>NC_092760.1:14431978-14739987 GCF_047496795.1 Chiloscyllium punctatum
GATTTTCTTTAACTGAATTCAAGTTCTGTCATCTGCTGTGGCAGGATTCAAACCTGGGTCCCCAGAGCATTAGCTAACTTTCTGGCTTAATTGTCTCATGATAATACCGCTAGGCTAGCGTCTTGCCTCATTGTCTTCCATCTGCAAAGAAATCCCGATAAACCGACGATCCTTGACACTACTACCACCAGAAGTTAGCAGTAGATGCTTGACAGAATTGATTAATCTGTTTAGAAGAAGCAATATCAAAACAGAGCAGTCAGTTTTATCATTGACACCGGTAAAAACAATGGTGCTGTGGAAACAATGTGAGAATGAAGTGATCATGTGTCTGTTATATACTGGATACGGCAGCAGTCTGCACTACTGACAAGAACAGGCACAGAGAATAATTCTGTGACGGTGTGACTCGGAGTCCACCTGTTTTCAATATCAAAAGGAGAAGATTATTTCTCTCAGAAACACGACTAGTTTCTCTGGCACACTTTGAGGAATCGAAAGACCCTCCAAAGGTGACAAAATGTCAACGCTACCTGCCCACCTGAGGGTAGATCCTCTGCAAAGGAAGAGCATTTAGAAAAATCAAAGCTTCACAAAGTTTTCTGCACAGATACAGTCTGTACCTGAATGGTTCATCCTTAAGCAACAGCCTTCCGTCCTAACCAAGCTGTCAGTCATTTGTAAAGTTGGAGATCTGGAAAAGATCGAGTAGTGAGAAATGTAGTTTACATATTTGAAACAATTGATTAAAGAAGTTAATCCCCAGAAGAAAGCTTGGCTGGCGATGTTGTATAAGACATCAGTAGCTATACTGACATTACAAGATAAGCTTTGTCCATCAGGAAATGAAGAACTGTTTCTGAGAGGAGTGAACCAGAGTTTGTGACTAATTTGGTTGTTGTCGTTACAGTGTTAGGTTCCATCTAGTTATCAGCAATGTGTGCTTATTCAGCAATAACCTAATGTCTCCCAACATGTATCTCAGATGTAATGGAACTATGAGGTGCTATGTGATAAACCTACTCGGTTTATCAAGATCAACATTCCTTCTGTCGAAGACTTTGTGTTGGCATCCCTCTCTACCTGGTCTCAGTAACTGAGAGAAACACCAGGAGGAAGGATTTAAAACAAAGAACATAGAGCAATACATCACAGGAACAGGCCCTTCGGCCCATAATGTTCTGCCGAACATGAAGCCAAATTAAACTAATCCCTTTTGCCTGCCCTTGGTACATATCTCTCCATTCCTTGCATATTCATGTACTTATCTAAAAGCCCTTTAAACACTCCGATTGTATCTGCCTCCCTCATCACCCCAGCACCGTGTTCCAAAGCCCTTCCATTCTCTGTGACTGTGAATCGAACCAAGGTATCTGATTCAGGTAGATGCCCACAACCTACAGCATGGTGACAGTGATTCCATCATCTCCCAGCAGGCTGAAAGAAGGCAGGTTGGAAGTTTTGGAATAGACATTTGAAATCATTCGAGACCTGGTCAGAATAGGTGGGGAATAGCTGTTTCCACTGTGGAAATTGGGGCGCAGTTTTGAGGTAATTAGTTTAAAATAAACAATGGAAAATGTGAGGAAAAGGTTTTTCATGCAGAAAGCATTTGAGATTTGGAATGCACTGCCTGTAAGTGTGGGGGGTGGCTTGTTCAATTAAGGTAATTAAGTGGGCATTGGATTATTATCTGAAAAGGACGAATATGCAGGGCTTTGGAACAAGACTGGGGTGTGAGCACAAGGGAGATTTAAACAATCCTTAGATAAGCACATGGATGAAGATGGGATAATGTAGGGGGATGAGCTGAGAATAGTTCATAGGTCAGCACAATATCGAGGGCTGAAGGGCCTGTTCTGCGCTGTATTGTTCTATGTTCTATGTTCTAAGGTAAACTGCTACTTCTGAGACTTAGCACAGATGCGATTGGCTGAAAGGCCTCCTTCTCTACTGTCACTATTCTATGATCCTTTACCCAAAAATTGCAGACAATATCGTTTAGGGAAACTACTCGGTTGTGTGATGGAGAAACGGAATAGAACAAGGCAATGATGATCAAGTTAGATGAGGAAAAGGGGGTAGGAGACTTGGGGGAGCATTGATTGGTTGGGCTGAATGGCCTGTTTCCATGCCATGTATCCATTGTTTGACATGAAACATACAAATTCGAATTTCAGTGCAGAATTCCCACAGGCCTTTGTCTATCATGCCAGTTCTCTATGAGAGGAACCCACCTAGCCCCACTCTCCATAGCCCTGTGATGCTTTTGTTTCCTTCATAAAACGATGTGATTCTTTTTGACAGGCCTCAGCCTGCTTCTCCATACTCTCTGAAAATTCGAGATCCGGACCATTCAAGATAGAAACAAAAACTGGGGAGGTATTAATGTATCTACCTGTCTCAGGTTCCTGGTATGAGAGGGAGAGAGAAGGAGAGAGAGAGAGAGGGAGTCAGATTGTCTATTTTATCAAATTTAGTCAAATATCATAAGATAGATTCTCAGATCTACTTCAAGTAGCTATCAACCGTCATTTACAAAGGGTCTTCTGATAGCTATTGGCTAATAAATAAACTTTCTCTACTCTTTTTGCTGTGAAATCCCATCACAGTTTGTTAAAATATTGCTATATCTTTGTACTGTGAAAATCAACAAGTTATTTCTCAAAAGACAATCTTTCACTTAAAGGTGAGCTGATTGTTCTCTGTGTATCATTCCGCTTTCACCTATTGGTCATACTGTAGAAATACATCTTATGTTGTCAAGGTATTCTGGATAGAGTAGCCCTTCTCCCTAAAATAGATATTCATCATGATTAAAGTTCCACATTTGTTGGGAAGAGTCCTTAACAATGACTTCTTTTTTGAGTCTTGGATTTCGTGAAGGCTGGAATTGATTGTTAAATTCAAGCTGGTGGTAGGCTCTGTTTCCTTGAGTCCCTGTTGTCTTGAGCTCCTGCAGTGTTAAGGAATTTCAGAATTTTGAGCCAGATGCAATGAAGATAATATACATCCGAGTAAGGGTGGCTTGTAACTTGGAATGGTTGGTGTGGGTGACCTGTTCCGATCGGATTGCTGCTGTTCTCCTTGATTAGATTAGAGTAGATTCCCTACAGTGTGGAAACAGGCCCTTCAGCCCAACAAGTCCACACCGACCCTCCGAAGAGTAACACACCCAGACCCATTCCCCTACATTTATCCCTGACTAATGCGCCTAACACTTCCGGCAATTTAGCACGGCCAATTCACCTGACCTGCACGTCTTTGGACTGTGGGAGAAAACCGGAGCACCCAGAGGAAACCCACGCAGACACGGGGAGAACATGCAAACTCCACACAGCCTGAGGCAGGAATTGAACCTGGGCCCCTGGCGCTGTGAGGCAGCAGGGCTAACCACTGTGCCACCGTGCTGCTCCATGGTGGGGGTCAGAGTAAGTTTGATGGTATTTTTAACTGCAACCATAAAAGGGCTTGGCTTAAATCATCTCCGGTGTAACTTTGACCTAAATATTTCACTTCACATGCTTTGAAGTGATTTATGGCCTTAACTCCTGTTCAGAGCTAAACTAGATTGTAAATACTCCCCTGATAAGCTCTTCCATTTAAGTTCAACACAGATAGCCCTCTCAGACACATGCCTGGAGCTGATTCGGAGCTATCCCGAAAGCAAAAATCTTAGCAGAGAATTTTACCTTTTTCTAAACAAATTGCTTTACATTTTAATGAAAGTTTCCTTGCCGATAAATGGCCCAGGTATTATGTAGGTCTGAGGTTCAAAGTTCTGCTTCCTCACATTAGGAAAGTATAGACAGTGGGTTTAGATGCAATGATTTACTAATATTTACAATTTAATTACACAACAATACATTTCAAGTGGTCAAGTATACTACTATGCTAACAACTATTAACAGATGGAAAACAAAATCTTACTTCTAATACAAAACCCAAAAGTGCATCTCCCAACATACATTCCTGATGTAATGGAACTATGAGGTGCCATGTGATAAACCTACTCGGTTTATCAAGATCAACATTCCTTCTGTCGAAGACTTTGTGTTGGCATCCCTCTCTACCTGGTCTCAGTAACTGAGAGAAACACCAGGAGGAAGGATTTAAAACAAAGAACATAGAGCAGTACATCACAGGAACAGGCCCTTCGGCCCATAATGTTGTGCCGAACATGAAGCCAAATTAAACTAATTCCTTTTGCCTGCCCTTAGTCCATATTTCTTCATTCCTTGCATATTCATGTGCTTTAATATTGCCACAAATTATTTTAGAATCTCCATCAAAATTGAAAGTAAGTTGTTAGTGTAGATCTTAAGCTGCCACCTCTGATAAAAGAGACATCTTAAGAAAAGTGTTACTTGAGGAAGATTGACACATCTAAATTTAGGCTAAAATTAGATCCCTAACTATGTACTGTTCTTAATCTGCTTACCTTTTGTCATGCAATGTTTGAATTACCTTGCTGTATAGTTCATCACTCTACAGTGTAAGTTGTATCATATTACTTTTGTAGAGTTATACAGTGCAGAAAAGGCCCTTCAGCCCATCTAGTCTGTACTGCCAAAAATCATCATGTCAGATTCTTCCTAATTGTTGAAAAAAAATCCCTTATGTGCTTGAGTTTTTATTTGATCAAATTCTTTATAATCTCTAATACTAATTATCCAATGACTTTATTGGTTCCCTGTTATGTTTTGTTCCGTAAAAGCTCCTTTTTCTCTTACAAAGATCATTCAGCAATGTCTCCTTTTTTTGGTTAACTCAAGTGCAATAACATTTAGTTCCAAGAGCTGATGTTCCATTTTGTGGTTGATCATTTATCCCCAGTCACTTGCCTGAGCCTAGTCTGCAATGTGTTCTACCCTAAGAATTCCTGGTATTTTTGCACAGAAGGCAGCTACTTTACCAGATGATATGTGCTCGCTTGTTCCACAAAATGTTTAATTAACTTAATTAATAGCTCATCTGTGATGTTTTCATACTTTCTCAAGACACGCTTAATCGAAAAGAGTACTTTTAAACTTGCCTGTTTTTAAAATATATATTACAATCTTGGGATGAATAGATCTTAGTTGTTAATCTTTCCCTGTATTAATGGAATCCTTTTAAGTTCAATGTTTTAAATAAATCTGAATTCTGCCAAATTACCTCTACTGTTTCGTAAACATACCTGTATTTCATTTATTTACTTTTTACTCTCAACCTCCTTCAGCGTGAGAACTTTTTTCTGGTTTTGTTGAAATGGTTTCTCATGATTCTCTGTACTGGTTCAAATGTCATCAACATTAGCGGCTATTCTTTCCTTGAACCACTGCAGTCCGTGTCAGCATAAGTAGACACACAAATGCTGTTAAGGAGGGAATTCCAAGATTTTGACCCAGTGACAGTGAGGATGCTGAGTGGCTTGGAGGGGAACTTGCAGGGGGTGGTGCTCCCATGTATCTGCTGACCTTGTCCTTCTAGATGGAAGGTGTGGCAAGTTTGGAATATGCTCGTGAAGGAGCCTTAGCGTATTACTGCGGTACGTGCTGCCGCCACTGTGTGTCAGTGGAGAGCGAACATTGGAAATGGTGAATGGGGTTTCAAACAAGTGGGCACTTTCTCCTGGATGGTATCAAGTTTCTCAAATGTTCTTGAAGCTGCACTCATCTAGTAAAGTGGGAAATATTCTGTCAGCCTCCTTACTTGTACATTGTTGATGGCTGAGAAGAGTCAGGTGATGTTACTCACGGGAGTATGTCAAGCCCCTGACCTGTTCTTGTAGCCATTATATGGCTGGTTCAGTTTTGTTTCTGGTCAATGGTAACCTCCAGGATGTTGACAGTGGGGGATTCAGTAAAATACCAAGGGAAAATGTTTAGATTGTTTCCTGTTGGAGATAATCATTTCCCTGGTGTTTGTATGGCATGAATGTAATTGTCATTTATCACCAGGTCTTGCTACATATGGGCATCAACGGATTCAGTATCTGAGGAACTGCAGTTGGTACTGATCATTGCAATTATTAACTGACGTTCCCACTTCTCACATTATGAAGGAAGGGAAATAATTGATTAACTAGCTGATTGATTGCTTAATTATCCATTAGCATTCACAACTGAATTAGATTAGATTAGATTCCTTACAGTGCGGAAACAGGCCCTTCAACCCAACCAGTCCACACCGACCCTCCCAGACCCATTCCCCTCTGACTGACACACCTAGCACTATGGACAATTGAGTATGGCCAATGCACCTGACCTGTACATCTTTGGATTGTGGGAGGAAACCGGAGCACCCAGAGAAAACCCACGCAGACACGGGGAGAATGTGCAGAGCCTACGTTATGGGATCACTTAGCCCGGTCTATTGCATCCACTCCATGGCTTGTAGGTGGTCCTGTGTGTTGCTGCACTGGGCTGGAGACCTCATTTCTAGCTCTGCCTGGTGCTGCTCTTGCCAAGCCCTCCTGCACTCTCCACGTAACTAGGGATGATCCCTCTTTTTGAAGATAATGACGGAGTAGGAGAGTATGCTCAGTGAAAGGGCTGCAGATTGTGGTTGAATATAATTCTGCTTCTATTGTTGATGCACAGTACTTCAGCCATGTCCAGTTTTGAGCTTCTAGACAGGTTGAAATCTATCCCACTGAAGGTGTTCCCACACAACAGGGTGTCTTCATGTGAAGATAGGACTGCATATTGTTCAGGAGGGAAGCTATCAGTGAATCTCAGCTGACCCACCTTCGCCCACCCTCTCTACATAACCGCCACACCACAGGCCAGCTCCTGCCATCACTTACTTCGGAGTTAGGATCCATCCACAATCTTAGGGATCAACAACACTCATTGTCTCTCTGCCGGCATTGATCTTCTGATTCACTGTGGGGGATGGTATTTACTTGTGGGGTCTTTAGTCCTGAATATGGCCCCACTCCTGGTCTGTCAGTGTCTGGGGAACACCCAGGATTTTCTGAGAACATGTCAGTCAAGACTTGTCCTGGTATGGATTTAATTGGGGAGGGTAGGGGTGCTTAATTGTCATCCATCATCAAAGTGGGGATTACATTTAACCCCTTTTCTCTCTTTGAGGTCTGACATTGCCATCTGGAAAAATGGCCAAGTGACTCTGAATGAAATTTCCATTGGAACCTCAGCAACAGTCAGTTGAACACCTCAGATCAGCAGCTGACTGAGCTTCAACTCCCCCTTCCGCCCTTTGGGCAACCTCAGTTATCCAAACCAGACTGAATCACTGGTCCTCACCCTTCAGAAGCCAAGAAACTAAAGGCGTGAAAGTGACATTATAAAGAATCTTAGTTCGACCCTGACTAAAATACAAACAAACAAACACATAATGGCTCTGTTTTGTGTTTTTGCTGGGAAAGGTGGTCCCCTACTTGCAGCAATGCAGTCTCCACTGTTCACGAAGGGAGAGAGGCAGAAAACAGGAACCAAAAGACCGGTTAGCTTGATAGTTTTCACAGGAGTTTTACCAGAATTGATCATTCAGGGGGAAGGAACTTTGAAAATTTGAAAAAGTGATGGGGAAGCGTCAGTATGGCTTTGTGTAGGCAGATCAGGCTCAAATCATAGAATCCCTGCTGTGTGGAAACAGGCCATTTGGCCCATCAAGTCCACAACAGAACTCCAAAGAGCATCCCACCTAGACCCCCTTCATCCCTGTAACCCTGTGTTTCCCATGGTTAATCTACCTGACCTACACATTCCTGAACACTATAGGCAACTTAGCATGGCCAATTCACCTAACCTACACATCTATGGATTGTGGGAGGAAACCGGAGCACCTGGAGGAAACCCATGTAGACACGGGGAGAATGTGCAAACTCCACACAGACAGTCAGTCAAGAGTGGAATTGAGCTTGGGTCCCTGGCGCTGTGAGGCAGCAGTGCTAACCACTGAGCCACTATTCCTATGTTTCCTATGTTTCCATCTCACAAGGCAAACAAGTTAACCTTGGGGAAATCTAATTGTGAGTGCTGCCCCCACTTTTACTCCTTGCTGATGGAGTGAGTGAAACCTAGACTGTTCTATTGGTCAGGAAAGGGCGACAGCAGAAGGGGTGGGCAAAGGTCACTTAGGCGCAGTAAAAGAAAAGATCAAATCCGTGAACAAGACCCTTTACTACATTAAAAACACAGAGTTCCCATGGCTGGTTCAGTGACAACTTCCTTTACGTCTGACTGAAAACATGGATTGAGAGAGATTAAAGAGTGAATTTCTCTGTCAGTACTATGAACCAATGTTTAAAAAATGAATTTCAAAGTACGATAAAAAAGATAATTTCTTGTTATGAAAAGGATGTCCCAAAACCATATACATAAGCAAAAGTCAGCCAAAACACTGTTTGAATGTAAATCCCTCTGTCTCATTTGTAAAGAAAAAACAAAGCAGGAATAACCGAAAACACTCCTGTGTCCTCTACAGACCAGCAGAGAGTTAATCCTTTCTTCAGACTGCTTTGTACACTACACACTCCTATAACGAGATGTGTGATTATAGACTGGGCTAAACTTTGGACATTCCAAATTGACAGGTATTGATCATCACTAACCCACAGATCTCTTAAACAGAACAAAAAACAGAAATTACTGGAAAACATCAGCCAGTCTGGCAGCATCTGTGGAGAGAAATCAGAGTTAACATTTCAGGTGCAGTGATCCTTCTTTAGAACTGATGATAGCCAGGAAAAAGCTGGTTTTTTTTAAAGCAGAAAATAGGGTTGGGGGTGAGGTATGGAGTAAACGGTAGGTGGAGGTAGAGCCCAAAGAGGGACAAGAACAGTTAGACAGACAAAGAACTGGATAACGGTCAGCCTAGGAGAACAAATGGCTACGAATGATAATGGCTAACCATGAGTTGTTTGTAATAGCAGACCATGTGATAACAAGGCCTGGTGTGGGGTCTTTGGGTAAGTACAGGGGAAAAGGTGTCTCCAACTTGAAAATTGTTGAACTTGACTTTGAGTCCAGAAGGCTGTAGAGTTCCAAGTGGAAAATGAGGCCCCTAACCAGAGCGTCATTTCTAAATAGGTCTCAAGATCCGCCTTCTTAATATAGCAAGGGACCCAGGAACCATGCAGATTCAGGAACTTTCCTATGGACATCAAAGGTTTTCAGAGATTAGGCCTAGACTAGTCAGACCACAAGTTATCATCTGAGTCAAAGTGTTTGATAAGGGGAGAACTTTGAAGTGACTGAGATCACTTGTGTCCTCAATATAAAGGTACTGTTTAAAACTCTTTCTGAAAACCTTTATTTAAAGCCAAGCTTGGACATAATTGTTTCTGAAATTACAATCAAGAAAATTGCTTGTTATTTGTATAAAAAGTGGTAATATTGTTTGGGAAGAAATTGATTAATCACCAATAAAAACTGTCAGTCTAGTGACACTGGATTAGTGGTGCTGGAAGAGCACAGCAGTTCAGGCAGCATCCAACGAGCAGCGAAATCGACGTTTCGGGCAAAAGCCCTTCATCAGACTTAAAGGCAGTGAGGCTGAAGCATGGAGAGATAAGCTAGAGGAGGGTGGGGGTGGGGAGAGAGTAGCATAGAGTACAATGGGTGAGTGGGGTTCAATTCCATCTCAAACATCAAAAACTGTAAGTACAACAAACTTTTATCCACCCACCTCCATAACCAGCGCTCCTCAAACATTCCAGAAGATTCCCCTGGCCTCGGAAACGCCATTAGCCATGCGACTGACACAGCTACCACCCCCACGCTGAGTGATACTCCTCCCCCACTCACCCATTGTACTCTATGCTACTCTCTCCCCACCCCCACCCTCCTCTAGCTTATCTCTCCATGCTTCAGCCTCACTGCCTTTAAGTCTGATGAAGGGCTTTTGCCCGAAACGTCGATTTCGCTGCTCGTTGGATGCTGCCTGAACTGCTGTGCTCTTCCAGCACCACTAATCCAGTATTTGGTTTTCAGCATCTGCAGTCATTGTTTTTACCCAGTCTAGTGACACTGCTGAGGCACTACATTAAAAAAAAAGTCCCTCCATGGTTTTGTTGCCACATTTGAGTTTTGGATCATTTTAAAAGAAGGAAAAGTGAATTATAATCTAGCAAATTACTTGAGAGAAAAAAAAGTATGCAGTTTTTTTGTAAGAAAGTAAAAACAAACAGAATTTGGTAATGCTTGGAACCACCTAATAGTGTTTGATTTCTGTTTTAAAGATATTATGAAAACACATTTTTAAAGTGGATGGTAAGGTTTGTCCAGAGCTCCTGAATCGGATAGATTGGTAATCGATGATATGACTTGAAATAAAAGAATAATGGCAAGGAAAATGTGACACAGCATTAATGGGAATGTACAAAGTTAAAAATCACACAACACCAGGTTCAAGTCCAACAGGTTTATTTGGAAGCACTAGGTTTCGGAGTGCTGCTCCTTCACAACCATCTAATGAAGGTGCAACACTCTGAAAGCTAGTGTTTCCAAATAAACCTGTTGGACTAGAACCTGGTGTTGTGTGATTTTTAACTTTGTCCACCTCAGTCCAAGACTGGCACCTCCAAATAACTCGAATGAATCATTTTAGATGTAATTAAATGGAACATATCAAGTGAAAGGAAAGTATAGAAATTAATTAATTGACAGCTTTCTCTTGGAGATAAGTGTACCTTTGCTGAGGAATGTTTTCTTAACAGAACTGAATTGGATTATTTGTTTTCCTCCAGGGTCACTGGGACCAAGTGGGAAGGATCTTTCAAAACATCACCTGAAAGGATACTGATGGAAGTGTACAGAAGTGATTGTTACAGGTGAAGTAACTGACATGAACAAATATATAGTAAAACCACTCTGAAGAGCAGGTCTCAGTCATATACACCTACTTGACAAGTGGCAATTGTAGTCTCAAGAGCAAGAAAACATTTTAAATGATTATGTTAAAAACCACACAACACCAAGTTATAGTCCAACAGGTTTATTTGCTGGTTCCTGATGTTGTGTGATTTTTAACTTTGTACTCCCCAGTCCAAGACCGGTTCCTCCAAATCTTAAATGATGACGGCATTGCCACATAATCTACAGAGAGACAAACTTCAAAATAATCAGAGTGCTCCTGATGAGAAAGAGTAAAAATTGAAGTAAAATGAATTTTGGCTGAGATAATTGAAGCTTAAGAAAGGATGGTGGGAATACGTAACAAGATATATCCTCAAGTGGGTTACAGTTGAAGGGAGAACTGGACAATCTTTCTTAAGTCCATGCATACTCCTGTAATATGTACTTACCATAACAAGCCAAGTTATACAGCACCAGTCATATCCATTGGTTGGTTTTGTTCTTTTGTTTAAGTAACTGCCCAGAGCTTAGTAACTAAATATTAACAGCATGAATTGAATTGAATTGGCTTTATTGTTATGAGTACTCAAATTACCGCAAAATGTTTACAAGTTGCCACTTACAGTGCCATCTTAGGTGCAAGATCTTCAGTACATGTCCTTAAAATAGAAAAGTAAAAAGAAATAATATCCTGTGTTGCAGATTGTAGTAATAATTCAAAAAATAGAGAAATAAAAATGATGCTTGAGTATGTTATCTGTGATCGCTAATCAATACCAGCCATCTGTGGTGGTCCATACAGGTACCAATGATATTGGTAAAAAAAAAACGAGATGCTGCCCTACAAGCAGGATTTAAGGAGTTCGGAGCCAAGTTAAAATGTAGGACCTCAGAGGTAGGATTGCTAAAAGTGCCACGTGCTAGTCAGAGGAGAAATGAAAGAATAGGCAGGGTCAGTGAGTGGCTTGAGGGATGGTGCAGGAGGGAGAGGTTCAATTTTCTGGGACATTGGGACCAGTTCTGGGGGAAGTGGGACTATTACAAATTGGACGGTCTATACCTGGGCCAGACGGAAACCAATTTCCTTGAGGGTGCTTTTGCTAATGCTGTTGGTGGGGTTGGTGGGGGGGGGGAGGAGATACGGTTTAAACTAATGTGCCAGGGGGATGGAACCAAATGAGGAGGTTAGTGGACAGTAAGGAGGTAGTAACTAAAGCCTGTAAGGAACTAGATGATGATGTCAGCATGACTAAGGGGAAGAGTAAGCAGGGAGTGGATGATGAATACAAAGAGACTGGTGGTCTGAGGTGCATTTGTTTTAATGCAAGAAGTGTAGTAGGTAAAGCAGATGAATTTATGGCTTGAATTAGTACCTTAGAGTATCATGTTATTGCTATTACTGGGACTTGGGTGATAGAAAGGCACAATTGGCCAATAAATATTTCAGCATATACAAGGATCGGTGCTGGGTCCTCTACTTTTTGTCATTTACATTAAGGATTTGGATGTGAGCATAAGAGGTACAGTTAGTATGTTTGCAGATGACACCAAAATTGGAGGTTTAGTGGACAGCGAAGAGGGTTACTTCAGATTACAACAGGATCTTGATCAGATGGGCCAATGGGCTGAGAAGTGGCAGATGGAGTTTAATTCAGATAAATGCGAGGTGCTGCTTTATGGGAAAGCAAATCTTAGCAGGACTTATACACTTAATGGTAAGGTCCTGGGGAGTGTTGCTGAACAAAGAGACCTTGGAGTGCAGGTTCATAGCTCCTTGAAAGTGGAGTCGCAGGTGGATAGGATAGTGAAGAAGGCATTTGGTATGCTTTCCTTTATTGGTCAGAGCATTGAGTACAGGAGTTGGGAGGTCATGTTGCGGCTGTACAGGACATTGGTTAGGACACTGCTGGAATATTGCGTGCAATTCTGGTCTCCTTCCTATCAGAAAGATGTTGTGAAACTTTAAAGTGTTCAGAAAAGATTTACAAGGATGTTGCCAGGGTTGGAGGATTTGAGCTACAGGGAGAGGCTGAACAGGCTGGGACTGTTTTCCCTGGAGCATCGGAGGCTGAGGGGTGACGTTATAGAGGTTTATAAAATTATGAGGAGTATGGATAGGATAAATAGACAAAGTCTTTTCCCTGGGTCGGGGGGTCCAGAACTAGAGGGCATAGGTTTAGGGTGAGAGGGGAAAGATATAAAAGAGACCTACGGGGCAACTATTTCACACAGAGGGTGGTACGTGTATGGAATGGGCTGCCAGAGTAAGTGGTGCAGGCTGGTACAATTGCAACATTTAAGAGGCATTTGGATGGGTATAATGAATAGGAAGGGTTTGGAGGGATATGGGCCGGGTGCTGACAGGTGGGACTAGATTGGGTTGGAATATCTTTTCGGCATGAACGGGTTGGACCGAAGGGTTTGTTTCCATGCTGTACATCTGTATGACTATAGATCCTTCAGTCAGGTTAGAGGGGAGGTAAAAGGGGTGGAGGAATTGCATTACTGGTTAGAGAGGATATTACAGCTGTCCTGAAGAGGGCACTATGGAGGACTCGGCAATGAGGCAATATGGGCAGAGCTCAGAAATAGGAAGGGTGCAGTAACAGTTTTGGGGCTGCACTACAGGCCTCCCAACAGCGAGTGTGAGATAGAGGTACAAATATGTAAACAGATTATGGAAAGATATAGGGACAACAGGATGGTGGTGATAGAAGATTTTAATTTTCCCAACATTGACTGGGACTCACTTAGTGTTATAGGTCTAGATGGAGCAGAATTTGTAAGGACCATCCAGGAGGGTTTTCTAGAGCAGTATGTAAATATTCCAACTTGGGAAGGGACCATACTGAACCTGGTGTTGGGGAATGAGTCTGGCCAGGTGGTTGAAGTTTCAGTAGGGTGTTACTTTGGGAATAGTGATCACAATTCACAAGTTTTAGAATACTCATGATCAAAGACAAGAGTGGTCCTAAAGGGAGAGGGCTAAACTGGGGGAAGGCCAACTATACCAAAATTCAGCAGGAGCTTTTTTAGATTAGATTAGATTACTTACAGTGTGGTAACAGGCCTTTCGGCCCACACAAGTCCACACCGACCCGCCGAAGCGCAACCCACCCAGACCCATTCCCCTACATTTACCCCTTCACCTAACACTACAGGCAATTTAGCATGGCCAATTCACCTAACCTGCACACTTTTGGACTGTGGGAGGAAACTGGAGCACCCGGAGGAAACCCACGTAGATACGGGGAGAATGTGCAAACTCCACACAGTCAGTTGCCTGAGGCGGGAATTGAACCCGGGTCTCTGGCGCTGTGAGGTGCCACCATGTCGCTCACTGTGCTGGGAAACATAGATGGGGCGCAGCTGTCTGAAGGCAAATTCACATTTGATATGTGAGAGACTTTTAAAGAGAGGTTGATGAGAGTGCAGGAGAGACATGTTCTTGTGAAAGTGAGGGTTAGAAATGGCAAGATTAGGGAACCATGGGTAACAGGTGAAATTGTGAGACTAGCTAATAGGAAAAAGGAAGCATACATAAGGTCCAGGCGACAGAACACAGACAAAGCTTTGGAAGAATATTGGGAATGTAGGATCAATCTGAAATACGGAATGAAGAAGGCTAAAAGGGATCATGAGATATCTCTTGCAAACAGGATTAAGGAAAATCCTGGAGGCTTTTATTCATACATAAGGAGCAAGAGGGTAACTAGAGAAAGGGTTGGCCCACTCAAGGAAAAAGGAGGAAAGTTATAGGTGGAGTCAGAAAAAATGGGTGAGATTCTTAATGAGTACTTTGCATCAGTATTCACTGAGGAGAGGGACATGATGGATGTTGAGGTTAGGGATAGGTGTTTGATTACACTAGGTCAAATCAGGCATAAGGAGGGACAAAGTGCTGGGTATTCTAAAAGGCATTAAGATGGACCAGTCCCCAGGTCTGGATGGGATCTATCCCAGGTTACTGAGGGAAGTGAGAGAAGAAATAGCTGGGGCCTTAACAGATATCTTTGCAGCATCCTTGAACATGGGTAAGATCCCGGATGACTGGAGAATTGCTTATGTTGTCCTCTTGGTTAAGAAGGGTACCAGGGATAATCGAGGTAAGTATAGATCGGTGACCCTGATGCCAGCGGTAGGTAGCTGCTGGAGAAGATACTGAGAGACAGGATTTGTTTACATTTGGGAAAAAAATGGGCTTATCAGTGATAGGCAACATGGTTTTGTGTGGGGATGGTCATGTCTTACCAACTTAATAGAATTCTTTGAGGAAGTGACAAAGTTGATTGATGAGGGAAAGTCTGTAGATGTCATATACATGGACTTTCAGTAAGGTGTTTGATAAGGTTCCCCATGGTAGGCTGATGGAGAAAGTGAAGTCGTATGGGGTCCAGGATGTGCTAGCTAGATGAATAAAGAATTGGCTGGACAACAGGAAACAGAGAGTAGTAATGGAAGGGAGTTTCTCAAAATGGAGACCTGTGACCAGTGGTGTTCCATAGCTATCCGTGCTGGGACTACTGTTATTTGAGATATACATAAATGATCTGGAGGAAGGTATAGGTGGTCTTATTAGCAAGTTTGCAGATGATACTAAGATTGGTGGAGTAGGAGATAATGAAGGGGTCTGTCAGCAGAATATAGATAGATTGGAGAGTTGGGCAGAGAAATGGCGGATGGAGTTCAATCTGGAGAAATGCGAGGTGATGCATTTTGGAAGATCCAATTGAAGACTGAACTATATGGTAAATGGAAATGTCCTGGAGAAAATTGATGTAGAGAGAGAGAGAGATCTGAATGTTCAGGTCCATTGTACCCTGAAGGTGGCAAAGCTGGTAAATAGAGTGGTCAAGAAGGCACACGGCATGCTTTCCTTCATCACATGGGGTATTGAATACAAGAGTTGGCAGGTCATGTTAAAGTTGTATAGGACTTTGGTTCGGCCACATCTGGAATACTGCGTACAGTTCTGGTTATCACATTACCAAAAGGATGTGGATGCTTTGGAGAGGGTGCAGAGGAGATTCACCAGGATGTTGATGGAAGGTGTTAGCTATGAGGACAGGGTGAGTGGATTAGAATTATTTTCATTGGAAAGAAGGAGGTTGAGGAGGAACCTGATTGAGGTCTACAAAATCATGAGAGGTATAGACAGGGTGGATAGCAAGAAGCTTTTTCTCAGAGTGAGGGTTCAGTTACCAGGGGTCATGAGTTCAAGGTGAGAGGGGAAAAGTTTAAGGAAGATATGCATGGAAATTTCTTTACGCTGAGGGTGGTAGGTGCTTGGAACATGTTGCCAGTGGAGGTGGTAGAAGTGAGCACGATAGCATATTTAAGATGTATCTAGACAGATACATGAATGGGCAGGGAGCAGATCCTTGGAAAATAGGCAACCAGCTTAGATAGAGGATCTGTATCGGTGCAGGCTTGGAGGGCCAAAGGGCCTGTTCCTGTGCTGTAATTTTCTTTGTTCTTTGTTCTAATGAATTAAGTAACTGACCTGTATGTTAGGAAAACATAGGGCAATAGACCGAGGACCTAAACTGAGGGCCCATTCGTAAACTTGCTATCTTTTCAATGTCAAGCCAGATACCTGGCTAGTATCAATGGCTGGATGAGCTTAAAGGGAAAGGACAGTATCACTGAAACGGGCTACCTTGGATAGGCATCGCACCAAAACAGGGGAACTGTCATGGGAATGAAATAACATTTTATAAAGCAGGGGTTACAACAGACAAAACTTTACAAGGCACTTTGCTTCAAGGTACATTTTAGCCTACACTCTAAGGTGCATTCTAAGGTCTGTATCAACCTTGACAGCAAACCAATGAGTCCAAACAGATTCTTGTCGGTAAGTTAACAGAAAGACCTGGCATGGAAGATTTCTCTTTATTGTTATGAAAATTAATCATTTTCAGCATGCATCAGACATATGTCGAACAGATTTCAGACAGAGTATCAAAGAGAATTCTGTTTAGTCAGAGTAAAACTGAGGTTACTTGAATAAACACAAAGTTAACCAGCCAGACCTGAGTACTCCTGTGATCTGTGTAGGGAGAATTAACCACATCAGCAGTAATAGGCATGGTGACCAAATCGAGCTGAGTTAAGCATTAGAGAATTAGTCAGAGTGCAAGCATTCAACACTTTGAACAAAATTCAGCCTAAGTAGAAAAATTGTGATCTGTGTACAGCTGTTGACACTGACAGTATGTGATGAACAAGTATCATTGCACCCATTTCCCATTATGTACAATGGAATAAGCCTTGCTGTCACTGCAGGCAATGATCAGGAAGAATTTACCTTACCACCTGCACTCAGGTACAGAATAACCATTTACTTCCAAAGGTCCACTGATCCACAGCAAGAGAAATGGATCAGCAACATTTACCAAATTGTGATGGGAATCATACTCTCTGGAGAAGAAAATTCAACCTAGAACTGTGCAGATGCTAGAGGAAGAGGTAATGATAACTGTACACAAATAATTAGGTTACCTGCATGAGTTGAAGATTATGAATGCAATGCATGTGCAGAGACTGATGAAAGTGGAACTCACTAGGGTTAACATTCTGTGTGTTAATGACAGGATTCTTTTTCTGCGGCCATGCATATTGGGTATGTTACATAACTTGCAACTGCAACTGATAGTGCATGTTTTTTTTGTGAAAAGAGGGTTGTTTGGAAAAATGCAATTCACCACTTAATGTACTGGCTGGCTTACCAAAGCTTCTGTTTTAAGTGCCATTGCATGCGGTCTGTCAGAGCCATTAGACACAAATCACTTAAAACAATTACAGCAAACTTTGTTTTAAGAGCAGCACTCTTAATAAACCAGCAAAACTGTATACCTCAAATACCACAACATTCACTGTATCACTCTGTCCAATTTTAAAAATTATTTATCTCAATGTAAATATACTTGTTCAATCGAATGGCCACGCAAAAGATCAACAGTTGATTCGATTTCAAAATCAATCTCTCCTCAAACACCACGGTCTACCACAATCTTCGAGTAGTCAGTTGAGGGTGCGAGTGTGAAGGAACTTTGCCAGTCAGTTTTATTTAAGGCAAAGTTGTATTATTATTAAAACGTGTTTTTTTTCTGTAAAGAAAGTTAACAGTGACATGTATACCCCCTGCATTACAGCTCGATTACTCAGTGTGTGTTTTTACACTGATTATATGAACCTTTTGATTATCTGTAATATTTGATCAACTGGATAATAAAACTAGATAATAAAACTGGTTAATAAAATGTTTGCTGAACAATGATTTCAACAGACTTCAATCTAATCAACATATGGTTTGGCTGAAAGCAAAGTGTAGATGTGAGCAGATGAGATAGAAATTCCCCAAAACTGTGCTCAGTTATAACAACCTCAGTGCCCTTTCTGTCATTGGCTCTGAAAAGGACATATTTTAAGGTCAAGCTTTGCTCATCAAAGGATCACTCTCATGCTGTTAAAATACTACGAGATTAAATGTTCCTATCTTTTCTGTCAGTACCAGAAGAGGGCAACATACTCCCAGGATTTAGCAACATTTTACTTCGTCTGACTGAAAAATTATTCACATTTCATTAATTTCAGAAAGTCTACAGCCTTTTTTAATAATGTGCCTATTTTAATCACTGAACAGGCCATCACCAAATGTTTTAAATACATTTTAACATGGTGTATTCGATCTTTTGCAGATTGCCAACATTTAACCCTTGATTTAAATCCAGAGATATGCAAGCTAGGTGGATTAGCCATGCTAAATTACCTATGGTGTCCAGGGTTAGCTAGGTTAGCCATGGGAAATTCAGGGACAGGTTAAGTGGATGGGTCTGGGTGGGTTGCTCTTCAGAGGGTCGGTGTGGACTCAATCCCCACATTGTAGGGATTCTGTTGCAGTGAATCCTTGTAGGTTGGAACTGGCATTGCAAAGATGTCTCAGTTTACCGTGCACCACTAGAGCAGGGATGTTACGGAGGCCCTGTATTCCTATAGAGGGGATCTCATACCCCTCCCTGTCACTCTCACCAGAGGAAAGGATATGACTTCACCATGGTATGGATTTCTAACTGAGCAGGGAGTCATTGCCTGCACACATATCTCTCTGCACACATTAATACCACAACTGTAAAAGTTGCCATTGCTTGAAAGTGCAGTCAGTGTGTGAAGATGCACAGAGCATCATGCCTGTCTGTGTCTATCCCACCAACCCACACACCCTTGCAGCAGGGTCCTCCTTGAGCCATTCTGATGAATTTAAGGCTGGCTACCATCTATGACTCTACCAAGAGCTATCTAGCTACAGGTGACTGACTCCATTCTGTCACTCACATACATGTAGACAATGTGTGCTCATAACAAACCCATGTTCCTAGCAAGCTTTCTAGTACAATGGCTGTGCTGCCTGAACTGTTGCCATAAGAGCATAAAATCATAAAACATAGGAGCAGAAATTAGGCCATTCAGCCCATCAAGTCTACTCTTCCATTCTATCATGGTTGATAAGTTTCTCCACCTCATTCTCCTGCTTTCTCCCTGTAACCCTTGATCACCTTGATACTCGAGAACCTATCTATCTCAGTCTTAAATATAGTTCATAACCAGGCCTCCACAGCCTACTGTGGGAGTGAATTCCACAGATTCCCCACTCTCTGGCTGAAGAAGTTTCTCCTTATCTCCATTCTAAAAGGTCTTCCCTTTACACTCAAGCTGTCCCCTCAGGTCCTAGTCTTTCCCACCAATGGAAACATCTTCCCAAATCTACTCTGTCCAGTCCAATCAGTATTCTGTGTGTTTCAACTAGATCTCCCCTCATCCTTTTAAACCCCAGAGTCCTCAAACGTTCCTCATACGTTAAGGTTTTCATTCCTGAGACCATTCTTGTGAACCTCCTCTGAACATGCTCCAGGGCCAGTACATCCTTCCTGAGATATCGGGCACGAAACTGTGCACCAGACTCCAAATGTGGTCTGACCACAGCCTTATAGAGCCTCAGAAGTATGTCCCTGCTTTTATTTTCAAGCGTCTCAAATTAAATGCCATCATTGCATTTGCCCTCCAACTACTGACTCAACCTGCAAGTTTACCTTGAGAGAATCCTGGTCGAGATTTCCCAAGCCTCTTTGCATTCCAGACTCTTGAATTTTCTTCCCATTTAGAAAATAGTCCATGCCTCTATTCTTACTACCAAAGTCCATGAGCCCACACTTTCCCACACTGTACTCGATCTGCCACTCTTTGCCCACTCTCCTAACCGCAAATCCTTCTGCAGCCTCCCTACCTCCTCAATGCTACCTGTCCTTCCATTTATCTTTGTATCACCTGCAAACTTATCCTTCAGTTCCTTCACCTAGATTGTTAATGTATAAAGTGAAAAGCTGTGGTCCCAACACTGAGCCTTGCTCACTAGTCACTGGCTGCCATCCTGAGAAGGACCCTTTTATCCAACTCTCTGCTTCCTGTCAGACAGCCTAGCATCTATCCATGCTAGCACCTTGCCTCTGACACCAAGGGCCCTTATCTTACTCAGTAGCCTCCCCTGTGGCACCTTGTCAAAGGCCTTCTTGAAGTCCAGGTAGACAACATCCATTGACTCTCCTTGTTCTAAGCTGCTTGTTACTTCCTCAAAGAATTCTAGCAGATTTGTCAGGCATGACCTCCCCCTTGATGAGACCATGCTGACTCTGCCCTATTTTACCATACACTTCCAAGTATTCAGAAACCTCATCCTTCACAATGGATTCCAGGATCTTACCCACAACTGAGGTTAGGCTAAGCAGTCCATAATTTTCCATCTTTGCCTTACTCCCTTTTTATACAGGGGTATCATGTTACTGATTTTCCAGTCCCCTTGGACCTTCCCTGATCCTAGTGATTCCTGAAAGATCCCCACTAATGCCTCCGCTATTCCTTCACCTTTCTCCCTTAAAACTCTGTGGTAAAATCCAGCTGGTATCGCTGATGCTCTGAAGTATCTCCAAATTAATGATGGTTGCTCTGTGTATGCACACCCTGATCTTTTGAAGGACTCAGGGCTTGAAACCAGGACTAAGAAATACTGAGGAAGAAGGGGACATTGGCATGAGGCATCTCTCCAGACAATTTCATTCGCAATTTACCACTTTCGTCTTCTCCTGGAAGCCATGCCTCAATCATAGCTGCTCGTTGCAATAACATCACAGAGACCAGTATCCCGTCACTGAGTCACCCTTTATTTAAATATGGCGAGTCCTTGACACTGATCTAGCTCCTTCAGAACCAGCTCTCAGAGGGAACAAGATGTCTGACTCTCCTGTGCTTAATTTCCAGTCAGGGCTCCCTGATTGGTCCAGATTAACAGCCCCAATCAGGGAACTCATATTCTATGAGATCCACCTGGCTGACTACATTACAATCACTTGTCTCTACAGCATCTTCCCTCTCTATCCCTCTGCCGCAGGCTAAAGCAATGTCCTGTTGGCTAAAGTTTTGAAAGAAACTGCAAAAAATCCAATTTTCAACAACAATATCCACTACACATCCAATTCTACATGCAAAACCTAACTATCCACACCTCTACAGTCCCACGTGCCTATTTAGATTTCTGCAGTGCTCCTACACTGTACTATCCGAGTGGCTCCAAGTGGTAAGTTGCTGCCTTTCACTGGGGGAGACTGCAAGTGGTAGTGCTTGAGAATTTTAAGTTCTGGCCTTGGAGGGACCAGCATTAGATCGATTCACTTCAACATGGGGTAGCAACAGCCTGAGCTGACTGAGCAGTCAGGGCGGCATGGTGGCTCAGCGGTCAGCACTGCTGCCTCAAAGCACCTGGGACCCAGGTTCAATTCCACCTGTGACTGTGTGGAGTTTGCATATGTTCCCTGCATTTGTGTAGGTTTCCTCCAGGGGCCCGCTGCATCTCACCCACACCCCTACCCTATCCCTGTGACCCTAGCCTGCAAAACTTTGGACACGGTGGGCAATTTAGTACGGCCAATCTACCTAATTTGGACAGTGGACGGGCTGCTTTTGCACTCGCTTAAACTGTGCTACCCAAAACTGAATCAATACAGTCTGTTATGATATAACATGATAGCTCTGTCCTCATGCAACCTTGCATTATCAGAAAGTCATGTAATTGCTGCACCATTTAAACTAATGGAGCTGGGGAGTGCGTTATATCCAATACAGGTAAATGAAATTTGCATTCTACAAATAACGGTCCAAATTCTTAAATTGTGTTGAAGCCAATTTGCATTGAAGAGACACGCATTATAGCAGAACCAACTGTACTTCAGTTGAGGCCAAGCCAGTTTTTATAGAGATTCACCACAATCTCCTTGTTTTATAGGCATCTGGCTTGAAAAACCCAGGATCCTGGGTGTCTTTTCAATCTGCACCACCACATTCAATGACCTGTGCATATAGACCAACACTCTTTAGAATTGTATCTTCTAGTTTATAATGACTCTCTTTATTCTTCCTGCTAAAATGTGCCATTTCACATCCACCCATTCAACAATGATGCTCACAATTCACAACACTTCAACATTTTAATTATCTGCATATTTTAACATTGTAACCTGCACATCCATGTCTAGTTCACTTACATATGTGTCAACAAAAGCAGTTGAACTAACACTGCGCCCTTGGTGATGCCAACAATGTACCTTCTTCCAATCTGAATGATAATTGATCCCAGTATTATGTTTTGTGTCTCTCTCTCCCAATGTAGTTTTCATATTGCTGCTTTTTTTAACTGCTATTTATTTATTTGACTGATCCTCCTCTTATTTTTCATATTATGGTGCTTTTCAAATGCTTTTGGAAGTCTATATACAAGGGACCAACTACATTAGCCTCATCAACCACCTCTATTATCTCATTAAATAAAACTCAATCAATTGTTAAACATGCCTTTAACAAATCCAGATTGGTTTTCTATAATTGATAAAGTGATGATTAATTTTGCCCCAGATTACTACCTCTGACAGCTTTCCAATCGCAGATATCAAATTCACTGGCCGGTAGTTTTGATTAGATTCCCTACATTGTGGAAATATGCCCTTTGGCCCAATCAGTCCACACTGAGCCACCGAAGAGTAACCCACCCAGACCCATTTCCCTCTGACTAATGCACTTAACACTATGGGCAATTTAGCATGACCAATTCACCTGACCTGCGTATCTTTGGACTGTCGGAGGAAACCGGAACACCTGAAGGAAACCCACGCAGACACGGGGAGAATGTGCAAACTCCACACAGACAGTCACCCGAGGCTGGAATCGAACCTGGATCCCTGGTGCTGCAAGGCAGCACTGTGCCACCCTAAAAAGTGCTTTTAGTCTTAAGTCTTTCTGAACAAGGATGCAAAATAAGAAACGTGGTAAGGAAAAGCCAGGGAACTATAATCCAGTGAGCCTGACATCGGTGGTGGGCAAGTTGTTGGAGGAAATCCTGAGGAACAGGGCTTGTACATGTATTTGGAAAGGACTGATTAGGGATAGTCAGTATGGCTTTTGTACAAGAAATCATGTCTCACAAACTTGATTGAGTTTTTTGAAGAACTAACAAAGAGGATTGATGAGGGTAGAGCAGTAGAAATGATCTATATGGACTTCAGTCTGGCATTCAACAAGATTTCCCATGGGAGACTGGTTAGCAAGATTAGATCTCATGGAATACAGGGAGAACTAACTCCTTGGGTACTACTGGCTTGAAGGTAGAAAGTTAAAAATCACACAACACCAGGTTATAGACTATAGCCTGGTGCTGTGTGATTTTTAACTTTATATACCCCAGTCCCAGACCAGCATCTCAAATCATAACCACCACCAAAGGTAGGAGACAGAGGATGAGGGTTGTTTTTCAGACTGGAGGCCTGTGACCAGTGGAGTGCCACAAGGATCGGTGCTGGGTCCTCTACTTATCGTCATTTATATAAATGATTTGGATGTGAACATAAGAGGTATAGTTAGTAAGTTTGCAGATAACACCAAAATTGGAGGTGTAGTGGACAGCAAAGAAGGTTATCTCAGATTACAACAGGATCTTGATCAGATGGGCCAATGGGCTGAGAAGTGGCAGATGGAGTTTAATTTAGATAAATGCAAGGTGCTACATTTTGGGAAAGCAAATCAGAGCAGGACTTATACAATTAATGGTAGGGTCCTAGGAAGTGATGCTAAACAAACAGACCTTGGAGTACAGGTTCATAGCTCCTTGAAAGTAGAGTCGCAGATAGATAGGATAGTGAAGAAGGCATTTGGTATGCTTTCCTTTATTGGTCGGAGCATTGAGTACAGGAGTTGGGAGGTCATGTTGCAGCTGTACAGGACATTGCTTAGGCCACTTTTGGAATATTGTGTGCAATTCTGGTCTCCTTCCTATCGGAAGGATGTTGTGAAACTTAAAAGCGTTCAGAAAAGATTTACAAGGATGTTGCCATGATTTGAGCGATAGGGAAAGGATGAACAGGCTGGGGCTGTTTTCCCTGCAGCTTCGGAGGCTGAGGGATGTCCTTACAGAGGTTTACAAAATTATGAGGGGCATGGATAGGATAAATAGACAAGGTCTTTTCCCTGAGGTGGGGAAATCCAGAACTAGAGGGCATAGGTTAAGAGTGAGACAGGAAAGATATAAAAGGGATCTAAGGGGCAACTTTTTCGCATAGAAGGTGGTGTGGGTATGAAATGGGCTGCCAGAGGAAGTGGTGGAGGCTGGTACAATTAGAACATTTAAAAGGTACCTGGATGGGTTTATGAATAGGAAGGGTTTGGAGGGATATGGTAAAAACAATGACTGCAGATGCTGGAAACCAGATTCTGGATTAGTGGTGCTGGAAGAGCACAGCAGTTCAGGCAGTATCCAAGGAGCTTCGAAATCAACGTTTTGGGCAAAAGCCCTTCATCTCTATGACTCCATCTGCAGTCCTCTGGCACCACTTCTGTGTCTGAGGAGTTTGCAAGGTTATAGCCAGGGGACTCCCAGTTTCCACTCTAATCTCCCTTAGCTTCCCTGATAGGCTGTCAATGGGACTTCCTGCTGAGGGGCACAATCAAGCTTGGGACAGCTCTTGCCAAGGCACAGTGGGGAAAGACCACCCTTTAAGGTCTTGCTGCTGAAGTTAAATGGGGGTCCGTTCAGCTATCAGATCCTCTTGGTGTCTCAAATGTGTGTAAATATACTCTTGTACAAGTAAGAAATGTCTTTGTTTTGTCTGCTGGACACAAGCTTCAGTGTTTCTTCATATGCTACTGTACAAAACCAAACTGCTTTCGTACTATGCGTGGATATATTTTTATGAATAAAGTATATTTTTGAAATATAAAAAAAGTGCAGCCTTCATCTCTAACACATTATCTTTATCATTTTTATAATTAATTCTGTATCTGAGCTACTTTGTTTCGACCCAGATACTAATCTTGTAGGAGCATCGAGTTTGTACCATTCACCCTGTGTCTTCCAGCCATGGTTACCCCATTCCAGCATTTCCTATTTTGTTTTGTATTCTGCACTTCCAGCAGTTGCAGTATTTTGCTTTGACTCCAACTATGTGTATTTGGAAGTATATGCAATGTGTCTGTGTACATGTAATGATGTCTGAATGTACATGGTTAAATACACAACTGCAAATATACCTAATTATGTCAAATAATGTAACTTAACTGATGAATATTTTTATTTTTGCTTGTGTCTTTTTTTCTTCCAAATCAATACTGCTGTCCCTCTCTTTTTGAACCCGATTTGTGCCAAAATCGTTCCTGATGAAGAACTTATGCCTGAAATGTCGATTCTCCTGCTCCTCAGATGCTGCTTGACCTGCTGTGCTTTTCCAGCAACACACTCTCGACTCTGGTCTCCAGCATCTGCAGTCCCTCACTTTCTCCCTGTACCAAAATCACTCTATTCCTTTATCAATTCCTAAATCTCATTGGTTAGTGAGGTGGGCTCAATGAAGAAAGAATTGCTCATGTTGGGATCTGAAGCAAAAAAACAGAAAGTGCTGGAGAAACTCTGTCCCGACGCTTTGCCAAGTGGACCTGAAACGTTACCTCTGTTTCTCTCTCCAGTTTCTCCAGCATTTTCTGTTGAAGTGCCTGGCTACCAATCCCCACTTGCAAGTAATTTGCCGCACGATTTCTCTGAAGGGTCGAGGGGCCTGATACCCAAGACCCGTGTCCCGGTTATCTGAGCCGTCTGAAATTGTTTGTGTCTCCAAATCGTGTTGATTGTCTGAGTTCACCGCAAAATTTACACAAAAACCCACCCACGTGACTGATAAGCAGTTAAGCATCGCTACATACCAATGGTAGCTTGTACGGCTATGTCAATAAAAAAAAAGGAAATATACATTTGAGTGGAGTCGAGGAAAAGGTGCTGCTGAAACATCGGACGCAGAAGGATGTGAGTATAAACAAACCTGGAATAGAAGCATAGTGTATTAAAGCTGGTCATAGAAACCAGTGCAAACTGCATTCTAATGAGAGGAAGAGAGTTGGCTGCCGAGGTGGGGAACAGATGCTGGGGGAGGGGATTAGGGAAGGAAGGGGAGGGGGCTGCCTTTTGGAGAGGGATTTCCAGGGGAACCAGCGATGAATGTGTGATGTCAGTGAGAGAGTTGGGCTGTGTGGGGTTCGCCCACACGCCTCAAAGTGTCAGGCTAACGTTCGGCAAAGCGCAGGTCACCTCCCATCCAGGCGGTAGCAGCACACCAACACACAGTGTCTCCATCACACGCGAGCTGAGCACAGTCTGAGCTCCACAACAGCCAGATCCAGCAGGTCCGAGTGAGCGCACTCACTGACAGCGGCGACACACACACACACACACACACACACAGAGCAATCGGTGTGAGCACATTCCCTGAGACTTCTCTGCCTCCAGGATTATATTACACTGTACCCCCGCGCCCAGCAACAAAGAAACTCTAATCCCAAAGGTGATTTAAACCTCGAGAAATTGGTTGGATTGACGACAGAAGGGAAAAAAAGAAGCCAAGAATAAAAGGTGAGTTTTAAAACCGTTCCATGGATGTCGGACGTAGCAATCTTGATATGCAAATGATGACAGATGTATATTAAATGCAGATTTGATGTCTCGCTGAGGTCTTGGTACACAATGGATGGTTGGGAGGAATTGATTTGAAGTTCGCTCCCGGGCGCCAAACCCCATTTGATATTCACCAAAGGAACATAAACAGGATCCGGCTACAGGAGAGAGAGAGAGAGAGAGGAGGGTGGAGGGAGGTGTAAGAGGCAAGAGGGCGCGAACTTTGTGGTTCATGTGCTGTCTGTGTGTGTGTGTGCGTTAAGGTTGCGAAGAGAATCCTCAGCCGTTCGGAACCCGGGTGAGCTCATATTGGGGAAGGCTGCATATTTCCCTGACACTGCTGCCTGGGGGAGACAGGGCACCAGGTGTCCACAGCGAGCTGCCTGAGCTCCGTTCAATGGTGGCGGAGCCTCAGTCTGTCTGGTTGGGACTCCTTCAGTGTGTTCAGTTCCTGTGACTCTGGGCTGTCATTTAAACACGGTGAGCGTGTGTCACAGTTACCTTTGCAAAGACTGTTCCCCCAGCTATAGCCCCTATTGTGGGCACAGACAGACAGAGAGACTCATATCCACACACGGACACAGGCACACAACACACAGACATGCACACACAGAGAGGCAGACACACAGGCAGACACACACAGACATGCACACTCAGATACATACACACAGACAGGCACAAACACACAGAGACATGCACAGACAGATACACACACAGGCAGACATGCACAGACATACATACACACAGACATGCACACTCAGATACATACACACAGACACACACAGACATGCACACTCAGATACATACACACAGACACACACAGACATGCACACTCAGATACATACAGACACACATACATACAGATACATACACACATACACAGGCAGAAACACACGGACGCACAAACACACACAGATTCACAGACAGACATACGGATATACAAAGATACCCATACAGTCAGACACACATACACAGATACAGACACACACACCAGATACAGACACACATACACAGATACAGACACACATACACAGATACACACACAGGTAAACTCACACAGACACCGTGCTCATATTCGCACTCATTCAGAGGATACCCAGTTCCTCCTGGGAGGTGGAGGGGGGGGGGGGGGACTTCTGTTGCATCCGGCCGATGAGCAAACTGGGTGAGGCAGAGAGGCAGAGACACACACGAGGCTGGGATCAGAGGCAGCCAGGAAATCTTTGGGAGCGGGGTAGGATGCGCTGCCCTGTCAGCAGAGCGGAGAAGAGACACGTTCGCCTATTACACTGGAGTAACAGTGAGTGCCCGGGCTGACCAGGGAGCTTAGCCCGGCTGAGGTCCGGCACTGGGAAATTCAGGTGAACAGCTACTAGTCCACTGCAGAAGCAGCCTCATGTCACAAGACGACACTCTGAGCTCCCATTGGCTATTCAATCCCCTTCCCCATCCCCCCAGCAGGGACCCCGACTGTGGGGAGATCACTGACACTGACCGGTGATAAGGGAAGCGAGGAGCTGGTGCCGTGATGGCTGTGCTATCTCAATGATAGACTGTACTTCAGTCAAGGGGTTTGAACACTGCTCTCTTTGCTCATTCCACGCAATAAGGGCACTGCTTTTCCTGAGGCCTAGCTATCGATCAGATTCCTGATCACCGCCTCTGATTAGCCTCTTCTTTCGAACAATGGGGAAGAAAAACCGATTTTAAGAATTCCATGCAATAATAGAACCCACCTTCGACTGAGTTAGTGGAAGGCCAGATATTCAGAAACAGAGGACCCAGTGTGTTTGGAATCTCCACTCGAATATAAATGTCACACACGATTTAAAATAGCAGAGTGAAACAAACTCAATAAATAAACAGGAATCAGGTACCAACGGTGCAGACAATAAACAGGAGAAAATTACTCAGTATTTGAAAAGTATGGTCTCAGAATTAAAGGCAGCACAGGCTTGTTTCAAAAAGTAAGGAAATCCTGTTTGACTAGTTTGGTTGAGATATTTGATTGAGTAGCAGAAAGGATAGTGCAGATGATGTTAGATATGCGGTCTTTCGAAAGGTCAATGCCAAATGATAGACCTGAAACAAAATTGAATTCTGTGGGATGAAAGGGGCAGCAGCAATCGGGGACCACATTGGCTCAGGGACTGTATTTTTCAGGCTGGAAAGACATGGACAGTGGTGTTTCTCTGGGAGAGCTGGGGTGGGACAATTGTTTTGATATGTTTGAATCAACTA
This sequence comes from Chiloscyllium punctatum, assembly GCF_047496795.1. Taxonomy (NCBI): domain Eukaryota; kingdom Metazoa; phylum Chordata; class Chondrichthyes; order Orectolobiformes; family Hemiscylliidae; genus Chiloscyllium; species Chiloscyllium punctatum. The sequence goes on from NC_092760.1 coordinate 14,461,061, forward strand.
CACCAGAGTATACAGAACATTATTTCCAAAGTTGCAGACAGCATGAAATTCAGAAATATGGTTAATATTTACAAAGTTCAATGCACACCATCAAATAGAGTCAGAGTTCAAGGAGCTTAAGATTTCAGGAGGACTGGTAATTTAATGCAGATGGGATTTAATGCAGGAGCATTGGACTGAAATGCTTTGTTAAGAAGAATGACTATAAACTCAACTGTATCATTTTGCACAAAGTGTAGGGACAGAGAAACCAAGAGGTATATGTGCAGAAATCTTTGAAAGTGGGACACATTGGAAATATTGCTAAAATGCAGAAGTCATTATCTTCTTATCGGGAGAACAGAAAATGCAAAAGCAAAAGAACCTAAGCACAGCCATAATAAATCACATGTTTGGCTCCAAATGAACTTCAAGTCAGAAAGACTGGCAAGGACTTTGAGAGGCTGCAGGTGAACTGTACTGTAGTGGTACCAGTGATGAGAAACTTCAGTTGGTGGAGCGACTGGAAGAATCGCAGTCATTTTTCTTAGAGCAGAGAAGGTCAAGAAGAGATTTCATTGGTGTTTTCAAAATCTCCGTTTAACGGAGCGAGTGATTTTCAGAGGTGGACGATTTGACAAGCAGTGACACAGATTTAATATGATTTTCAAATGAAGTGTTTTCTCTTTATGCAGTATGTTGTGATCCACAATGTGCTGCCTGAAAGGATGATGGACATAGATTCAGTAATAACATTCGACAGGGAACTGGATAAAAGCTGTAACAAAACAGGGAATCAGGGATAAATTAGATAGATCTTCTTTGGTGAGAGAGAAGATAGATCTTCTTTTGGGGGTGGCACGGTGGCACAGTGGTTAGCAATGCTGCCTCACAGCGCCAGAGACCCGGGTTCAATTCCCGCCTCAGGCGAATGACTGTGTGGAGTTTGCACATTCTCCCCGTGTCTGCGTGGGTTTCCTCCCACAGTCCAAAGATGTGCAGGTCAGGTGAATTGGCCATGCTAAATTGCCCATAGTGTTAGGTAAGGGGTAAATGTAAGGGTATGGGTGGGTTGTGCTTCGGCGGGTCGGTGTGGACTTGTTGGGCCGAAGGGCCTGTTTCCATACTGTAATCTAATCTAATCTAAAAAGAACAATGAGGTACTCCCCAGGACTTAAACCAAAGCACAACGGAGGAGCAACACACTCATACACAAATTAGAAATATTACCCAGTTTGAAGAAACAAGCTCAGTTTATTCAAAACATAAACTTTGTTTTTAAAAATATCTAGATCAGGCACAAGACCTATTTCTGATAAGTTTTGGCAGTAGTCTAATGAATAGAGAGATGGCAAGATACCTCAGTCATATCAAATACCATGTTTCCGTAATTGCCATGATATCCCAGTCCCATGTTCGTAACCATGCCCTGAGTTCATCTGCCTTCCCTGTTAGGCCCCTTGCATTGAAATAAATGCAGTTTAATTTATTAGTCCTACCTTGTCCCTGCCTGCCCTGACTGGTTGACTCACTTCTATTCTCAGCTGTCCCCATCTCAGATCGATCTCTTTCCTCACTATCTCCCTGGGTCCCACTCTCCCCCCCCCCCCCCCCCCCCCAGATCTTACTAGTTTAAACCCTCCCAAACAGTTCTAGCAAATTTCCCTGCCAGTATATTAGTCCCCTTCCAATTTAGGTGCAATCTGTCCTTCTTGTAGAGGTCACTTCTACCCCAAAATAGATTCCAATGATCCAAAAATGTGAATCCTTCTCCCATACACCAGCTCCTGAGTCTGCTCTATCCTCCTATTCCTGCCCTCACTAGCTTGTAGCACTGGGAGTAATCCAGATATTACTACCCTTGAGGACCTCCTTTTTAAATTTCTGCCTAACTCTCTGTAATCTCCCTTCAGAGTCTCAACCTTTTCCCTTCCAATATCGTTGGTTCCAATGTGGACAATGACCTCTTGCTGGCCCCTCTTCCCCGTGAGAACATTCTGCACCCTCTCTGAGACATCCTTGATCCTGGCACCAGGGAAACAACGCACCATTCTGCTTTTTCTCTGCTGGCCACAGAAACGTCTGTCTGTACCTCGGACTACAGAATCCCCTAACATAATTGATTTCTTGGAAGCCGACGCACCCCTCGTTGCCTTAGAGCCAGTCTCAATACCAGAAACTTGGCTGTTTGTGCTACGTTCTCCTGAAAATCCATCACCCCCTACATTTTCCAAAACATCATAACTGTTTGAAATGGGTATATCCACAAAAGACTCCTGCCCTAGCTGCCGACCTCTCTCACCCTTCCTGGAGTTAACCCATCTATATGACTGTATCTGAGACATCCCCCCTTCCTATAACTGCCATCCATCACATACTGTTGCTGTTGCAAATTCCTCATCGCTTCTATCTGTCTTTGCAGCCGATTCACTCGATCTGATAAGATTCGCATCCAACAGCATTTATGACAGATATAATCCGCAGTAACCCTTAAACTCTCTTTAAACTCCCACATCTGACAAGAAGTACATATCACTGCAAAGGCCATTTTTGCTCCTTCACAACCCACAGACCCAGAAAATAACACACTCTTATTCCTCTCCAAACACTGCCTCAGGTTAAATTAATAGCTATGGCTGGTATTTTAAGTTTAGATTACTTACAGTGTGGAAACGGGCCCTTCAGCCTAACAAGTCCACACCGACCTGCAACTCACCCAGACTCATTCACCCCATGCTACAGGCAATTTAGCATAGCCAATTCACCTAACCTGTACATTTTTGGAATGTGGGAGGAAACCAGAGCACCCAGTCACAGGGAGAATGTGCAAACTCCACACAGAGTCACCTGAGGGGGGAAATTGAACCCGGCTCTCTGGCACTGTGAGACAGCAGTGCTAACCACTGTGCCACCACATATAATCAAGAAAGGATCCACTATACTCACTACTGCAGCCTTTCTCTTGGACAGACTTAAAACAACGTTTAACTTATCTGATTCTGTGCTGTGAACTTCGCCCAACATTTCCTCCAAGATTAGTTGTGAATTTCACTGTTTGTTAATTTTCCCAGATGCACTCCGATGTCCAGAGATACACGAATTCAAACAGCAAAGACAGTAACTGTGCAGGTTCTCTCTCTCTCTCTCTCTCTCTCCTGCACTGTCCTCACCAGATGGGCCAATGGGCTGAGAAGTGGCAGATGGAGTTTAATTCAGATAATTGCGAGGTGCTGCTTTATGGGAAAGCAAATCTTAGCAGGAATTATACACTTAATGGTAAGGTCCTAGGGAGTGTTGCTGAACAAAGAGACCTTGGAGTTCAGGTCCTTGAAAGTGGAGTCGCAGATAGATAGGACAGTGAAGACGGCGCTTGGTATGCTTTCCTTTATTGTTCAGTGTATTGAGTATAGGAGTTGGGAGGTCATGTTGCGGCTGTACAGGACATTGGTTAGGCCACTTTTGGAATATTGTGTGCAGTTCTGGTCTCCTTCCTATCGGAAGGATGTTGTGAAACTTGAAAGGGTTCAGAAAAGATTTACAAGGATGTTGCCAGGGTTGGAGGATCTGAGCTACAGGGAGAGGCTGAACAGGCTGGGGCTGTTTTCCCTGGAGCATCGGAGGCAGAGAGCTGACCTTATAGAGGTTTATAAAATTATGAGGGGCATCTATAGGATAAATAGACAAAGTATTTTCCCTGGGGTCGGGGAGTCCAGAACTAGAGGGCACAGGTTTAGGGTGAGAGGGGAAACATATAAAAGAGACCTAAGGGGCAACATTTTCACACAGAGGGTAGTACGTGTATGGAATGAGCTGCCAGAGGATGTGGTGGAGGCTGGCACAATTGCAACATTTAAGAGGCATTTGGATGTGCATATGAATAGGAAGGGTATGGAGGGATATGGGCAGGGTGCTGGCAGGTGGGACTAGATTGGGTTGGGATATCTGATCGGCATGGACGGGTTGGACCGAAGGGTCTGTTTCCATGCTGTACATCTCTATGACTCTATGACTCTAAATACACATCCTATGCATATTGGAGCCATATCTGTGGGAAATAACTCACCTCCTGACTCACCAAAATCTGTCCACTGTCTACAAGGCACAAGTCATGAGTGTGATGGAATGCTCCCCACTTGCCTGTTTGGGTGCAGCTTCAACAACAAGTTCAACACCATCTAGGACAAAGTAGCCCCCGCTTAATTGGAACTACACCTACAAACGGCCACTCCATCCACCACTGCTGCTCAGTGCAGTAGCAGTATGTATCATTACAAAATCCTTGAGACAGCACCTTTCAAACCCACAACCACTTTCATCTGGAAGGACAAGGGCAATAGATACACGACAGCACCACTATCTGCAAGTTCCCCTCCAAGCCACTCACCATCCTAACTTGGAAATATATTGCCGTTCTTTCACCGTCACTGGGTCAAAGTCCTGGAACTCCCTCCCCAACCACTGTGGGTGTATTCACACCTCCAAAACTGCAGGCAACAGAAAACAGCTCTTCACAACTCAAGGGTAAATAAAAGTGGGAAATAAATGCTGGCTTTACCAGTGATACCCATGAACCTATAAGAAAAAGTGTAATCTGCTGGAGGAGATCAGGTGGATGATGTAGGAGACCCTTAACGCTCTAACTGGTGAGAGTAATGTTCCAGCTAGGGTTGTACAATCAGAATGCAGTCTATGGTAACACAGAATGCTCCATAGTATTGAGGAGGGTGGAAGTGGATGGAGAGGAAGGGCACACAAGCTATAATGAAAGGGGCCTTAATAATGTCAAAGACACGCTCTCTGTAACTGAGGCATCCGGGAAATTACAACAGACACTTGTGTTATCCTTTATCGATTCACTGCAGAATACTCTGCAGGAAAGGTGAAGCAACCCCATAGTATGCCTACTCCAGTAATACAGACAAAGAAAGGGATTCTGTAAACATATGTTCGTGAGACACTCATAAGCAGGAACTTCAACATGTAGTAATCTCCAGATTGGGCCTTGTAAATACAGAAATAGTACGACAGAGCAAATGAATATGTGTGTGGAGAATATGGTGCTAAAGACAGAGCAGTAGAACTTTGGGACATTGCAGATGCGTTTAGGCAGAGTGGGATGTATACAAGCTAAGCTGGTTCAACTTCATCAGAACTGCTGGAGCAGACCCAAAAAGGTATAATAATCTCTGGATTACTACCTGAGCCATGAGCTAATTGGAACAATATGGTCAATAAGATTAAGCAGGTAAATGTGTGGCTCAAAGATTAGTGCGGGAGAAATGCGTTTGAATTTGTGGGACATTGGCACCAGTACTGGGGAGGAAGGGACCTCTTCCAATGGGACGGTCTTCATCTGAACCATCGGATCAGAGTCCGAGCAAATCGCATAACTCGGGCTGTAGACAGGGCTTTATACCAAATAGGAGCTCAGTTAGAGGGGAAATTGGGAACCCAAATGAAAGGAGGTGGTAAGAGTGCAGACTTCAGGAGGGCTTATTAAAATCTCAAGCACAGACACAAATAGGACAGAGCATTCGGAAAGGGTTAGCAATCAAACCTCGAGCACACTGGACAAATGAATGACAAGGAGAAGAAGAAGGGTTAATATACGACTAAAGGCGCTTTTTTAGGGCGGCACAGTGGCTCAATTGGCAGGTATGACATGATGGGCATCACAGAGACATAGCTGTAAGGAGATCAGGATAGGGAGCTGAATATTCGAGGGTATACGTCCTATCAATAATGTAGATCGGTGGGCAGAGTTGGGTGGGGTTGCCTTCCTGATGAAGGGCTTTTGCCTGAAACGTCGATTTTCCTGCTCCTTGGATGTTGCCTGAACTGCTGTGCTTTTCCAGCACCACTCTAATCTAGACCCCGGGGTTGCCTTAATAGTAAGAAATGAAATTAAATCAGTAGTAGGAAACAAAGTAGGGTCAGATGGTGTAGAATCAAAGGTAAAAACCCCATGGTTGGAGTTCCGTACAGGCCTCCAAATAGTAGTCAGGAGCTGGGACACAACATACACCAGGAGATGGAAAAGATGTGTCGGAATGGTAAAGTGATCATGGAGGATTTCAATATATAGATGGACTGGGAAAATCAGGATGCAAGAAAAGGAATTTATGGAATGTCTACAAGATAGCTTTTTGGAGCAGCTTATGGTGGAGTCCACGAGGGAAGAGGCAAGTGTTGTGCAACAAAGCAGATTGACTAGGGGAGCTTAAGGTGAAGGAACCCTTAGGAAGCAGTGATCATAATATGATTGAATTTACTCTGCAGTTTGAGAGGGAGAATATAGAATCAGAGGTAACAGTATTACAGTTGAATAAAGGCAGCTACAGAGGTATGAGGGAGGAGCTGGGGAGAAAAGACAGCGGAACAGCAATGGCAGGTGTTTCTGGGAGTAATTCAGGAGACACAGTGGAGATTCATCCCATGGAAAAAGAAGTATGGTACAGGGAGGATGAGGCAACCATGGCTGACTAGGGGAGTCAGGGATAGTATAAAAGCAAAAGAGAAAGCAAAAAATGTGGCAAAGGGCAGTGGGAAACCAGAGAACTGGGAAGCTTACTCAGGAGCCTCCTGTGCAGCATCTTGTCAAAGGCCTTCTTGAAGTCCAGGTATATAACATCCATTGGCTCTCCTTGGTCTAACCAGCTTGTTACTTCTTCAAAAAAGAAGCTTACATAGGGTAATGAAGAAAGAAATAAGGAGGGAGAAGATAAAATCTGAGAGTAAGCTAGCCAGTAATATAAAAGAAGACTGGAAGAGTTTCTTTAGATAATAAAGGGCAAAAGAGAGGCAAAAGTGGACATTGGGCCACTGGAAAATGATGCTGGAGAGGTAGTAGTGGGGAACAAGGAAATGGCTGAGGAACTGAATAATTATTTCATGTCAGTCTTCAGGTGGAAGACACGAGTAATGTCCCAAAAATTCAAGTGAGTGAGGGGCAGGGCTGAGTATGGTGGCCATCACCATGGAGAAGGTGCTAGAAAAACTGAATGGCCTGAAGGTGGATAAATCACGTGGACCAGATGGACTATATCCAGAGTTCAAACAGAGATAGCTGAAGAGATAGTAGAGGCATTAGTGGGTATCTTTCAGGAATCACTAGAATCAGGGAAGGTCGAAGGGGACTGGAAAATCGGTAACATGATACCCCTGTATAAAAAGGGAGTAAGGCAAAGATGGAAAATTATGGACTGCTTAGCCTAACCTCAGTTGTGGGTAAGATCCTGGAATCCATTGTGAAGGATGAGGTTTCTGAATACTTGGAAGTGTATGGTAAAATAGGGCAGAGTCAGCATGGTCTCATCAAGGGGGAGGTCATGCCTGACAAATCTGCTAGAATTCTTTGAGGAAGTAACAAGCAGCTTAGAACAAGGAGAGTCAATGGATGTTGTCTACCTGGACTTCAAGAAGGCCTTTGACAAGGTGCCACAGGGGAGGCTACTGAGTAAGATAAGGGCCCTTGGTGTCAGAGGCAAGGTGCTAGCATGGATAGATGCTAGGCTGTCTGACAGGAAGCAGAGAGTTGGGATAAAAGGGTCCTTCTCAGGATGGCAGCCAGTGACTAGGGATGTTCTTCAAGGCAATGTTGGCATCACAACCTTTTAGTTTATACATGAACGATCAAGGTAAAGGGACTGTAGGCATTCTGGCTAAGTTTGCAGACAATACAGAGAAAGGTTGAAGTAGCATTGAGGGGGTAGAGAGGCTGTAGTAGGATTTGGACAGGTTAGGAGTGTGGGCAAAAAGGTGGCAGATGGAGTGCAACGTGGGAAAATGAGAGGTCATGCACTTTGATTGGAAGAATAGAAGCATGGACTACTTACTAAATGGGGAGAAATTTCCAAAGACTGAAGTGCAAATAGACGTGGGAGTTCTGATCCACGATTCTCTCAAGGTAAACTTGCAGGTTGAGTCAGTAGTTCGGAAGGCAAATACAATGATGGCATTTATTTTGAGAGGGCTTGAATACAAAAGCGGGGATGTACCTCTGAGGCTGTATAAGGCTCTGGTCAGACCACATTTGGAGTCTGGTGCACAGTTTTGGGCCCCATATCTCAGGAAGCATGTACTAGCCTTGGAGCGCGTTCAAAGGAGGTTCATGAGAATGGTCCCAGGAACGAAAAGCTTAACACATGGGGAACATTTGAAGACTCTGAGTCTATACTCAAGTGAGTTTAGAATGATGAGGGGGATCTAACTGAAACATAAAGAATATTGAATGGCTGAGACAGAATAGATGTTGGGAAGATATTTCCATTGGTAGGAGAGGCTAGAACCCAAGGGCACAGCCTTAGAGTAAAGGCAAGACCTTTTAGAATGGAGGTAAGGAGAAACCTCTTTAGCCAGAGAGTGGTGACTCTATGGAATTCACTTCCACAGAAGGCTGCGGAGGCCTGGTCATTGAGTATATTTACGACTGAGATAGATAGGTTCTTGAGTATCAATGTGATCGAGGGTTACAGGGAGAAAGCGGAAGATGAGGTTGAGAAACTTATCAACCGTGATAGAATGATGGAGCAGACTCTTTGGGCTGAATGGCCCAATTTCTGTTCCTATATCTTCTGATCTTAAGACTGGGACTAATGTCTTTGTGTCGAGAGTGTGTTGCTGGAAAAGCACAATAGGTCAGGCAGCATCCGAGGAGCGGGAAAACCAGCGTTTTGGGCCGGATCACTTCATCAAGACTGAGGCTGGGAGCCTCGCCTCATTCCTGACGAAGGTCATCGGCCCGAAATGTCAATTCTCCTGCTGCTCGGATGCTGCCTGACCTGCTGTGCTTTTCCAGCACCCCACTCTCAACTCTGATCTCACTTTCTCCTAATACAATTGTGTTTCTAGTGAGGGCTTAATCTTGCTTGGCAGAGAGTGGCGACATGAAAATAACTGCACAAGGCAGTGAATCAAACCGAGAAATGGAAGGCGGAATCTCAGTATAGAAGGAAGAGAAAATAACTCTCAGAAAATATTTATAGTCATCTGGTAAATCAAGACCTGAGTAGTGCTGCAGAGTAGTTTGTCAAAATGCTTTATTTTGTGCCTATCAGGACATTTTGTAAAAAAAAATGCAGAAGTAATTACAGCTGTTATGCTGTAAGAATGGAGATGGCTGATTGGTTGGTAGATGGATTCTAATTGGTGGAAAGCTGCGTCAGAGAATGCACCAGTTGATGATGACTAACAGATACTGCCAAGCTTTGTGTACATTTTAAACAGGAAGGTTGTCTTTGATTGGTCGAAGCATTGCTCTGAGAAAGAAACCTTTTTTGTTGAGGTGCTGGGTGTATCCATGTTCTTGCTACCTGTGAAGAACAGAGCTCTATGTATTAATACACATGGCTTCCATTACACGCTAGTGCCCTACACTGTGAGCTCAGCTGACAGTCTCCTCAGTATGAAATTTAATCTGGAAAGTGTGATGTAATGTAATTTAATTCAAAAGGCAACATGAGAAAGGGATAAACAACAAATGGTAAAACTCCAAGAAGTGTAAATGAACATAGTACGCTTGCCTTATTGTCAGAAGTCACACGACACCAGGTTCTTGTCCAACAGGATTAATTAAACTCACCAGCTTTCAGAGAGCTGCTTCTTTGTCACCTGACAAAGCTCTCAAAGCTTGTGATTCTAAATAAACATAGTTGGACTATAACCCGATGTTGTGTGATTTCTGACTTTTCCACCCCAGTCCAACATGGCACCTCCACATCTTGCCTTTATTGGGCACAGCATTGAATAGAGGAGTTGGGAGTTCATGTTATGGCTGTTCAGGACATTAGTTAGGCCACTTTTGGAATGCTGTGTTCAATTCAGCTCTTCCTGCTATAGAAAGGATGTTAAAGTTGAAAGGATGCGGAAAAGATTTACAAGGAAATTGCCAGGGTTGGAGGGTTTGAGCTATAGGGAGAGGCGAAAAAGGTTGCTTACCCTGGAGTGTTGAAGGCTGAGAGGTGACCATATAGAAGTTTATAAAACATGAGGGGCATGGATAGGGTAAACAGACAAGGTCTTTTCCCTGGGGTGGGGGAGTTCAGAACGAGAGGGCATAGGTTTAGGGTGAGAGGGGAAAGATATAAAAGGGAGCTAAGGGGCAACTTTTTCATGCAGAGGGTGGTGTGAGTATGGAATGAGCTGCCAGCGGAAGTGGTGGAGGCTGGTACGATTACAGCATTTAAAAGGCATCTGGATGGGTATCTGAATAGGAAGGGTTTGGAGGGATATGGGCCAAGTGCTGGCAGGTGGGACTCGATTGGGTTGGGATATCTGGATGAGTTGGACCGAAGGGTCTGTTTCCATGCTGTACATCTCTATGACTCCAGATGGGTCACCAATTACATGTGAAAGATACCAGAAGGTAAAAAGGCAGTGATAGAAAGTGTTTAAGAAGGAACAGAGGTTAGTTTATTACTTAGCATCTAGAATGTAAGAGCAGGAAGGTTATGCTAAGACTGTGAAAAAACACACATTAGTACATAGCTACAGTACTGCAGACAATTCTGGTCACCTTATGATTGGATGCATGTGGGAGAATAGTTATGAGGATATTAACAGCAATGGGAAATTTTACCTATGAGAAAAAATCAGAAAGGTTGAATATAGGAGGCTGAGAGGAGATTTAATTGAGACATGCAAAGTTATGAGAGGTTTAGATGGACTGGATAGGAAGAATTGATTTCTCTGAGCAACGAGATCAATATATGGAGATATGAATGTCGGGTAATTGACAGATGGAATAGATGGATGCCAACGAGAAAAGTTTTCAACCATAGAATGGTTGGAACCTGAAAGATGATAGAGCCAGAAATCCTCAATTCATTATAAAACAGTTGGATGTGCACTTGAAGTGCTGTCCAAGACAATAGACTATGAGCTGAAAGTTCCTCTTCAATCATTACAAACCAATAGACAGTTTTATTTTAATCCATTCCAATCTGCTCCCAACGGGGGAGCCACAAGTGAGTGGCATTTTCATTATGTGTCAGGACTTGGATCTCACAGGACTCCACTGGAAATGTAAAATGTGGCAGAACTGGAGGCACATGTAATTCTGCAGCTGGGGAAAGCTTTTCTTTGGAGAAATTTGTCACCAGCTGGAACACAGCTCTAGAATCACTGATTTGTTACAGTGCAGAACAGGGTCATTTGGCCCATCCTATCTGCACTGACTCAGTGCCAGTCTCCTGCCTTTTCCCATATCCTGTACACTACTACCATTCAAATAACTATTCGCTGTGTGGAAAAGATTCTCCTAACTTCTCATTTGCTTCTTTTGCAAATCACTTTAAAACTGTGCTGTCTGGTTCTCACTCCATTTACCAGCAGGAGTAGTCTCTCCCTAACAATCTGTCCAGATCCCTAATGAATTTGGAAACTTCTACCAAATCTCCTCAGCTTTCTCTCCCCAAGGGAAACAATCCTGGCTGCCTCAGTCTATGCTCATAACTGAGGTTTGGAGTGATTCTTGTCAACGTCTCCTGCATTCTTTCCATTGTCTGCACATCCTTCCTGAAGTGTGGTGCCCAGAACTGTACACAGCTGAGGTCTAAGCATTTTCTTATATAAATTCATCATGTTGCTCTGCTAGTCGAAGGCGGGTACTGAAGATGCTGGAGATTAGAGTCAAGAGTAGGGCACTGGCAAAGCATAGCAGGTCAGGCAGCATCCGAGGAGCAGGAAAATCGGGCAAAAGCCCTTCATCAGGAATGCACCACCCCTTCATCATTCCTGACAAAGGGTTTTTGCCTGAAACATTGATTTTCCTGCTCCTCGGATGTTACTTTAGTACTCTATTCCCCTAGAAATACTGTACAGGGGAACCTCGATTATCTGAACAACACAGACAGATTTTGTTCAGATAATCGAATGTTCGGAAAATCAAATGCCGGCTAACACAGTTTAGCCAAGCATCAGGACGTTGCACTCTTGTCCGGATAATCCAAAATGCGGATAAATCGAGGTTCCTCTGGAAATTATATCAACTGCTCTCCCTGTGTCCTACCAGCTTTAGTGCCCAATGCACAGATACACCCAGGTCTCTCTGCTCTTGCACACCCTTTCCCTTTTTTTATTATAGTGTCTCTCCACATTCTTTGTCCCAAAGTGGGTCACCTCACACTTCTCCAGATTGAACTTCATCTGCCAGCTACTTGCCCACTCTACCAACTTGTCAATGTCCTTTTTGAAATTTTACACAGCAAATTTTGAAATTGTAGCCCGTACTCCGTGGTCTAAATCATTTCTATGTGTCAGAAAAGGCAAGTATCCCAGGACTGAGCCAGCGCAACCCCACCACGAATCATCCTGCAGCCCAAAGGATACCCCTGAATCGTTATGCTGTTTCCTATCCATCAGCCAGTTCTGTAGCCAAGTTGCTACTGTTGCTTTTCTTCCATCAAATATAATGTTCTTCACAGGCCTGTTGTGCAGCATTGTATTAGACACCTTTTGGAAGTCTGCTTCCCCTCATCAACCTTCTCTGTTACCTCCAGCCAGTTAGTTTGACAGTTTTCCTTAAACATATCTATGGTGATTCTTTTGAATTAACCCATTTTTTTACCAATTGACGATTAAACCCACCCCAAATAATAGTTTCCAGAAGTTTACACACAACTCCAGCGAAACCGCGTGGTCTGTGATGGCTGGGCCTACCTTTACACCTCTTTTGAAAAAGGGCATGGTGTTTGCAATTCTTCAGTTTTCAGGCACAAACCCCAAATCCAGGAAAGATTGAAAGGTAATGGTCAGTGTCCAATTCCATTGCCGTCAGTACTGAGTGGACAATGGGAGAAAGCATGTTTTTATTATCAAATGGCACTTGTATAGAGTAGACATTGGCCGTCTTGTGGCATGGCCGTAGTGTCCTCACCCTAGGTTCAAGACCCATATGCTTTAGTAAAGTCCTACAGCATTGAAATGGACCCCTTGTTCCAAACTTGTCTGTGCTGGTCAGGTTTCCCAAGCTATACTAGCCTTGTTGGCTCATATCCCTCTAAACCTTTCCTGTTTAAATGTTGTAACTGTACCTGCATCTACCATTTCCTCTGGCAGCTCATTCCATGTATGAACCACCCTCTGCGTGAAAAGGTTGCCTCTCAGGTCCCTTTTAAATCTTGCTCCTCTCACCTTAAAATGATGTCCTCTGGTTTTGATCTCCCCTCCCCTGGGGAAAAGGTCTTTTTACCATCATTATGCCCCTCATGATTTTACAAACCTGGGCCTCCTAGACTCCAGTGAAACTAGCCTCAATCTGCCCGACCTACCCTTATACCACAAACCTTCCAGTTCTGGTAACATCCTGGTAAATCTTTTCTGCACCCTCTCCTATTTAATAATATCCTTCTTATAGCAGGGCGATAAGAACTGAACATAGTACTTCCAAAGTGGCCTTACCAACGTCCTGTACAACTGCAACGTGATGTCCCAACTCTTATACATGTAGTAACATATCTGAACAGGTTGACTAGAAAAATAGGTTAAATAAAAAATTTATGAAGAGTGCATATTATAATGGCTTCATTGTATTCATGTGTGCATCATTGCCATTTGCTGAGACTAGCTTAGTCAGAGAGCTCAATGTATTCCTCAACACACTGCAGTAATACCACATGCTGATACTCTGCAGGTATTACGATATAATTAATCTTGATTTGATTCGTAACTTTATGTCTCTATTTTCACTCCTCACTGCCAGTTCATGCAATTCAGATTTTACCTGCCAGCAAATCTAGGGGGTGGGGGGGGGGGGGAGGGTGCATGTTTGAATTTGCAAACTCAGCTTCTGTGCATTGTTAAAAACATTGTCCAGATCATTCTCAGTGAGGGTAACGTCAATACTGTAGATGAACGCTACGTCCTGTCGGGTACACAGGACCTCCCGTTTTTGGTCATGGCATCTTTCCAACACCAGCAATGGTGCCGGTGGTAGTAGCAATCACTGGTGAATGTCACAACCAAGGACCTACTTGCCTTGAAGGTCCAGTTAGCAGAGGATGTGGGTTCAGAGGTAGCTCTACAGTGAGCTTGGCTTGGCAGGGATTGGTCTGCATTCCAAGCAAGCAGTGGATTCCTGACAATGACATGGAGGTGCATCTCCTTTGGGACAATCTGGTGCACGTTAGTATCCTTGATACCCTTCTTTTCAAGGTCCTGGATGTGAGGAAAAGCATTTGCTTATTCCTAGCTTCCTTGTCCTCCGACAGATCCAATTCTTTGTTTTCTGCTCAAGAGAGCTATTCCCACTTGTCCTGTAGTGCCCACAGTTGTTCACATTGCATGACCATGTTGTGCAGTGCACAACTCAGTGTGATTACTCCAAGTAGTCACTCAGGTGTTGACTGAGAGTGTGGTGCTGGAAAAGCACAGCAGGTCAGGAGGAGCAGGAGAGTCGATGTTTCGGGCAAAAGCCCTCCATCAGGAATCAGAAATCACGTGGACTGTGGGAGGAAACCGGAGCACCCAGAGGAAACCCCACACAGACACGGCGCGAATGTGCAAACTCCACACAGACAGTCACCCGAGGCAAGAATCGAACCCAGCTCCCTGGCATTGTGAGGCAGCAGTGCTAACCACTGAGCCACCATGCCAACCATGCTAATGTTTCTCATCTCCATCTTAATGGGAGATCTCTTTTTTAAATTGCACCCCTGAGTAGTCAACTGCTCCAAAAGGGAAAAGTTCTCATAGCGCCTAACCTGTCACATCTCCTTGGGGAAGATCCTATCTTATTCTTCTAAACTCCAGTGGATCCAGGCTAAACCTACACAATCTCTTCTCATAAGATAATACCTTCATCCCATGAACCAGTTACATTCAATGATAAAAGAGGGAGAAAGGAATGAGAGGTTATCATAACAGTGAAGGTGAAGTAGGATGAAAGGATATTCATGTGGAGCATAAACACCAGCATAGATCAGATGGACTGATTGGCCTGTTTTGGTATGGTGCATTCTATGTAATGGCCAGGGAATGGAAATGGAAATCATAACTGTTATGGACCAGAGCAAACCCTCTCAAAACATATCGTGGAGATAGCCTAGATCCTAACTTTTATCTTATTTAAAGGCAAGTCATAGTCATAGAGTCATAGAGATGTACAGCACAGAAACATACCCTTCGATCCAACCCGTCCATGCTGACCAGATATCCCAACCCAATCTAGTCCCACCCGCCAGCACCCGGCCCATATCCCTCCAAACTTTTCCTATTCATGTACCCATCCAAACGCCTCTTAAATGTTGCAATTGTACCAGCCTCCACCACATCCTCTGGCAGCTTATTCCATACACATACTGCATGAAAGAGTTGCCCCTTAGGTCTCTTTTATACCTTTACCCTCTTACCCCAAACCTATTCCCTCTAGTTCTGGACTCCCTGAACCCAGGGAAAAGACTTTGTCTATTTATCCTATCCATGCCCCTCATAATTTTGTAAACCTCTATAAGGTCACTCCTCAGCCTCCGAAGCTCCAGGGAAAACAGCCCCAGCCTGTTCAGCCTCTCCCTATAGCTCAAATCCTCCAACCCTGGCAACATCCTTGTAAATCTTTTCTGAACCCTTTCAAGCTTCACAACATCCTTCCAATAGAAGGGAGACCAGGATTGCACGCAATATTCCAACAGTGGCCGAACCAATGTCCTGCGTGCAAGTGTAAGGTGCTGCATTCCATCTTACACCACAGTTAACATGCAAACAGAAAACGAAGAATTGACATAACTTTAACTCTATCAAAATACTTATAAAAATAACATTTTATTTAACTACTAATCATCGACACTTCCAATATAGCAGCATCCCATAAACACAGCCTTGGCAAAGACAAATCCAACAAAACAGATAACCCTCACTTAGAGTCATAGAGCTGTACAGCATGGAAACAGACCCTTCGGTCCATCCTGTCCATACAGACCAGATATCCCAACCCAATCTAGTCCCACCTGCCAGCACCCGGCCCATATCCCTCCAAACCCTTCCTATTCATATACCCATCCAAATGCCTCTTAAATGTTGCAATTGTACCAGCCTCCACCACTTCCTCTGGCAGCTCAGTCCATACACGTACCACCCTCTGTGTGAAAAGGTTGCCCCATAGGTGTCCTTATATCTTTCCCCTCTCACCCTAAACCTATGCCCTCTAGTTCTGGACTCCCTGACCCCAGGGAAAAGACTTTGCCTATTTATCCTATCCAAGCCCCTTATAATTTTGTAAACCTCTATAAGGTCACCCCTCAGCCTCCGACGCTCCAGGGAAAACAGCCCCAGCCTGTTCAGCCTCTCCCTATATCTCAAATCTTCCAACCCGGGCAACATCCTTGTAAATCTTTTCTGAACCCTTTTGATCTCTTCCTGTCTGACAGAATGAATCCAGCCGCAAGGACACAACTCAAAGCTTTTTGCAGCAGCAGAAAGAGAGCAGTATCTGGCAGCTTCAATTCCAAAAACCCCAACTTCAATCATTGTAAGCAAAGCTAAAACCCTGGATCTGTGTGAGCGTGACTCCACCCACTCATGCTTCTTTTATCTCATTAAAACCAAACCCAGAGTGATTTCCTCTGCTTTCCATGGAGCAGTCTCTTCAACACCAGGCTTACAACATGCCTTTTCAGGGGAAACAGGCAAGAACAAATCTCTCTTGATGACACGTCTTGGCATGAATTATAGATTTAACTCATTTAAGATGATTTCAACGGGGCAGGCTCCAAGTTCCAAATTTCGGAGAGATGTTGATTAGCCACTTCCTTTTACAGAATGAACTCGAAATTCAGCTTCTTAAACCAAGGCTGGAATGGAGGTGAGGAAGTGGAGTTGCTTTTGCATTCTGAATTTGACCTAGTGATATCCCAGAGTTACACACAGATGTGGCACAAAAGCTCACATTTGAAAATATCTGGTATTGTTCAACTGGAATGACAACGGACTTAGTTATTCATAAGGAGAAAGTGAGGGCTGCAGATGCTGGAGATCAGAGCTGAAAATGTGTTGGCTGGAAAAGCGCAGCAGGTCAGGAAGCATCCAAGGAACAGGAGAATCGACGTTTCGGGCATGAGCCCTTCTTCAGGAATGAGGAGGGTGTGGCAAGCAGGCTAAGATAAAAGGTAGGGAGGAGGGACTTGGGGGAGGGGCGTTGGAAATGCGATAGGTGGAAGGAGGTTAAGGACAGCCACGTCCCTTAACCTCCTTCCATCTATCGCATTCCCAATGCCCCTCCTGAAATCCATTTCCCTCTTTCCTCCAATATAAATCTGAGGAGATTCTGGAATTCATTGTCATAAAGATTGAAGCTGTCTGTTTACCCACGTCTGTTGCCTCTTTCCCTTTCCCTCAACCATCAGGTCAAACATACATGAATGCTCCCCCTTCAAACTGTGTTATAGAGTCATCAAGTCAAGCAGCGCAGAAACAGACCACCTAGTCCCTACCAAAAATAATGCTAAGTTAAACTAGTGCCTGCTCCTATTCCATCTCCCTCTAAACCTTTCCTACTCATGTATCTATCCAAATGTCCTTTATCTCTTGTAATTGTAACCAGCATGCACCACTTCCAGAGGAAGTTCATCCCACAAGTGAACCACCCTCTGTGTAAAACACCTTATGTCTTTTCGAAATCTCTCTCCTCTCACCTTACGAATGTGCTCCCTTGTCGAGAAACTGCCCATCTTCGGGAAGAAACAACTACTATTAACTTGGTAGCTCTCATTATTTTATAAACTTCTATCAGGTTGCCTCTCAACCTTGGTGAACCTTTTCAGAACCCTCTCCAGTTTAATAATATCCTTCCTATAACTGGGCAACCAGAACTGGACCCAGTACGGGTGTTTTTGCTTTAAAGTGCGTTTTGTCAATGTGAATGCACTGTAATGCAATTGACAAGTGGGGGCGCTGCATCTAAAGGACAAACTTTTACAATCTGCATTGGGTGTAATGTGATTGCATCACCGACACTTTAAGTGCTGTCTCTAAAACACAATGTTTCTATAACACGAGGTTGGACCAGCACGCAGCCATCGCACTTCAGAAGAACTGGCCGGACTCCAGAAGAGTCTGTAGGTGACACCCTCACTTCCAATCCAGTCATCAATACCTCCTCAAATACTCACCCTTGACCTCCCGTTCCTTGTAAAATGCTGTCCTGTTGCTAACTTCCTTTTCCACTCAAAAGTAGTTAACCGTACCATCACCTCTCAAATCCATAACTATATTTCCCATAACTTTGTACTTGAATCTCTTCATTTTGGGTTCTGCTTCAGCTATGGTACCAAGACAAATCTTTATCAAGGTCACAACTGACGTTTCATGTGACTGTGACCAAAGCAAACTATCTTTCCTTATCCCCTGCCCATATGTCTGCAGTCTTTATCAATAGGACAAAGTGAGGACTGTAGATGCTGGAGTCCTCACTTTCTCCTAGTCGATTTTAACCTACTGCGAATCCTCTTGCAAGGATGCCTTCCTTGAAGAAGCTCTCCTCCTCCCTTTACAAGGATCTCAGTGAGTCCCTCTCTCACTGCACCCCCCAAGTATTCCTGAAGAAGGGCTTATGCCCGAAACGTCGATTCTCCTGCTCCTTGGATGCTGCCTGACCCGCTGCACTTTTCCAGCAACACATTTTAAAGTCTTTATCAATAGCAGATATGACCAGCTTGTGGCAAAACTCACAAGGTTCACCTGTCAACATGGGATGAAAACAGGCCAAGAAAAGATTCAGTTGGAGAAGTAGGAATCAAGAGTGGAAGATGTAGGGCCAGTAAACTCGAACTGGGGTCAACCTGAGCCAAGACCAAAGTCATAGGCCTCGTCTTAGTGACTGGCTAAAACCGTGGAGGTGTCAGAGGGTCATCATTTCCAGGTCGCGAACTCTCTTGGAAATTAAGAGCCGAGGAAACAGCACACATCTACCTGGCTGAAGAATTAGCAGGGCAGCAGTGAACATCGGAAGAGAATGTTCTTAATGACACCGCGCTGGATTCTTGAGGAAAAGAGAGACAGCGTTTCCCGAAATGTCAAGGGCAGTGCTAGAGTTAGAAATATCAGTGAGTCTCGCAATCAATGTCAACTGCAACATGACATCCCAACCCGTGTACTCAGTACTCTGACTGATGAAGGCAAGTGTGCCAAATACCTTCTACACCACCCTGTCCATCTGTAATACCACTGTCAAGGAACTATGTATCTGAACCCCCGCTAGGTCCCTCTGTTTGACAGCACTCCCTGATGCCCAACCATTAACTGTGCAACCCCTGCCCCTACATGCCTTATCAAAATGCAATACCTCGCATTTATCCGAATTAAACTCCATCTGCCGCTCCTCAGCCCGTTGGCCCATTTGATAGAGATCCCTTGGAATTCTTCGATAACATTCTTCAGTGTCCACTACGCCAGCAATTTTGGTGCCATCCACAACCGTACCAACCATGCTTCCTAATTTCTCACCCAAATTGTTTATATAAATGATGAACAGCAGTGGAGCCAGCACCAATCTTTGAGGGACACTGCTGGTGTGTCGGAGAGATGAACTTTCGATGGCCAGGAAATGCCAACTTCTTGTCCAGCCAGGGCCTTAACAAGAGCTATTGGCATTTTCCATTTAAGGTTTATGACAAAAATTAAAAGTAGGCGGTCTGTACTCGTATCAAATGACCTCTTCCATCTTCCAGCAGCTAATGGATTGGAATTTGAGGTCTTCGGCTCATTATTCCCACCACATGTCTAGGTGACATTGTAATCTACAGCAGCAGTGACTGAGAGTTCCGGCACCAGTTGCAGTCCTGGGTATTAAGGAAGAAAGACATCCCATCAAGGGTAATGCATGGGGTTTGTCGGATGAATTCTCAATGTCTGCGATCCAAGCTGTCTAGTTAAATTCCAAGATCATAAAGCAGAGGTTGTTCAGGACACAGTGCAAACCAGTTACCTTTTAGGCCTCTTTGGATATATCAATGATTTATCCCAGACTTCGCTCCATTGAACCTGTGGAGTCAGACGTAGCTAACTGGAGCCTTTACTGGATGACAGCGTTCGGGAATAGCTTGTGCATAGAGCTCAGGACAGACCATTCCAATTTGGTTGCAGATGTCCGTCCACCAGCCAATGAGCCTGTGTTTGAGTATATTTTCAGGACTTTGAAAGTTGTTACCCTAAGAAGAGAAATGCACTTTATTTGTGAAGGACTGATGAACTATCCAATTGGGCGATAGTAAAATGCAATTTATTTGGGAGATTACACAGTTGGCAGTAAACCTTTGATGATTCCGAGAGTGCAGCGGAGTAGGGTTCCTGAGCCAGAGTTCAGCCGCTCCAACTGCCTCTCGTTTCTGTCCTCGCTTTTTCCTTTTGTGTATTTATTTAGAGATTTTTCAGTTTTTTTTCTCAACTTATCTTCCGAAGGGAGCTCCGTTGCAGAGATACAGGCAGCGGCTGGGAGCCCAGAGTGGGGACTTTAGCGATCAGCCATGAGGTGTCTGGTGCGCTCGGGCAGAATCCTGGCAGGCAGCGGCATTGTGGGAATAGCTGGGGGCCCTTGGGCTGTGATGATCCCCTGTAGCAGATGGCATTGAGATGGCAGCATGGAAGCACAGGGATCACGAGATCGAGCCCAGTATTGCGAGGAGAAGGAGGTCGAACCCAGTGTGGGGGGGGAGAGTGAGATCGAGCCCAGTGTGGGGGGGAGAAGGAGATCGAGCCCAGTGTGGGGGGGAGAAGGAGATCGAGCCCAGTGTGGGGGGGAGAAGGAGATCGAGCCCAGTGTGGGGGGGGAGTGAGATCGAGCCCAGTGTGGGGGGGGAGTGAGATCGAGCCCAGTGTGGGGGGGGAGAGTGAGATCGAGCCCAGTGTGGGGGGGAGAAGGAGATCGAGCCCAGTGTGGGGGGGAGAGGGAGATCGAGCCCAGTGTGGGGGGGAAGGAGATCGAGCCCAGTGTGGGGGGGAGAAGGGGATCGAGCCCAGTGTGGGGGGGAGAGGGAGATCGAGCCCAGTGTGGGGGGAGAAGGGGATCGAGCCCAGTGTGGGGGGGAGAATGGGATCGAGCCCAGTGTGGGGGGGAAGGAGATCGAGCCCAGTGGGGGGGAGAGAAGGAGATCGAGCCCAGTGTGGGGTGGAGTGAGTTCGAGCCCAGTGTGGGGGGGAGAGGGAGATCGAGCCCAGTGTGGGGGGGAGAAGGGGATCGAGCCCAGTGTGGGGGGGAAGGAGATCGAGCCCAGTGTGGGGGGGAGAAGGGGATCGAGCCCAGTGTGGGGGGGAGAGGGAGATCGAGCCCAGTGTGGGGGGGAGAAGGGGATCGAGCCCAGTGTGGGGGGGAAGGAGATCGAGCCCAGTGTGGGGGGGAGAAGGGGATCGAGCCCAGTGTGGGGGGGAGAAGGGGATCGAGCCCAGTGTGGGGGGGAAGGAGATCGAACCCAGTGGGGGGGAGAGAAGGAGATCGAGCCCAGTGTGGGGTGGAGTGAGTTCGAGCCCAGTGTGGGGGGAGAGTGAGATCGAGCCCAGTGTGGGGGGAGAGTGAGATCGAGCCCAGTGTGGGGGAGAGAGAAGGAGATCGAGCCCAGTGTGGGGTGGAGTGAGTTCGAGCCCAGTGTGGGGGGGGAGAGGGAGATCGAGCCCAGTGTGGGGGGAGAGTGAGATCGAGCCCAGTGTGGGGGGAGAGTGAGATTGAGCCCAGTGTGGGGGTGAGAAGGGGATCGAGCCCAGTGTGGGGGGGGAGAAGGGGATCGAGCCCAGTGTGGGGGGAGAGTGAGATCGAGCCCAGTGTGGGGGGAGAGTGAGATCGAGCCCAGTGTGGGGTGGAGTGAGTTCGAGCCCAGTGTGGGGGGGAGAGGGAGATCGAGCCCAGTGTGGGGGGAGAGTGAGATCGAGCCCAGTGTGGGGGGAGAGTGAGATCGAGCCCAGTGTGGGGGTGAGAAGGGGATCGAGCCCAGTGTGGGGGGGGAGAAGGGGATCGAGCCCAGTGTGGGGGGAGAGTGAGATCGAGCCCAGTGTGGGGGGAGAGTGAGATCGAGCCCAGTGTGGGGGGAGAGTGAGATCGAGTCCAGTGTGGGGGGAGAGTGAGATCGAGCCCAGTGTGGGGGGAGAGTGAGATCGAGCCCAGTGTGGGGGTGAGAAGGGGATCGAGCCCAGTGTGGGGGTGAGAAGGGGATCGAGCCCAGTGTGGGAGGGGAGTGAGATCGAGCCCAGTGTAGGGGGGGGAGAAGGAGATCGAGCCCAGTGTGGGGGGAGAGAGTGAGATCGAGCCCAGTTTGGGGGGGGAGGGAGATCGAGCCCAGTGTGGGGGGAGAGAGTGAGATCGAGCCCAGTGTGGGGGGGGAGTGAGATCGAGCCCAGTGCGGGGGGGGAGAAGGAGATCGAGCCCAGTGTGGGGGGGGAGTGAGATCGAGCCCAGTGTGGGGGGAGAGTGAGATCGAGCCCAGTGTGGGGTGGAGTGAGTTCGAGCCCAGTGCGGGGGGGGAGAAGGAGATCGAGCCCAGTGTGGGGGGGGAGTGAGATCGAGCCCAGTGTGGGGGGGAGAAGGAGATCGAGCCCAGTGGGGGGGGAGAGTGAGATCGAGCCCAGTGTGGGGGGGGAGAAGGAGATCGAGCCCAGTATGGGGGGGGGGAGTGAGATCGAGCCCAGTGTAGGGGAGGGGGGGAGAGTGAGATTGAGCCCAGTGTGGGGGGGGGGGGAGAGTGAGATCGAGCCCAGTGTGGGGGGAGGGGTGGAGATTGAGCCCAGTGTGGGGGGGAGTGAGATCGAGCCCAGTGTGGGGGGGAGAGTGAGATCGAGCCCAGTGTTGCGGGGTGGGGGGCAGAGTGAGATCGAGCCCAGTGTGGGGGGGAGAGTGAGATCGAGCCCAGTGCGGGGGGGGGGGAGAGGGAGATCGAGCCCAGTGTGGGGGGGAGAGTGAGATCAAGCTCAGTGTGGGGGGGAGAGTGAGATCGAGCCCAGTGTGGGGGGGAGAGTGAGATCAAGCTCAGTGTGGGGGGGCAGAGTGAGATCGAGCCCAGTGTGGGGGGGAGAGTGAGATCGAGCCCAGTGCGGGGGGGGGGAGAGTGAGATCGAGCCCAGTGTTGCGGGGTGGGGGGCAGAGTGAGATCGAGCCCAGTGTGGGGGGGACAGTGAGATCGAGCCCAGTGTGGGGGGGGGGGGAGAGTGAGATCGAGCCCAGTGTTGCGGGGTGGGGGGCAGAGTGAGATCGAGCCCAGTGTGGGGGGGGGGGAGAGTGAGATCGAGCCCAGTGCGGGGGGAGAGTGATATCGATCCCAGTGTGGGGGGGGAGGAGAGTGAGATCGAGCCCAGTGTGGGGGGGGGGGAGAGTGAGATCGAGCCCAGTGTGGGGGGAGAGTGAGATCGATCCCAGTGTGGGGGGGGAGGAGAGTGAGATCGAGCCCAGTGTGGGGGGGGGAGAGTGAGATCGAGCCCAGTGCGGGGAGAGAGTGAGATCGAGCCCAGTGTGGCGGGGGGAGAGTGAGATCGAGCCCAGTGCGGGGGGAGAGTGAGATCGATCCCAGTGTGGGGGGGGGGAGAGTGAGATCGAGCCCAGTGTGGGGGGAGAGTGAGATCGATCCCAGTGTGGAGGGGGAGAGTGAGATCGATCCCAGTGTGGAGGGGGAGAGTGAGATCGATCCCAGTGTGGGGGGGAGGAGAGTGAGATCGAGCCCAGTGTGGGGGGGGGGTGAGAGTGAGATCGAGCCCAGTGTGGGGGGAGAGTGAGATCGAGCCCAGTGTGGAGGGGGAGAGTGAGATCGAGCCCAGTGTAGGGGGAGAGTGAGATCGAGCCCAGTGTGGGGGGAGAGTGAGATCGATCCCAGTGTGGAGGGGGAGAGTGAGATCGAGCCCAGTGTAGGGGGAGAGTGAGATCGAGCCCAGTGTGGGGGGAGAGTGAGATCGAGCCCAGTGTAGGGGGGAGAAGGAGATTGAGCCCAGTTTGGGTGGGGAGGGAGATCGAGCCCAGTGTGGGGGGGGAGAGGGACAGCGAGCCCAGTGTCGGGGGGCGAGGGAGATCGTGCCCAGTGTGGGGTGGAGTGGGAGATCGAGTCCAGTGTGGAGGGAGAGTGAGATCGAGCCCAGTGTCGGGGGGAGGGTGAGATCATACCCTGTGTGGGGAGAGAGAGTGAGATCGAGCTCGGTGTGGGGGGAGAGAGTGAGATCAAGCTCGGTGTGGGGGGGGAGAGTGAGATCGAGCCCAGTGTGGGGGGAGAGTGAGATCGATCCCAGTGTAGGGGGGAGAGAGTGAGATCGAGCCCAGTGTGAGGGGGGGAGAGTGAGATCGCGCCCAGTGTAGGGGGGTGAGGGAGATCGAGCCCAGTGTGGGGGGGAGTGAGATCGAGCCCAGTGTCGGGGGGTGAGGGAGATCGAGCCCAGTGTCGGGGGTGAGTGAGATCGAGCCCAGTGTCGGGGGTGAGTGAGATCGAGCCCAGTGTCGGGGGGTGAGGGAGATCGAGCCCAGTGTAGGGGGGGTGAGGGAGATCGAGCCCAGTGCCGGGGGGTGAGGGAGATCGAGCCCAGTGTGGGGGGGAGTGAGATCGAGCCCAGTGTAGGGGGGTGAGGGAGATCGAGCCCAGTGTCGGGGGGTGAGGGAGATCGAGCCCAGTGTCGGGGGTGAGTGAGATCGAGCCCAGTGTCGGGGGGTGAGGGAGATCGAGCCCAGTGTCGGGGGTGAGTGAGATCGAGCCCAGTGTCGGGGGTGAGTGAGATCGAGCCCAGTGTCGGGGGTGAGTGAGATCGAGCCCAGTGTCGGGGGGTGAGGGAGATCGAGCCCAGTGTGGGGGGGAGTGAGATCGAGCCCAGTGTGGGGGTGAGGGAGATCGAACCCAGTGTGGGGGGGAGTGAGATCGAGCCCAGTGCCGGGGGGTGAGGGAGATCGAGCCCAGTGTGGGGGGGAGGGAGATCGAGCCCAGTGTGGGTGGGAGGGAGATCGAGCCCAGTGTGAGGGGAGCGTGAGATCCAGCCCAGTGTCGGGGGGTGAGGGAGATCGAGCCCAGTGTCGGGGGTGAGTGAGATCGAGCCCAGTGTCGGGGGGTGAGGGAGATCGAGCCCAGTGTCGGGGGGTGAGGGAGATCGAGCCCAGTGTGAGGGGAGCGTGAGATCCAGCCCAGTGTGGGTGGGAGGGAGATCGAGCCCAGTGTCGGGGGGAGAAGGGGATCGAGCCCAGTGTGGGGGGAGAGTGAGATCAAGCCCAGTGTCGGTGGAGAGTGACATCGAGCCCAGTGTGGGGGGGGGGGAGAGTGAGATCGAGCCCAGTGTCGGTGGAGAGTGACATCGAGCCCAGTGTGGGGGGGGGAGAAGGAGATCGAGCCCAGGACGGGGGGAGAGGGAGATCGAGACCAGTGTGTTGGGGGGGGGAGAGTGAGATCGAGCTCGGTGTGGGAGAGTGAGAGATTGAGCCCAGTGTCGGGGGGAGATAGAGCCCAGTGTTGGGGGGGAGAGGGAGAGCTCAGTGTGGGGGGAGGGGGACCGCACCCAGTGCAGGGGGAGAGAGATCGAGCCCTCGTGGGGAAAACCCACTGTGGAGTGACTGCAGGCCCATGGCTAGAGAAGGACAGTAACTTGGAACTTTTAACTTTATTTCTTATTTATTCCTTTGTAATGGGAAGAACTGTACTGCTGAACTTTTAATTTATTTCTTTAGTTTTCTGCATTTTACCTGTGATGTTTGTACCTAAGATAGTGCCATGAAGGGTGACATTATAAACCTTTCACCGTACCGGTGCATTCCTTATTTTGAAACCCCAGGTGGGTATTTGTTTCTGAACCTGCTCCCATTTGTTACGACAGACAGGATTACGCCCAGACATGACAGAATGGGGGCAGGGGCCACTGGTATTCCATTGGATTATTTGCACAGGGACTATACTGGGATACAGTTCATTCAGTTAGACAATAGCTGTTTATGTTCATTCAAACATTACAATTTTAATTCCAAGTCCTGAGAGCAAGTCTTGTATGCAAATAGTGAGCAACAGTGGTTCGAGCAACGATCCCTGTGAAATATGTGTGCATCTCAACCCTCCTTACCTCATTAAACGCTATTAGCAAAGGCTTCTATCCATATCTCCAGCACTTTAGTTTCTGTTTCAATATGACTTATCAGGAAATGCCTGTAGCAACAGGTTCCAGATCCTAATTATTCTCCATGTAATGATATTACTCCTGAATTCCATATCGGTAAGTCTTAGTGACTTACCGATGTTGGTGTCTGGTCTCCCCACCAGCGGGAATATTTTATCCATGTTTGTCCTGTCAAACCCTCACGTGATTTTCCAGACCCATCAAGTCGCCCATTTGCAAAGAGGACCCCATAAAACCTGTTGCGTTTTTCTGCTGATGGTTTCACCGTCGTTCTGGTATCATCCTTGTAAATCATTTTCTCTTCCCTTTTTGTTTTCTTTAGTGCGCCGATCCGCCCATCCTTCGAGTTTTTAAAGTCTTGCGTTTTGTCGCAGCCTTCTTCAATTCGGTGTCATTCGAGCATTCCAATTTTAATTCCAATTTCTGAGAGCAAGTCGTGTATGTAAATGATGAGCAACGGTGGTCCTAGCAACGATCCCTGTGAAATATCACTTCATACCTTCGGCCAGACTAGGTAAATATCTTTTGTCCCTTTTCTCCCTTTTCTGTGTTGCAGTCAGTTTGCTTTGCATTCTGATCCATGCCCCTTGTCCGGACACGCTCTCACCTCGATCTTGACTCAACCATTTGGCACCTTATCAAAGTCTTTTGGGATAGTACAAACTTAGTGCTTCTTACATTATTCTTTCCTGCTGTTGAAGTTCAGTAAATTATGGCCACTGAGCATAGACAAAGGCCCTTCAGCCCATTGAGGTTGCACCATTCAAGAACAACTGCTTGTCTATTCTAATGCACTTTCCAGCACTTGGCCCATATCTTTGGCATTGCAAGTGCACGTCTAAATACTTAAATGTTGTGAAGGCTTCTGCCTATTAGAATCATGCAACATGAAAACTCGCCTTTCGATCCAACATAACCCCAAACTAAGCTAGTCCCTCCTGCCTGCTCCTGGCCCATATCCCTCCACACCTTTCCTAGTCATCCACTTATCTGAATGTCTTTTAAATGTTACAGTGCGTTCCAGATGCCCACCGCCCTCTGAATGAAAAGGTTTCTCCTCACATCCCCTCGATATCGTCTGCCCCCTAATTTTAAGTCAGTCCCTGAGTCACTCACCCCTCCATCAAGGGGTAAAGTTTTTTCCTTGCTGCCCAATTCATGTCCCTCACAATTTTACACATCTTCACTGTGTCCCCTCTCAGTCTCCTCTGTTTGAAGGAAAACAACCCCAGTCTATCCCATCTCTGTGCCTAATTGAAACTCTCCAGTGCAGGCAACATCCTGGTAGACGTCCTCTGCATCCTCTTGAATTCCTCCTAGAATGTGGCTCCCAGATTTATACACAATACTCTCCTGTGGCCTAACCAACATTTTATACAGTTCCAGCACATCCTCCCTGCTCTTAAACTCTATGACTCAGCTATCCCAGACATCTTCTGAAGCACTTTATCCACCTGTCTTGACACCTTAAGGAACATGCACCAAAGTCCCTCTAATTCTCGGTGCTTTCCAGGGTCCTACTGTTGACCTAATATTCCTTTGCCTTGTCTGTCCTACCCAAGTGCATCACCCTCACATCTATCCAGGCTGAATCCCATTTTTCACTGATTGACCTATCTGACCAGCCCACCTATACCTCCTGTAATCTGAGGCTATCTTCCTCACTAGTTACCACCACACCAATTTTTATATCATCTGTGAACTTACTGATGAACCCTCCTATGTTCAATTTAAAATCATTTTTATACACCACAAACTGCAAAGGCCCCAACCCTACCCCCTGTGGGACCCCAATGGACACAGATTTCTAGTTGAAAATACAACCCTCAACCACCACCCTCTACTTTTTGCCACTCAGTCAATTATCAATCCAATTTGCCAAATTTCCTTGGATTCAATGGACTCTAACCTTTGCTTTCAGACTCCCATGTGGGACCTTAACAAAAGCCTTACTAAAGTCCAAGTAGATGACATCAAAAATATTGCCCTCATCCACACACCTGGTCATCTCTTCAAAACATTCAATCGAGTTGCTTCCCGTAGTTTCCCACCATCAGGTTAGATTGTCCGGCCTGTAGTTTTCTGGTCTACCCTTTGCCCCCTTCCTGAATAACGGTACCACATTGGCTGTCCTCTAGTGCTTTGGCACTTCTCCTGTGGCCAGGGAGGAATTGAAAATTATTGCTCACGCCCCTGCTGTTTCCTCCCTTGTCTCACTGACAATGTCATCTGGCCCTTGGACAGTGATTTACTTTTAAGATTGCCAGATCACTCAGAAACTCCTCTCTGTCTGTGCGAATTATTTTAATTTTGCCATAGGCATTCTCCCTGATTTCTATACCCAAATCATTTCTCCCACTCATGAACACTGAGGCAAAGTATTCATTTAAAACCTTAACTGCATCCAAACGCTCCACCCATAAATTAATGAGGCCTAAACTTTCCCTGATTATCCATTTATCCTTAATGGACCATTATCCTTTCATATCCTCTCCCAATCTCCTTATTTGAGTTCCCTCTTGCATGTTCTGTACCCTGTGGTGTGTCTGCTGTTGAACCCTCTGTATCTGCCATAACCTCTCTTTCTCTTAATCCAAAGCTGTGTATTCCTTGGTATCCAGTTGACTTGATTTGATGGTCCGTCTCTTCATCTTAGTCCTTATTGAAATATGTTGGCCCTGTACTCTCCTTACTTCCTTTTTCCTATGTTTCACAGCTCCGACACACATTTAGCTAAACATATCTGCTCCCAGTCCACTCTAGCTAAGGCATACCTGGTCTTATTAAAATGAGCCTCCCCCCCAATTGAGAACTTTGATTTCAGGCCCTTCCTTGTCCTTTTTCATAACAGGGTCATTATCATGTCCCCATCACCTCCCAGTAATCTCTACATCACGTGGTATTTCTGAGACCATATCTTCTGAAAACCTAGCCAGGGGTAACATCCTTCCTACATCTATCCTGTAAGAATTTGGTATTTTCAAGTAACAGTCTCTCACTTATCTAAACTTCAGAGAATATAGGCATAGTCTGCTTGAGCTTCCCTCATGATTACATTACATAGAATTCCCTACACTGTGGAAACAGGCCACTTGGCCCAACAAGTGCACACAGACCCTCTGAGAAGTAACCCACCCAGACCCATTCCCCTACCCTATAACTCTACATTTCCCCTGACTAATACACCTAACCTACTCATCCCCGCACACTATGGGCAATTTAGCATGGCCAATCCACCTGATCTGCACATCTTTGGAGTGCGGAAGGAAACCAGAGCACCCAGAGGAAACCCACGCAGACACGGGGAGAATGTGCAAACTCCACACGGAGAGTCACCCGAGGCCGGAATTGAACCTGGGTCCCTGGAGCTGTGAGGCAGCAGTGCTAACCACTGAGCCACTGTAATACAATCCACCCATCTCTGGAATTAGCTTGATTCAGCCTTGTTGCCTTCTGTCTATGGCAAATATGTCTGCATAAAGCATACCCCTCATGAAATAAAGGCCAACATGCCACTTACCTTTTTAATTGCTTCCTGAAGAAGGGGGTCTGCCCGAAACGTTGATTCTCCTGCTCCTCAGATGCTGCCTAGACTGCTGCGCTTTTCCAGCACCACACTTTTCAACTCTGGTCTCCAGCATCTGTAGTCCTCACTTTCTCCTAATTGCTTCCTGAACCTGCATGTTAACTGTACAAACAGGGACACCTGCATCCCTTTCAAGATCAATATGTCTCTCTCTGCCTTTCATCATTTAAGAGATACTCTGTATTGTTGTCTTTCTAGCCAAAGGTTTTCCACATTGCATTCCATCTGCCAAATTTCAGCCTAACCTTTCCTTGAAATGACTTTTTATCCTCCTCCCAAACTCCCAATTCCACCTTGTTTCATGTTAACTTGGAAATTTTACCTTGAATCTCCCATCCCATGTCATTGATGAGAATAGGGTGCTTTGGTCCTGAGCCATACAGGTCTCCACATAGTCCAAGCTTGCCAACCTGAAAACAACCCATTTAGTCCCACTGCCTGTTTCAGTTCATTAACCGATTCTCAATTCATGCCAATATATTCTCTCCAATCCTATCTACTCTAATCTTGTTTCTCAGCCTCCTGCATGCTGTCTTATCAAAAGCCATCTGGAAATCTAAACAGGCAAATGCACAGTTCCCCTTATCTACTCTGTTCATTATGTCCTCAAAATAAAACCTTTAATAGGTTTGTCAAATGTGATCGCCCCATCCCTTTCCCATGCTGACTGCCAAGTCTTATCAATTAGTTTCGAGGCTTACTGTTCTTGCATCCAGCATTTGTAGGCCTTTCTCTTAAGTTTTGATTTTAGTCTCACTTTAATCGTCTATGGTGTCTAGTGTTTTGTTGTGCAATAATTTTTGAAATTGATCAACTTAGATGGCTGCAGAGGTAGAGCTGGAGAATGGACTAGCTGGGTAGCTCTCTCAGGAGCCAGAACAGACACAGCGGAACGAATGGCCTCCTTAACTACTGTCAAGTTCTATGATTTAATGATTCTACTGTTTTCTGTATCTTTTTTGATCTCCTTGTGGAATATTTCCCACCGCTATTCAATTCCTTTGTCGGCATCCCATCAAAACGAGTTCTGTTTTTGCCTCAGTTTTGCATGTCTTTCGCAATGATAATTTTAGCATTGATTGCGCATTGATTATGATCACTCAATTGCCTTATGTTCTCCCCATTGCCCCCTGCCTTTTTTTTTCTTATTTGCACTAGTTCATTTCTAATGATTAGATCTTGCAATAGTTCTTTGCCTGTGGATTTGTGCTCTGAGGGGGTCCATTGAGCACTGTAGACAGAAGAACACCTGTACTTTAATACTCCATTATCAATAAAGTTACTCATAAGAGGCTTTTAATCAAGAGTTGGAGGTCATGAAATCAAAACCAAATATTTGATCTGGCTGGAAAATTAGCTGAGTAGCTCAATATGAAGGTAGATGTCAGGATGTGAACAGTGGTATTCCACAGACCCTTATTCGGGCTTCAGCTATTGGATATGATTATTAATGACTTAAATGAAGGGATAGAAGACCAAATCTTCAAGTTTGCCAAAGACACAAAGATTAGTTTCATTTTAAGCAGAGTTGGTGAAAACAAACACTTGAGCCATTATGTGGTCTCTTCTGGAGTACTGTGTCCAGTTCTGGTCACCCTGTTAGAGGAAGGATATTATTGAGCTGAAGAGGGCTCAGAAGAGATTTCCCAGGATGTTGCTGGGTATGGAAGATTTGCGTTATAAAGAAAGGTTGGATAGGCTGGGAACGTTTTCACTCGGAGGTTGAGAGGCGACCTGATAAAATAGTGAGAAGTGTAGATAGAGTTAATGGGCGTTGTTGTCTCCCTAGAATGGAGGATTTCAAGACTAGGGGACACATTTTTAATGTGAAAGGAGAGAGATTACATGAGAGGCAATTTTTTTACACAGAGGATGGTTCACGTGTGGAATGAACTTCCTGAGGGAATGGTGGATGTGGGCACAGTTACAACCTTTAAAAGACATTGGGATGGATACATGAATAGGAAAGGTTTGGAGGGATATGGGCAAAGAGCAGGCAGGTGGGTCTAGTTTAGTGTGGGACTATGTTCAGCATGGACCAGTTGGACCGAAGAGTCTGTTTCCATGCTGTATTATTCAATGACTTAAAGACGCTCTTAATAGATTGACGATCGGTTTTCAATTTAGACTTGTAAGGGCTTCATCAAGATTGTAATGTACTACAAGAAGTTTCTGGTCAATGGTAACCCCCAGGAAATTGATCAGCTCTGCTTTCACCCCTGTCATGGGCTCTCACTCCCACTCACAGCCTAAAAATATTATCCCTCACTTCCCGTGTGTGTCCCTTCTCTGGAACATTAAACTTGTGCCATCAACTAATGGGAGCAGCATTGCTTTAGCCACTTTATCTAAATCTGCCATAATCCTGTATACCTTTATCAAATCTCTCCTTAAACTTTGTTCCAGGGTGAACAGCCCCAGCCTCTCTAGTCTAAACTTGTCGCTAAAACCCCTCATTCCTGGATCTGTTGACGGATTGCCTTCACAACCTTCATGTACTTTTTAAGGCAAGTTCACCAGAAATAGGCATGATAATCTAATTGCGGCTTAACCTGAGGTTTACTCAGCAACTCTGTTGTGGCAGCGGGTGAGGGAAGATGTCGGAGGGTTAGTGAGAGTGGTAGAGCCTGAAGGACAGGTGAGGGACTGCAGATGCTGGAGATCAGAGTCGAGTGTGTGGTGCTGGAAAAGCACAGCGGGTCAGGCAGCATCCGGGGAGCAGGGGGGTGGAGCGTGAGTCTTGTAGGGATGTAAGTAGATGACTAGAGATAGAATGAGTGTGAGGCAGAATTCGAATTAGCTTTATTGTCACATGAACACAGTGAAAAGTTTACAAGTCACCACTTATGGTGCCGTCTTAGGTACAATACCTAGGTACAAAATCCTGAGTACAAATTCTTAGGAAAATAAAGAAATAAGATGTCCAGCATTACAGACTTACAAAATCATAGTAATACATTAGAAAAAAAAAAGATAAAAACTTCGGAATACTTCGGAAGAAAAGAGAAATTAAAAATAGAATTTAAAACAAAGCACACTTAATCCATTGGTTCTGGGGTTGAGGACCCAAGCATGTATGCGCGCACACACAAACACTCACACAACACACACACACACACACACACACACTCTCACACACACACACACAAACACTCACACACACACACACAAACACACACACACACACAAACACACACACACACACACACAAACACACACACACACACACACACACACACACACAAACACTCTCTCTCACACACACACACAAACACTCTCTCACACACACACACAAATACTCACACACACACAAACACACACACACACACAAACACTCACACACACACAAACACTCACACACACACACAAACACTCTCTCACACACACACAAACACTCACACACACACACACACACACACACACAGACAACTGACACACACAAACATGCACATAGACACACAGACACAGACACACACAGATACACAGACACACACAGACACACACACAGAACACACACGTAGACAGACACAGACACACATACAAACTCACACACACACAGATACACACACATAGACAGACACACACAGACTCACACATGCACACATACGCACACACACCACACACACACATACTCACACTGACACACACACACATTCTCACACGCAGACACGCAGATATACAGACACACTCACCTCCCCCCCCTCCCTTAGTGATTTCAAATGAACTTATTGGACTATAACCTGGTGTCATGTGACTTCTGACTTTACCCACCCCAATCCAACACCTGCACCACCACATCAGAGATAAAGGAGTGTGCAGGACAGCAGATATCAGTTCAGGAACGTCATAAAGCCCAGTAACCTCAATATTGTGGCCACAAGAGCAGGCCCGAGGCTAGGAATTCTGTAGTGGTTAAGTTTCAAGCTGACTGTCCAATACTTGTCCACCGTCTACAAGGCACAAGTCAGGAGTGTGATGGAATACTCCCCACTTACCTGGATGGGTGCAGCTCCTACAAGGGGTTTGACACCATCCAGGACAAAGCAGTTCGCTTGATTGGCCCCACCTCCACAGGTCTCCTTCAGCGCACTGCCACGCTGTGTGCCAAAGTTGCCACTCTTCAGCGCCATCTTGCCCCTCTGTTACCCTCGCCCCTGTGAGTTCTCAGGACCAAGTGATTTTGAGCTTCTGAGTTTTCCTGGATTATCGAATGCCTAACCATGTGTGTGTGCATTAGAAAACAACTCAGATATATAAATATCTACCACCAGGTTTGGAGAACAATGCTATAAGAAGTTCCATATCTTCAGTGTACATTTGTTTTTATTTCTTCTTTCCCACCCTGGGCTGCAGCTCATTCTTTATACTGTTACGATCCTGTTGGCCGACACACAAACAGTTTGCAATTTTCGCAGCAGGAAGAGAACAGAAGCCTTTAGCTGTAACAGAGAGAGGAATAACAGCTTCCACATCCAGCTTCAAGAATGGCAATCCAGAGCATGTTAATTAATGCTTCCACAGTAGCAAGAGGCTGGAACCTTTGTCCAGAGATATCCTTCAGTGTGTATAGCAGGATTGGAAGGACTGTGAATGCTTCCCACTGCAGTTCTTTGAAACCATCGACAGGACGGACTGTGCATGGCCTTTAAGGACATAACAACCAACGAGGGCTCTACCTGTGGGATTGTGTTCAAATAACAACCAAAACCAGTGAGTGGCGAAAACGGCCTCTTTTATTCAACAGTCACTGCACAAGTTTGAGGCAGCAATAGAATCCCAAAATACAGTTCTTACAGGAGCCCCTTTATACACAGTCCTGATATATATTAAAATTCCATGACTATGGTGTTGCATTGTTTTATTTATAGAACACAAAAGGTTTGAAGGGCTTCTGTCCTGGGAGACAGGAGATGTTAAAAGATGTAGACAGAAGTGGGTGCTGGAGATTAGAGTCAAGATTGGAGTGGTGCTGGAGAAACACAGCAAGTCAGGCAGCATGTGTGGAGCTGGAGCAGAAGCAGGAGCCCTCCTGATAAAGGACTTTTGCCCGAAAGGTCGATTTTTCCTGCTCCTCGGATGCTGCCTGGCCTGCTGTGCTCATCTTGATGTGAAAAGATGTGCTACGTGCTGGCTGTTACTTTTGATGAAACTAAAGATGTCTGTCCAGTTTGCTTGCATATTCAAGAGGAGTCAGTTATTTTGTCTTTTAAATTAGTAAATGTTAGTAAAATTACGAGGCCTAAGCTTCTTGGGGGAGGGGGAAATTGCAATGCTATTAGGCAGGAACTGGGGCGCCTAAATTGGGAACAGATGTTCTCAGGGCAATGCAGAACAGAAATGTGGAGGTTGTTTTGGAAGCGCCTGCTGATAGTGCTGGACAGGTTTGTCCCACTGAGGCAAGGAAAGGATGGTGGGGTGAAAGGACTTTGGATGACAAGGGATGTGGGACATCTAGTTCAAGAGGAAGAAGGAAGCTGACTGAAGGTTGAGGAGGCAAGGATCAGACAGGGCTCGAGAGGGTTACAAGGTAACCAGGAGGGAATTGAAGAATGGACTTAGGAGACCTCAAAGGGGGCATGAGAAAGCTTTAGTGGGTAGTAGTAAGGAAAACTCTAAGGCATTTAAGGTTATGTTAGGAACAAGAGGTGACCAGAGTGAGGGTAGGGCTGATGAGGGATAGTGGAGGGAATTTGCACCTGCAATCGGAGGAAGTAGGGGAGATCCTTAATGAATACTTTGCTTCAGTATTCTCTACTGACAGGGACCTTGTCGTTTGTGAGGACAGCATGAAACAGGAAGTTATGCTTGAACTGGTTGATGTTAGGAAGGAGGATATGCTGAAAATTTTGAAAAACGTAAGGGTAGATAAAACCCCTGACAGGTTATACCATAGATTACTGCAGGAATTGAGGGAAGAGATTGCGCCTTTGGCAATGATCTGTGCATTCTCACTGCACACTGGAGTAGTACCAGATGATTGGAGGGTGGCAAACGTTATTCCCTTCTTCAAGAAAGGGAATAGATATAATCCTGGGAATTACAGACCAGTCAGTCTTTCGTCAGTGATGGGAAAAGTATTGCAGAGAGTTCTGAGAGACAGGATTTATGATTACTTGGAAAACCATAGTTTGATTAGAGATGGTCAGCATGGCTTTGTGAGGGGCAGGCCATGCCTCACAATGCATATTGAATTCTTTGAGGATGTGGTAAAGCACGTTAATGAAGCTGGAGCAGTGGATGTGGTATATATGGATTTTAGCAAAGCATTTGATAAGATTCCCCAAGGTAGGCTCATTCAGGAAGTAAGGAGGCACGGGAAACAGGGAAATCTGGCTGTCAGGATACAGAATTTACTGGCCCATAGAAGACAGAAGGTGGAAAGTATTCAACCTGGAGTTCAGTGACCAGTGATGTTCCGCAGGGGTCAGTCCTGGGACCTCTGCTCCTTATGATTTTTATAAATGACTTGGATGAGGAAGTGAAAGGGTGGGCTGGTAAGTTTGCCGATGACACAAAGGTTGGGTGGAGTTGTGGATAGTTTGGAGGGCTGTTGTAGTTTGTAACAGGATGCAGAGCTGGGCTGAGAAGTGGCAGATGGAGTTCGACCTGGAAAACTGTGAAGTCATTCACTTTGGAAGATCAAATTTGAATGCAGAATATAGGGTTAAAGGCAGGATTCTTGGCAGTTTGAGGAACAGAGGGATCTTGGGGTCCATATCTATAGATCCCTCAAAGTTGCCACCCAAGTTGACGGGGTTGTTAAGAAGGCTTATGGTGTATCTGCTTTCATTAGTGGGGGATTGAGCTTAAGAACCACAAGGTTATGCTGTAGCTCTATAGAGCCCTGCTTAGACCTCACTTGGAATATTATGTTCAGTTCTGGTCTCATCATTGTAGGAAAAATGTGGAAGTTTTAGAGAGGGTGCAGAGGAGATTTATCAGGATGCTGCCTGGACTGGAGGTCATGTCTTATGAAGAAAGGTTGAGGGAGCTAGGGCTTTTCTTATTGGAGCGAAGAAAGATGAGCGGTGACTTGATAGAGGTGTACAAGATATCGAGAGGCGTAGATACAGTGGATAGCCAGAGACTTTTTCGCATGGTGGAAATATCTATCACAAGGGGACGCAATTTTAAGGTGATTGGAGGAAGCTTTAGGGGAGATGTCAGAGTTAGGGTCTTTACACAGAGAGTTGTGGGTGCGTGGAATGCACTACCAGCGGTGGTAGTAGAGTCAGTTACATTAGGGACATTTCAGTGACACTTGGGTAAGTACATGGAAGTGAGTACAATAAAGGGAATGTAGGTTAGTCTGATTTAGAGTAGGATAAAAGGCTGGCACAACATTGAGGGCTGAAGGGCTTGTACTGTTCTATGATCATTGTTGTATGTTGCCTATGCTCTAAATAAGTTAGAAATCACAATAAAAG
Organism: Chiloscyllium punctatum; assembly: GCF_047496795.1. Lineage (NCBI taxonomy): Eukaryota > Metazoa > Chordata > Chondrichthyes > Orectolobiformes > Hemiscylliidae > Chiloscyllium > Chiloscyllium punctatum. The sequence continues at coordinate 14,498,090 of NC_092760.1, forward strand.
AATAAATGACATTAAACTGATTACTGCCACTGGGTTGTGAGATTAATTTACCATTTGCTGGTAAGAGTTACATTCATTCGTGCAATTTCATGGCAGTGAGATTCTTAAAGGGATAATGGCCCAGTTGATGCTTTAAGGTCCAGAGATGCTTGGTAAGGACTGATTAATGTTATGTTTTGTGGATTGCTCGATATGAGATGGTTGTTAAGGGTTGATTAATATTATAATGTTTTGTGGAGACTTGATGGGGATGGTATTGTTCTGTGTGCTGAGTTAAACACTGCTTGTAATGCAGTCACGGGTTTGAAATTTGGATACTGCAGAACTGCGGTTTTATGAATGAATGTGTGAAACCGTGTTATAGTAAACAATGGGTTAATAAAGGCTTATGAATGAATGGGAACCCAGTATTAATGAATGTAGCGATCTGGTGAGTGAGTTAATAAAGGTAGTCTTTAACACAATATCACACAACTGAATATCTCACAGTCCCCCCTTTTTGATTCTACTGAGACCTCTTGAAAGAATCACACAATCCTTATCCTCGCTTACAGACTTTTAACAGTTTGGAAACCACATCTTACAAAAAGAAAACAGGTACAGTTAGAATAACAATAAGAAGCATCATGGTGGTCAGTCAGTCTGTAGTCCTGCTGTATTGTGAGATGCCTGTTTGATGTAGGAGGCATGAATCCAAGGCCTCCTCTCCTCTCACCTAGACAGCGCTGGTCTGGTCCTTCTCACTTCACATCGAAAGGTTCCTTGTGGGTCTTTTTCACAAGAGCCCCCTCACCTGGTACAGTGTTGTGACCTTCCTGCAGCCAGTCTTTCCAGGCAGTCGATAAGAACTTACAGCATTGGTTAGTACCTGACAGTAAGACAATAAGGTGACAGTCTGCAGCATAGCGGGAGTCTGTGTAAACGTTGGCAGACTGATCCTCTGCTGCTGTGTAGGCCTCAGTCAGAGCCTGCAATTCTGTTGGCTGTGCAGATACACCAGTGGGGTAAACTTCCCGATGTCATGCCAGGGCTGAATGTCTTCACAGCCCATCGGGCTTTCCTGTGATCTGTAGTTAATGTCCACTCCCCTCTTGTCTTTCGCATATTCTGCACTGGGCGGTTATAAGTGCTGAGGATTTTTATTAAAGCCCTTTCTTCCTGTTTGGTGCAAGGTGAAAGTGTTCCTGTAAAAGTGACAGGTTCCATTGTCAGTAACAGGCAGTCATCCTTGGTTTTAGCCCAGTGTTCTTTTAGCTCTTCCCTTTGTAGGGTTCATGTTACCTGTCCATCACCGAAATGTAAAGAGGAATTCAACTGGCTGAGGATATCCATCCTGAGGAGTGGCTGAACTACAGGTCCTACCTAGATAAAGGTTACTAACTCGTGGGGGACCAAATTCAAGATGTATGGGGTTGGTCCTTTTGATTTTAATCCTGCTCCATAAGCTGCCTTCACTGTCCCGTCTAGTGGGAGTTTGGTCTCATAGCTCTGGGGTAGGACAGCACATGAAGTCTGCTCCTGTGTCCAAAAGGCACTCAATGTCCATGTCGCCCGACTACAGAACTGCAGTTTTATGAATGAATGAAAACACATTATGGTAAATACTGGGTTAGTAAAGGGTTATGAATGAATGAACGGCAACCCGGTTTAATGAATATAGGGAGCTGGTGAGTGAGTTAATAAAGATAGCCTATAACATAATATCTCATAACATAATACCTCACACCCTTTTACCCCTTAAAGAGAGCAGAAGGCATGAAAATATCTACAATGAAATAAAAAGATACTTGTTTGAGAAAAACATTCACATTGGGAAACTGGGATCTATCATAACTGATAGTGCACCTGCCATACTTGGCATAACTGTGGGTTTACTGGATTAGTGGTGCTGGAAGAGCACAGCAGTTCAGGCAGCATCCAAGGAGCTTCGAAATCGACGTTTCGGGCAAAAGCCCTTCATCAGGAAGAAAGGCAGTGACTCCTACTGCCAGAGAGGTTTGCCAAGCACTGACAACTTGCACACACTCCTCCCTAACACTCACTCAGCAACCCTTGTTCCCAATCTCCCCCAACTCACGCTGAGGAGCCCTCTTTCCAACACCCCACAGCCCCCCCCATTCACTCAATTAGCAGCCCCTCTCCATGGCACCCACTGACTCAGTCGGCATCCTGGACTTTCGGATGAAGGGCTTTTGCCCGAAACGTCGATTTCGCTGCTCGTTGGATGCTGCCTGAACTGCTGTGCTCTTCCAGCACCACTAATCCAGTATTTGGTTTTCAGCATCTGCAGTCATTGTTTTTACCATAACTATGGGTTTTATTGCATTTTGTCGGTTATCTCTATATAATCCACCAGCAAGCATTAGTGAGTAAAGTTATGGACTTTTCTTGTATAATGAAGGTAGTTAATAAGATTGTAAACTCAATTAGAGGGACAATTTTTCAACACCGCTTGTAAGCCCTTGGTAAATTTGATGCTGTCTACAATAAACTAGGTCCCTGTGCTGATATGAGATGGTTCAGTCAAGGGAAGATACTGAGATTTAACACATACAATCAGTGCTGTGAATGTCGTCAAATTGAAACTAGTCTGTTGTCCTCCCAATTAAAACAATGCAACACTGCAATGCTTCCTGGGTCTGGAGAGAATATGAGAAAAAAACCATTTTCTTTGTATAAATGGTTGCTCTGAGAAATCTTTGGTGCATGCCTGAAGAAAAGAGCAGAGGAATTCAATTTCAGGAATTGGATCTATTGGAACAAATTGTCATGCTTGGTTCAAATCCATTCCTTCAAGTAGACATTGTTGCGTTGACGACCAAATGCGCCATCAGGTGTTTGAGTTACAAAGTGGTGGAGTTGATAAGGAGATAATTACGATGTAAAATGATATTGATCTGAAAAGGCCTACTGAGGGACAGTGCATTCTGTGGACTCGTCAACAGAGAAAATACCCACTTCTATTACTCTGCAAAAGTGAAAACTTACTTGGACTCCACTAACCTCTGCAAAACAGCGTTCTCCCAAACGAAGACAATCAGGTATCGTGTCATTGGATGGACTGTAAGAGACTAACATTCTAAAACTACAACCTTAGGCTTCAAGGCAGATAGTGCACAATTTCAGGTGCCACACTAAGACATGGTGAGGAGAGGACAAGGTGAACTTTTATACATTCTTGGTTTTAGGCTTTACAAAGTACTAAAACTAAACTGTTTTTTCTATATTTTCTTAGAGGTATATCCTGCTTGCACTGAAACTCAAGAAGTGATGTTGTGTTTAAAATGATTGAAGAGCCCCCATTGCTGTACTGGGTCTCTGCACTGGGATGGATTATTTGGGAGGTCCTAGTTCTGGGTTGATCTATATAGGAAATTCTTGCACTGATTGATTGCTTGAAGAACTTCTTTATACAAATGGATTACAGCAATGGATTATTTTCAATCTCTCCCTAAGAAGTGAAGCTCCTCTCCAATAGGGTAGGGTTTTTGAAGAGTCTTTACTAGAGTCCATTATTTGGAGATTCTCATTCCTGTGAAGGATCACTTGACAATTCCGGATTTAATATGTAGCGGATCTCTGAACTGGGATACATTATTTACCACATCTCTGTGTTGGACTCTGAGAAAGGGTCACTCGACCTAGAATGTTCTCTCCACAGAGGCTTCCAGATCTGCTGAGCTTTTCCAGCAATTATCTGTTTTTGTGTCGTCTCTGTACCGAGATGGGTTTATTTGAAGGATTTCTTTGGTAGAGTTGGTCATGAATAGATTTAGATTAGATTCCCTACAGTGTGGAATTAGGCCCTTCGGCCCAACAAGTCCACACCGACCCACTGAAGAGTAACCCACCCAGACCCATTTCTCTCTGACTAATGCACCTAACAGTACGGGCAATTTAGCATGGCCAATCCACCTGACCTGCACATCTTTGGACTGTGGGAGGAAACCGAAGCACCCGGAGGAAGCCCATGCAGACAGGGGGAGAATGTGCAAACTCCATGCAGTCACCCAAGGCTGGAATCGAACCTGGGGCCCTGGTGCTGTGAGGCAGCAGTGCTTACCACTGAGCCACCGTGCTACCCGTTTTAGAGTGAGATTGTGCAGAGGGTCTGTGCTGGGTTTGATCACGTTGGTGTGGGTGTCCTGCAGGAGGATTGAATGATTTGAAAGGTCAATTGTTACAATTCCCATGAGACAGGCAAAATAAACTAAATGTACAGAATGATACCTAAATGAAGGGATTATCAACACGATTCTATTTCTTGTAACTTTATCATGAATCAGAACCCATGCAAATTACACAATAATAAGATCAATTCCACTTTATCCAGTTGATAGTTAAATATATATCTTCCCCTGCCACAAGCAGTTACCTGCACAAACATGGCACTACACTGGGAGTGGCACAGTGGCACAGTGGTTAGCATTGATGCCTTACATCACCTGGGTTCGATTCCCGCCTCAGGCAACTGTCTGTGTGGTGTTTGAACTTTCTCCCCGTGCCTACTTGGGTTTCCTCTGGGTGCTCTAATTTCGTCCCACAGTCCCAATATATGCAGGTTGGGTGGATTGGCCATGCTAAATTGTCCCATAGTGTCCAGGGATGTGCAGGCTGGGTGGATGAGCCATTGGAAATGCAGCTTACAGGGGTAGGGTAGTGAGGTGGGTCTGGCTGGGATGCTGTTTAGAGGGGCAGTGTGGATTTGCTTGGCTTGGATGGCCTGCTTCCACACTGTAAGGGTGTTATGACTCTACACGAGACTGATTCCTGGGATGTACATGACTGATATTTGAACAGAGACTGGATTAGTTAGGACTGTATTCATTGGAGTTTAGAGGGTGGCCACATAGAAAATAGGATTAGAAAACATTCCAACAGGATTAGACCAATGGGAAGGATGTTCTCAGTGACTGGGAGTCTAGAACCAGGGGGTCACAATTTAAAGCTATGGGGTAGGCACTTTGGAACTGAACTGAGGAGAAATGTCTCCACGCAGACAGTGGTGAGCTTGTGGAATTCTCTACCACAGGAAGTGGTTGAGACCAAAACGCAATCATTTTACGGAGGAGTTAGATATAGATCTTCGGGCTAAAAGGGTCAAAATGTACGGGGAGAAAACAGGAGCAATCTTTGGCATTTAAAACAGTCCTTTTCCCATTTCAGTCTACGGTCAAAAATACTAAAGGAAAATGAAAAAGATAGTTTTCACGACATGAGCAAAACCCTTACTGTGCGGTGAGTGTTGAGAATCTAGAACACAGGAACAGAGTGTGGCAGACTCAGATTCAAATGAGGCTTTCGAAAGAGACATAGATCATTTTCTGCAGTGAAAGAGATTTGCACGGTTACATGGCAAGGCAGGGGAAGGGGAATAATGGGATTGTTTCGGAGAGAGTCAGCACACAGACAAAGGACTGAAACTTCCTGTCCATGACAATTCCATGATTCTTGGTATATACGGTTTGCATACAGGTATTCACTCTCTTCATTCAGGTATAGACAGTCCTTGTTCAAGGATGTACATTTCTCTTTCAGGGACACACTTAACTCATACTATTCCTTAAACGGGTACAAAAATGCCTCATTTAAATAAATACAATCTGCACAGAAATTTGCACAAACCCCTCATACAAGGGTGAACATGCTCCGCATTCAATCTGATACACAAACCCCTCAATCTGATACAGGAGCCTGTCCCTCTGATACACAATCCCCTCCCTCTGATACACAAACTCCTCATTCCAATACACAAACCCCTCAATCCGATACAGGAGCCTGTCCCTCTGATACACAAACCCCTCAATCCAATATACAAACCCCTCATTCCCATACACAAACCCCTCATTCCCATACACAAACCCCTCATTCTGATACACAAGTCCCTCAATCCCATACACAAACCCCCCCCATTCTGATACACAAGTCCCTCAATCCCATACACAAACCCCCCCCATTCTGATATACAAACTCCCCACTCCCATACACAAACCTATCATTCTGATATACAAACTCCTCTGTCTGATACACAAACTCCTCATTCTTATGCACATGGCAGCATAGTCGCTCAGTGGTTAACACTGCTGCCTCACAGCACCACCAAGGACCCAGGATCAATTCCAGCTTCGGGCAACTGTCTGTGTGGAGTTTTGCACGTTCTCCCCGTGTCTGCGTGGGTTTCCTCCGGGTGCTTCGGTTTCCTTCGGTATTGGAAGATGTGCAGGTCAGGTGAATTGGCCACGCTAAATTGCCCATAGCATCCAGGGATGTGTAGGTTAGGTGCATTAGTCATGGGAAATGGAGAGTAATAGAGTAGGGGGATGGATTTGGATGGGATACTCTTCAGAGGGTCAATGTAGACTTGTTGGGTCAAAGGGCCTGTTTCCACACTGAACAAATGCCTCATTCCCATACACAAGCTTCTCATTCTGATACACAAACCTCTCGTTCTTGATACATCAGTCCTTAATTCCAGTGCATAGACCCTCAATCCGAGACACAGACTCCTTACTCCGAGAAGAAAGTGCGGATTGCAGATGCTGGGGATCAGGGCTGAAAAATGTGTTGCTGGAAAAGCACAGCAGGTCAGGCAGCATCCAAGGAGCAGGAGAATCGATGTTTTGGGCATAAGCCCTTCTTCAGGAATGAGGAAGGTGTGCCAAGCAGGCTAAGATAAAAGGTAGGGAGGAGGGACTTGGGGGAGGGGCGTTGGGAATACGATAGGTGGAAGGAGGTTAAGGTGAGGGTGATAGGCCGGAGAGGTCAGGAAGAAGATTGCAGGTCAAGAAGGCGGTGCTGAGTCTGAGGGTTGGGACTGAGATAAGATGGGGGGAGGGGAAATGAGGAAGCTGGAGAAATCTACGTTCATCCCTTGTGGTTGGAGGGTTCCTAGGCGGAAGATGAGGCGCTCTTCCTCCAGCCGTCGTGTTGCCATGGTCTAGCAATGGAGGATGCCAAGGACCTGCATGTCCTTGGTGGAGTGGGAGGGGGAGTTGAAGTGTTGAGCCACGGGGCGGTTGGGTTGGTTGGTGTGGGTGTCCCAGAGGTGTTCTCTGAAATGTTCTGCAAGTAGGCGGCCTGTCTCCCCAATGTAGAGGAGGCCACATCAGGTGCAGCAGATGCAGTAAATGATGTATGTGGAGGTGCAGGTGAATTTGTGATGGATATGGAAGGATCCCTTGGGGCCTTGCAGGGAAGTGAGGGGGGAGGTGTGGGCGCAAGTTTTGCATTTCATGCGGTTGCAAGGGAAGGTGCCGGGAGTGGAGGTTGGGTTGGTGGGGGTGTGTGGACCTGACGAGGGAGTCGCGGAGGGAGTGGTCTTTCTGGAACGCTGATAGGGGAGGGGAGGGAAATATATCCTTGGTGGTGGGGTCTGTTTGGAGGTGGCGGAAATGACGAAGGATGATACGATGTATCTGGAGGTTGGTGAGATGGTAGGTGAGGACCAGTGGGGTTCTGTCCTGGTGGCGATTGGAGGGGCGGGGCTCAAGGGTGGAGGAGCGGGAAGTGGAGGAGATGCGGTGGAGAGCATCGTCAACCACGTCTGAGGCGACATTGCGGTCTTTGAAGAAAGAGGCCATCTGGGTTGTTCGGTATTGGAATTGGTCCTCCTGGGAGCAGATGCGGCGGAGGCGAAGGAATTGACAATGTGGGATGGCGTTTTTACAGGGGGCAGGGTGGGAGGAGGTGTAATCTAGGTAGCTGTGGGAGTCGGTCGGTTTATAGTAAATGTCCGTGTTGAGTCAGTTGCCCAAGATAGAAATGGAGAGGTCTAGGAAGGGGAGGGAGGAGTCTGAGATGGTCCAGGTAAATTTGAGGTCAGGGTGGAAGGTGTTAGTAAAGTGGATGAACTGTTCAACCTCCTTGTGGGAGCATGAGGCAGCGCCGATCCAGTCATCGATATAGTGGACGAAAAGGTGTGGGGGTGGTGCCAGTGTAGCTGCGGAAGATGGACTGTTCCACGTATCCGATGAAGAGGCAGGCACAGCTGGGGCCCATGCGGGTGCCCATGGCTACTCCTTTGGTTTGGAGGAAGTGGGAGGATTGGAAAGAGAAGTTGTTCAGAGTGAGGACCAGTTCATTCAGTCGAAGGAGGGTGTCAGTGGAAAGGTACTGGTTGGGTCGGCGGGAAAGGAAGAAGCGGAGGGCTTTGAGTCCTTCGTGATGGGAGATGGAGGTGTACAGGGACTGGATGTCCATGGTGAAGATAAGGCGTTGGGGGCCGGGGAACGAAAATCATGGAGGAGGTGGAGGGCGTGGGTGGTGTCCCGAATGTAGGTGGGAAGTTCTTGGATTAAGGGGGACAGGACCGTGTCGAGGTATGCAGAGATGAGTTTGGTGGGACAGGAGCAGGCTGAGACAATGGGTCGGCCGGGGCAGTCAGGTTTGTGGATTTTGGGCAGGAGGTAGAAATGGGCGGTGCGGGGTTTTGGGACTATGAGGTTGGAGGCGGTGGATGGGAGATCCCCTGAGGTGATGAGGTTATGGATGGTCTGGGAGATGATGGTTTGGTGGTGGGAGGTGGGGTCATGGTCACGGGGGCAGTAGGAGGAGGTGTCCGCGAGCTGGCGTTTAGCCTCAGCAATGTAAAGATTGGTGCGCCAAACTACCACCGCGCCTCCCTTGTCTGCCGGTTTGATGGTGAGGTTGGGGTTGGAACAGAGGGAGTGGAGGGCTGCGTGTTGTGAGGGTGAGAGGTTGGAGTGGATGAGAGAGGTGGACAGGTTGAGGCGGTTAATGTCATGGTGGCAGTTGGCTATGAAGAGATCGAGGGCGGGTAAGAGGCAAGCACGGGGTGTCCAGGTGGATGGGGTGTGTTGGAGGTGGGAGAAGGGGTCGTCAGAGGGTGGGCAAGAATCCTGGTTGGAGAAGTAGGCGCGGAGGCGAAGGTGGCGGAAGAAATGCTCGACGTCTCGCTGCGTGTTGAATTTGTTAATCCGGTAGCATAGGGGGATCTGCTGAGGACTAATCTTTCATCCTCAGAGAGGGGGAGATCTGGAGAGATGGTGAAAATACAGCAGGGCTGGGAGCTAGGAGCTAGGACTTGGTGTGGGACTGGAGCTGGGAGTGGGGGCGGAAATCGGCGCAGGGGCAGAGACACAGACTCCCAACGGTTTTTTAATTTCAGGTGAGATGTAGAATGAGAGCTGAGGCCAATGTTTTTCACTTAGAGGGTGGTGAAAGTACTGCCTGAAAGGGTGGTGGGGTCATAAACTCTTGTAACATTGAGGCAATATTTAAATATTTACTTGTATTGCCATAGACTCCAGGGCGATGAGGCAATAGCTGACAAATGGGATTAATGTCATCAGAATGACCCCCTGTGTTGTAAACATCTACAAAAGTTCATCTTTAACTTCTAGCTTATTCGTGTCGAGTGAAAAAGGCACTTTCCAGGCAAAGACAAGGTGGGAAAATGGTACAACAACAAACATAGAAGTCAATGCTTGAAGCCTTGAGCATGTTCTCCAAAGATAGGGGTTGATACATGTGCAAAATGCAGAAGTGTGGGTGGTGTGGCCATTCTGAAATGGTACCTAACCCATAGAGTGGGTTTGTGTATGGGAGTGAGGAGTTTATATATCAGAATGAGAGGTTTGTGTATGGGAGTGAGGAGTTTGTATATCAGAATGAGGGGTTTGTGTATGGGAGTGAGGAGTTTATATATCAGAATGAGGGGTTTGTGTATGGGAGTGAGGAGTTTGTATATCAGAATGAGGCGTTTGTGTATGGGAGTGAGGAGTTTGTATATCAGAATGAGGCGTTTGTGTATGGGAGTGAGGAGTTTGTATATCAGAATGAGGGGTTTGTGTATGGGAGTGAGGAGTTTGTATATCAGATTGAGGGGTTTGTGTATGGGAGTGAGGAGTTTGTATATCAGAATGAGGAGTTTGTGTATGGGAGTGAGGAGTTTGTATATCAGAATGAGGGGTTTGTGTGTGGGAGTGAGGAGTTTGTATATCAGAATGAGAGGTTTGTGTATGAGAGTGAGGAGTTTGTATTATCAGATTGAGGAGTTTGTGTATGGGAGTGAGGAGTTTGTATATCAGAATGAGAGGTTTGTGTATGAGAGTGAGGAGTTTGTATTATCAGATTGAGGAGTTTGTGTATGGGAGTGAGGAGTTTGTATATCAGAATGAGGGGTTTGTGTATGGGAGTGAGGAGTTTGTATATCAGAATGAGGGGTTTGTGTATGGGAGTGAGGAGTTTGTATATCAGAATGAGAGGTTTGTGTATGGGAGTGAGGAGTTTGTATATCAGAATGAGAGGTTTGTGTATGGGAGTGAGGAGTTTGTATATCAGAATGAGAGGTTTGTGTATGGGAGTGAGGAGTTTGTATATCAGAATGAGGGGTTTGTGTATGGGAGTGAGGAGTTTGTATATCAGAATGAGAGGTTTGTGTATGGGAGTGAGGAGTTTGTATTATCAGATTGAGGAGTTTGTGTATGGGAGTGAGGAGTTTGTATATCAGAATGAGGGGTTTGTGTATGGGAGTGAGGAGTTTGTATATCAGAATGAGAGGTTTGTGTATGAGAGTGAGGAGTTTGTATTATCAGATTGAGGAGTTTGTGTATGGGAGTGAGGAGTTTGTATATCAGAATGAGGGGTTTGTGTATGGGAGTGAGGAGTTTGTATATCAGAATGAGGGGTTTGTGTATGGGAGTGAGGAGTTTGTATATCAGAATGCGGGGTTTGTGTATGGGAGTGAGGAGTTTGTATATCAGAATGAGGGGTTTGTGTATGAGAGTGAGGAGTTTGTATTATCAGATTGAGGAGTTTGTGTATGGGAGTGAGGAGTTTGTATATCAGAATGAGAGGTTTGTGTATGAGAGTGAGGAGTTTGTATTATCAGATTGAGGAGTTTGTGTATGGGAGTGAGGAGTTTGTATATCAGAATGAGGGGTTTGTGTGTGGGAGTGAGGAGTTTGTATATCAGATTGAGGGGTTTGTGTATGGGAGTGAGGAGTTTGTATATCAGAATGAGGGGTTTGTGTATGGGAGTGAGGAGTTTGTATATCAGAATGAGGGGTTTGTGTATGGGAGTGAGGAGTTTGAATATCAGAATGAGGGGTTTGTGTATGGGAGTGAGGAGTTTGTATATCAGAATGAGGGGTTTGTGTATGGGAGTGAGGAGTTTGTATATCAGAATGAGGAGTTTGTGTATGGGAGTGAGGAGTTTGTACATCAGAATGAGAGGTTTGTGTATGAGAGTGAGGAGTTTGTATTATCAGATTGAGGAGTTTGTGTATGGGAGTGAGGAGTTTGTATATCAGAATGAGAGGTTTGTGTATGAGAGTGAGGAGTTTGTATTATCAGATTGAGGAGTTTGTGTATGGGAGTGAGGAGTTTGTATATCAGAATGAGGGGTTTGTGTATGGGAGTGAGGAGTTTGTATATCAGAATGAGGGGTTTGTGTATGGGAGTGAGGAGTTTGTATATCAGAATGAGAGGTTTGTGTATGGGAGTGAGGAGTTTGTATATCAGAATGAGAGGTTTGTGTATGGGAGTGAGGAGTTTGTATATCAGAATGCGGGGTTTGTGTATGGGAGTGAGGAGTTTGTATATCAGAATGAGGGGTTTGTGTATGGGAGTGAGGAGTTTGTATATCAGAATGAGGAGTTTGTGTATGGGAGTGAGGAGTTTGTATATCAGAATGAGGGGTTTGTGTGTGGGAGTGAGGAGTTTGTATATTAGATTGAGGGGTTTGTGTATGGGAGTGAGGAGTTTGTATATCAGATTGAGGAGTTTGTGTATGGGACTGAGGAGTTTGTATATCAGAATGAGAGGTTTGTGTATGAGAGTGAGGAGTTTGTATGATCAGATTGAGGAGTTTGTGTATGGGAGTGAGGAGTTTGTATATCAGAATGAGAGGTTTGTGTATGAGAGTGAGGAGTTTGTATTATCAGATTGAGGAGTTTGTGTATGGGAGTGAGGAGTTTGTATATCAGAATGAGGGGTTTGTGTGTGGGAGTGAGGAGTTTGTATATCAGATTGAGGGGTTTGTGTATGGGAGTGAGGAGTTTGTATATCAGAATGAGGGGTTTGTGTATGGGAGTGAGGAGTTTGTATATCAGAATGAGGGGTTTGTGTATGGGAGTGAGGAGTTTGTATATCAGATTGAGGGGTTTGTGTATGGGAGTGAGGAGTTTGTATATCAGAATGAGGAGTTTGTGTATGGGAGTGAGGAGTTTGTATATCAGAATGAGAGGTTTGTGTATGAGAGTGAGGAGTTTGTATTATCAGATTGAGGAGTTTGTGTAAGGGAGTGAGGAGTTTGTATATCAGAATGAGAGGTTTGTGTATGAGAGTGAGGAGTTTGTATTATCAGATTAAGGAGTTTGTGTATGGGAGTGAGGAGTTTGTATATCAGAATGAGGGGTTTGTGTATGGGAGTGAGGAGTTTGTATATCAGAATGAGGGGTTTGTGTATGGGAGTGAGGAGTTTGTATATCAGAATGAGAGGTTTGTGTATGGGAGTGAGGAGTTTGTATATCAGAATGAGAGGTTTGTGTATGGGAGTGAGGAGTTTGTATATCAGAATGAGAGGTTTGTGTATGGGAGTGAGGAGTTTGTATTATCAGATTGAGGAGTTTGTGTATGGGAGTGAGGAGTTTGTATATCAGAATGAGGGGTTTGTGTATGGGAGTGAGGAGTTTGTATATCAGAATGAGAGGTTTGTGTATGAGAGTGAGGAGTTTGTATTATCAGATTGAGGAGTTTGTGTATGGGAGTGAGGAGTTTGTATATCAGAATGAGGGGTTTGTGTATGGGAGTGAGGAGTTTGTATATCAGAATGAGGGGTTTGTGTATGGGAGTGAGGAGTTTGTATATCAGAATGAGGGGTTTGTGTATGGGAGTGAGGAGTTTGTATATCAGAATGAGGGGTTTGTGTATGGGAGTGAGGAGTTTGTATATCAGAATGAGGGGTTTGTGTGTGGGAGTGAGGAGTTTGTATATCAGATTGAGGGGTTTGTGTATGGGAGTGAGGAGTTTGTATATCAGATTGAGGAGTTTGTGTATGGGAGTGAGGAGTTTGTATATCAGAATGAGAGGTTTGTGTATGAGAGTGAGGAGTTTGTATTATCAGATTGAGGAGTTTGTGTATGGGAGTGAGGAGTTTGTATATCAGAATGAGAGGTTTGTGTATGAGAGTGAGGAGTTTGTATTATCAGATTGAGGAGTTTGTGTATGGGAGTGAGGAGTTTGTATATCAGAATGAGGGGTTTGTGTGTGGGAGTGAGGAGTTTGTATATCAGATTGAGGGGTTTGTGTGTGGGAGTGAGGAGTTTGTATATCAGATTGAGGGGTTTGTGTATGGGAGTGAGGAGCTTGTATATCAGAATGAGAGGTTTGTGTATGAGAGTGAGGAGTTTGTATTATCAGATTGAGGGGTTTGTGTATGGGAGTGAGGAGTTTGTATATCAGAATGAGGGGTCTGTGTGTGGGAGTGAGGAGTTTGTATATCAGATTGAGGGGTTTGTGTGTGGGAGTGAGGAGTTTGTATATCAGATTGAGGGGTTTGTGTATGGGAGTGAGGAGTTTGTATATCAGATTGAGGGGTTTGTGTGTGGGAGTGAGGAGTTTGTATATCAGATTGAGGGGTTTGTGTATGGGAGTGAGGAGTTTGTATATCAGAATGAGAGGTTTGTGTATGAGAGTGAGGAGTTTGTATTATCAGATTGAGGAGTTTGTGTATGGGAGTGAGGAGTTTGTATATCAGAATGAGGGGTCTGTGTGTGGGAGTGAGGAGTTTGTATATCAGATTGAGGGGTTTGTGTGTGGCAGTGAGGAGTTTGTATATCAGATTGAGGGGTTTGTGTATGGGAGTGAGGAGTTTGTATATCAGAATGAGGGGTTTGTGTATGGGAGTGAGGAGTTTGTATATCAGATTGAAGGTTTGTGTATGGGAGTGAGGAGTTTGTATATCAGAATGAGAGGTTTGTGTATGAGAGTGAGGAGTTTGTATTATCAGATTGAGGAGTTTGTGTATGGGAGTGAGGAGTTTGTATATCAGAATGAGGGGTTTGTGTATGGGAGTGAGGAGTTTGTATATCAGAATGAGGGGTTTGTGTATGGGAGTGAGGAGTTTGTATATCAGAATGAGAGGTTTGTGTATGGGAGTGAGGAGTTTGTATATCAGAATGAGAGGTTTGTGTATGGGAGTGAGGAGTTTGTATATCAGAATGAGAGGTTTGTGTATGGGAGTGAGGAGTTTGTATATCAGAATGAGGGGTTTGTGTATGGGAGTGAGGAGTTTGTATATCAGAATGAGGGGTTTGTGTATGGGAGTGAGGAGTTTATATATCAGAATGAGGGGTTTGTGTATGGGAGTGAGGAGTTTGTATATCAGAATGAGGCGTTTGTGTATGGGAGTGAGGAGTTTGTATATCAGAATGAGGGGTTTGTGTATGGGAGTGAGGAGTTTGTATATCAGAATGAGAGGTTTGTGTATGGGAGTGAGGAGTTTGTATATCAGAATGAGAGGTTTGTGTATGGGAGTGAGGAGTTTGTATATCAGAATGAGAGGTTTGTGTATGGGAGTGAGGAGTTTGTATATCAGAATGAGAGGTTTGTGTATGGGAGTGAGGAGTTTGTATATCAGAATGAGAGGTTTGTGTATGGGAGTGAGGAGTTTATATATCAGAATGAGAGGTTTGTGTATGGGAGTGAGGAGTTTGTATATCAGAATGAGGGGTTTGTGTATGGGAGTGAGGAGTTTATATATCAGAATGAGGGGTTTGTGTATGGGAGTGAGGAGTTTGTATATCAGAATGAGGCGTTTGTGTATGGGAGTGAGGAGTTTGTATATCAGAATGAGGCGTTTGTGTATGGGAGTGAGGAGTTTGTATATCAGAATGAGGGGTTTGTGTATGGGAGTGAGGAGTTTGTATATCAGATTGAGGGGTTTGTGTATGGGAGTGAGGAGTTTGTATATCAGAATGAGGAGTTTGTGTATGGGAGTGAGGAGTTTGTATATCAGAATGAGGGGTTTGTGTGTGGGAGTGAGGAGTTTGTATATCAGAATGAGAGGTTTGTGTATGAGAGTGAGGAGTTTGTATTATCAGATTGAGGAGTTTGTGTATGGGAGTGAGGAGTTTGTATATCAGAATGAGAGGTTTGTGTATGAGAGTGAGGAGTTTGTATTATCAGATTGAGGAGTTTGTGTATGGGAGTGAGGAGTTTGTATATCAGAATGAGGGGTTTGTGTATGGGAGTGAGGAGTTTGTATATCAGAATGAGGGGTTTGTGTATGGGAGTGAGGAGTTTGTATATCAGAATGAGAGGTTTGTGTATGGGAGTGAGGAGTTTGTATATCAGAATGAGAGGTTTGTGTATGGGAGTGAGGAGTTTGTATATCAGAATGAGAGGTTTGTGTATGGGAGTGAGGAGTTTGTATATCAGAATGAGGGGTTTGTGTATGGGAGTGAGGAGTTTGTATATCAGAATGAGAGGTTTGTGTATGGGAGTGAGGAGTTTGTATTATCAGATTGAGGAGTTTGTGTATGGGAGTGAGGAGTTTGTATATCAGAATGAGGGGTTTGTGTATGGGAGTGAGGAGTTTGTATATCAGAATGAGAGGTTTGTGTATGAGAGTGAGGAGTTTGTATTATCAGATTGAGGAGTTTGTGTATGGGAGTGAGGAGTTTGTATATCAGAATGAGGGGTTTGTGTATGGGAGTGAGGAGTTTGTATATCAGAATGAGGGGTTTGTGTATGGGAGTGAGGAGTTTGTATATCAGAATGCGCGGTTTGTGTATGGGAGTGAGGAGTTTGTATATCAGAATGAGGGGTTTGTGTATGAGAGTGAGGAGTTTGTATTATCAGATTGAGGAGTTTGTGTATGGGAGTGAGGAGTTTGTATATCAGAATGAGAGGTTTGTGTATGAGAGTGAGGAGTTTGTATTATCAGATTGAGGAGTTTGTGTATGGGAGTGAGGAGTTTGTATATCAGAATGAGGGGTTTGTGTGTGGGAGTGAGGAGTTTGTATATCAGATTGAGGGGTTTGTGTATGGGAGTGAGGAGTTTGTATATCAGAATGAGGGGTTTGTGTATGGGAGTGAGGAGTTTGTATATCAGAATGAGGGGTTTGTGTATGGGAGTGAGGAGTTTGAATATCAGAATGAGGGGTTTGTGTATGGGAGTGAGGAGTTTGTATATCAGAATGAGGGGTTTGTGTATGGGAGTGAGGAGTTTGTATATCAGAATGAGGAGTTTGTGTATGGGAGTGAGGAGTTTGTACATCAGAATGAGAGGTTTGTGTATGAGAGTGAGGAGTTTGTATTATCAGATTGAGGAGTTTGTGTATGGGAGTGAGGAGTTTGTATATCAGAATGAGAGGTTTGTGTATGAGAGTGAGGAGTTTGTATTATCAGATTGAGGAGTTTGTGTATGGGAGTGAGGAGTTTGTATATCAGAATGAGGGGTTTGTGTATGGGAGTGAGGAGTTTGTATATCAGAATGAGGGGTTTGTGTATGGGAGTGAGGAGTTTGTATATCAGAATGAGAGGTTTGTGTATGGGAGTGAGGAGTTTGTATATCAGAATGAGAGGTTTGTGTATGGGAGTGAGGAGTTTGTATATCAGAATGCGGGGTTTGTGTATGGGAGTGAGGAGTTTGTATATCAGAATGAGGGGTTTGTGTATGGGAGTGAGGAGTTTGTATATCAGAATGAGGAGTTTGTGTATGGGAGTGAGGAGTTTGTATATCAGAATGAGGGGTTTGTGTGTGGGAGTGAGGAGTTTGTATATTAGATTGAGGGGTTTGTGTATGGGAGTGAGGAGTTTGTATATCAGATTGAGGAGTTTGTGTATGGGACTGAGGAGTTTGTATATCAGAATGAGAGGTTTGTGTATGAGAGTGAGGAGTTTGTATGATCAGATTGAGGAGTTTGTGTATGGGAGTGAGGAGTTTGTATATCAGAATGAGAGGTTTGTGTATGAGAGTGAGGAGTTTGTATTATCAGATTGAGGAGTTTGTGTATGGGAGTGAGGAGTTTGTATATCAGAATGAGGGGTTTGTGTGTGGGAGTGAGGAGTTTGTATATCAGATTGAGGGGTTTGTGTATGGGAGTGAGGAGTTTGTATATCAGAATGAGGGGTTTGTGTATGGGAGTGAGGAGTTTGTATATCAGAATGAGGGGTTTGTGTATGGGAGTGAGGAGTTTGTATATCAGATTGAGGGGTTTGTGTATGGGAGTGAGGAGTTTGTATATCAGAATGAGGAGTTTGTGTATGGGAGTGAGGAGTTTGTATATCAGAATGAGAGGTTTGTGTATGAGAGTGAGGAGTTTGTATTATCAGATTGAGGAGTTTGTGTAAGGGAGTGAGGAGTTTGTATATCAGAATGAGAGGTTTGTGTATGAGAGTGAGGAGTTTGTATTATCAGATTAAGGAGTTTGTGTATGGGAGTGAGGAGTTTGTATATCAGAATGAGGGGTTTGTGTATGGGAGTGAGGAGTTTGTATATCAGAATGAGGGGTTTGTGTATGGGAGTGAGGAGTTTGTATATCAGAATGAGAGGTTTGTGTATGGGAGTGAGGAGTTTGTATATCAGAATGAGAGGTTTGTGTATGGGAGTGAGGAGTTTGTATATCAGAATGAGAGGTTTGTGTATGGGAGTGAGGAGTTTGTATTATCAGATTGAGGAGTTTGTGTATGGGAGTGAGGAGTTTGTATATCAGAATGAGGGGTTTGTGTATGGGAGTGAGGAGTTTGTATATCAGAATGAGAGGTTTGTGTATGAGAGTGAGGAGTTTGTATTATCAGATTGAGGAGTTTGTGTATGGGAGTGAGGAGTTTGTATATCAGAATGAGGGGTTTGTGTATGGGAGTGAGGAGTTTGTATATCAGAATGAGGGGTTTGTGTATGGGAGTGAGGAGTTTGTATATCAGAATGAGGGGTTTGTGTATGGGAGTGAGGAGTTTGTATATCAGAATGAGGGGTTTGTGTATGGGAGTGAGGAGTTTGTATATCAGAATGAGGGGTTTGTGTATGGGAGTGAGGAGTTTGTATATCAGATTGAGGAGTTTGTGTATGGGAGTGAGGAGTTTGTATATCAGAATGAGAGGTTTGTGTATGAGAGTGAGGAGTTTGTATTATCAGATTGAGGAGTTTGTGTATGGGAGTGAGGAGTTTGTATATCAGAATGAGAGGTTTGTGTATGAGAGTGAGGAGTTTGTATTATCAGATTGAGGAGTTTGTGTATGGGAGTGAGGAGTTTGTATATCAGAATGAGGGGTTTGTGTGTGGGAGTGAGGAGTTTGTATATCAGATTGAGGGGTTTGTGTGTGGGAGTGAGGAGTTTGTATATCAGATTGAGGGGTTTGTGTATGGGAGTGAGGAGCTTGTATATCAGAATGAGAGGTTTGTGTATGAGAGTGAGGAGTTTGTATTATCAGATTGAGGGGTTTGTGTATGGGAGTGAGGAGTTTGTATATCAGAATGAGGGGTCTGTGTGTGGGAGTGAGGAGTTTGTATATCAGATTGAGGGGTTTGTGTGTGGGAGTGAGGAGTTTGTATATCAGATTGAGGGGTTTGTGTATGGGAGTGAGGAGTTTGTATATCAGATTGAGGGGTTTGTGTGTGGGAGTGAGGAGTTTGTATATCAGATTGAGGGGTTTGTGTATGGGAGTGAGGAGTTTGTATATCAGAATGAGAGGTTTGTGTATGAGAGTGAGGAGTTTGTATTATCAGATTGAGGAGTTTGTGTATGGGAGTGAGGAGTTTGTATATCAGAATGAGGGGTCTGTGTGTGGGAGTGAGGAGTTTGTATATCAGATTGAGGGGTTTGTGTGTGGCAGTGAGGAGTTTGTATATCAGATTGAGGGGTTTGTGTATGGGAGTGAGGAGTTTGTATATCAGAATGAGGGGTTTGTGTATGGGAGTGAGGAGTTTGTATATCAGATTGAAGGTTTGTGTATGGGAGTGAGGAGTTTGTATATCAGAATGAGGGGTTTGTGTATGGGAGTGAGGAGTTTGTATATCAGATTGAGGGGTTTGTGTATGGGAATGAGGAGTTTGTATATCAGATTGAGGGGTTTGTGTGTGGGAGTGAGGAGTTTGTATATCAGAATGAGGGGTTTGTGTATGGGAGTGAGGAGTTTGTATATCAGAATGCGGGGTTTGTGTATGGGAGTGAGGAGTTTGTATATCAGATTGGGAGCTTTGTGTATGGGAGTGAGGAGTTTGTATATCAGAATGTGGGGTTTGTGTATGGGAGTGAGGAGTTTGTATATCAGAATGCGGGGTTTGTGTATGGGAGTGAGGAGTTTGTATATCAGAATGCGGGGTTTGTGTATGGGAGTGAGGAGTTTGTATATCAGAATGTGGGATTTGTGTATGGGAGTGAGGAGTTTGTATATCAGAATGCGGGGTTTGTGTATGGGAGTGAGGAGTTTGTATATCAGAATGCGGGGTTTGTGTATGGGAGTGAGGAGTTTGTATATCAGAATGCGGGGTTTGTGTATGGGAGTGAGGAGTTTGTATATCAGAATGCGGGGTTTGTGTATGGGAGTGAGGAGTTTGTATATCAGATTGAGGGGTTTGCGTGTGGGTGGCATGGTGATTCAGCGGTTGGCACTGCTGCTTCACAGCACCAGGGTCCCAGGTTTGATTCCAGCCTCGGGTGACTGTCTGTGTGGAGTTTGCATGTTCTCTCCATGTCTGCGTGGGTTTCCTCCGGGTGCTCCGGTTTCCTACCACAGTCTGAAGATGTACAGGTCAGGGTGAATTGGCCGTGCTAAATTGCCCATAGTGTTAGGTGCATTAGTCAGAGGGAAATGGGACTGGGTGGGTTACTCTCCAGAGGGCTAGTGTGGGCTAGTTGGGCCTGTTTCCACACTGTAGGGAATCTAATCTAAACTCCAGTCATGTTGACTGAGTGATGGAGCAGGTTCGAGGGGCTGAATTGCTTACTCCTTTTTCTCGTTCTTATGTTCACAACATATTGTCAGCTTGATCTGTGTAATGGTGACAGTAAGAATACCTCCTGAGGAGTTGGAGTCAAAATGTGTGGTGACCACTTTAACAGCCAGAGCCTGAAATCAAGATTCTTTGAGCCGTAGGGTGCCCAGAGACCTTGCTAGTCGTGGGGGTAAAAGATTTTTCACTTAACGTAAGCTACATTCAGTTTGACTTGGAGGTGTCAGTGTTGGATTGGGGTGGACAAAGTTAAAAAATCACACAATACCAGGATATAGTCCAACAGGTTTATTTAGAAGCACTAGCTCTCAGAGCGCTGCTCCTTCATCAGGTGGTTGTCTGAAGGAGTGGCACTCCGAAAGCTGGTGCTTCTAAACAAACCTGTTGGACTATGTCCTGGTATTGTGTGATTTTTAACATCATTCGGTTGGGCTGCTCAAAGGGAAGTATGTGGAGTTGCCACTTGTTAAAGTTTACTTAGAAAGTGAAGTTATTAAGAGCCTTGTAGCAGTAGGTAACAAATGTGCCTGTGCCAGAGATTAGATTACTTACAGCGTGGAAACAGACCCTTCGGCCTAACAAGTCCACACCAACCCACATCCCACCCAGACCCATTCCCCTACACCTAACACTACGGGCAATTTAGCATGGCCAATTCACCTAACCTGCACATTTGATTTTGGACTGTGGGAGGAAACCGGAGCACCTGGACGAGATCCACGCAGACACGGGGAGAATGTGCAAACTCCACACAGTCAGTCGCCTGAGGTGGGAATTGAACCCAGGTCTCTGGCGCTGTGAGGCAGCAGTGCTAACCACTGTGCCACCGTACTGCCCATGGGCTTATGGAGACAAAATTTGGCTTGCAGCAGGATTTCTCCCTTACGCAGAAAAAGGACAGTCCGGAGAAACTGGAAAGGCTGAAGAAATCAAATAGCAGTAAGGTCAGAAACTGAAAGGGTTGAAACCAGTGAAACCCATGAGGTGGTTCAGGAAGAGTCACTTCACTGACACAGGGCTGGAGACAGGCCAGTTTGACAGCTAGAGAACCTCAGCAGGCCTGACAGCATCTGGAGAAGCAGCGAGTCGAGTTAGTACGGGAACAGATCCTTCAATAATCCTGTCACCCTTTGTCACATCTGAAGATAACAAGGAAACGGTGGTATTTATGATGGAATGGGGAGAGGAGGTAAAATGTAGAGGGAGCACATGCAGAGGGAGAACATGCAGAGGGAGAGGGAGAGAGTGAGAAAAGGGATGTTAAAGAGAGAGATAGCTGATGATAATCTGAGAGAGCGAGAGCTAAATGCTAGGGAGAGTATCAACAAAAAATGTAAATAGTTGAAAATGAGTAGACTGTCCTGAGGTAAGCTATACAGAAGGTGATGTACAGCTATGGGGGAGGGTGGTCTCACTCTGAAATTGTTTAACTCAGAGTTCTGAGGGCTGTAAGGTGCCGATGGGGAAGATGAGGTGCTGTTCCATCAGCTTGTGCTCGCCTTGCTGGAGTACTGCAGCAGGCCTGAGACAGAAACGTTGGCCATGGTGTGGTGTCAAAGCGGCAGGCAGCTCAAAGTTCAGCGTCATTTTTAGGGTCTGAGCGAAAGCGGTCACCTGGACTCCACCACCGCGTTGCCATGCCAACGTTTCTGTCTCAGGCCTACTGAGGTTTTCCTGAGTAAGCTGGAGGAGCAGCTCCTTATCCAGGGTGCCTGACATTCAACTCCTCACCCCCCACGAGCAGAGGACCATGACTCTGACAGCCCTGACACAGACTCTGACTGTGTCTCAGGATTGGTATTGTCAGCTGCCCATGACTGACTATGTCAGCTACCTTGATTGAAGAGTGTCTGCCTTGGCTTCCCTGAGGACTACTCTCCCTAGACTTTGAAACATGGCTGTTGTTTGACACACACAAGCTGCCGACATGTGACGTGAGTGGGAGATTGATGTCTACTCCCTTGACTGGTCGGTGCTGACAGCAATAACAATCTGAACTTAGTGTCTGCGCTAAAAGACGAGGCAAGGCAGAAGTGCTGTGAAGCTTGAAGATCAGCCTTGAAAGACAGCCCATTCCGAGTGTACGCAGCATCCTGTCTGCAGCATTGCAATGAAACGCCCATGGCCCTGGGAAGATTCTGTCCACTGAAACTGTTCAATTGATTAAGGCAGCAAGGCCGTTCTGCTGAGGTGATGGTGCCGTGCTTATGTCACTGGGCAAGTTAATCAGAAGCTCAGGCTAATCTTCTGAGGACATGAGCTCGAATCCCAATGTGACGGAAGGTGAAGTCTGAATTCAATAAAACAATCTGGAATGAAACAAAACAAAGCTTATCTAATGATAATCACATCATTAAAGATAAACATAGAACATAGAACATAGAACAATACAGCGCAGTACAGGCCCTTCGGCCCTCGATGTTGCGCCGATCAAAGCCCACCTAACCTACACTAACCCACTATCCTCCATATACCTATCCAATGCCCGCTTAAATACCCATAAAGAGGGAGAGTCCACTACTGCTACTGGCAGGGCATTCCATGATCTTACGACTCGCTGAGTGAAGAACCTACCCCTAACATCAGTCCTATATCTACCCCCCCTTAATTTAAAGCTATGCCCCCTTGTAATAGCTGACTCCATACGCGGAAAAAGGTTCTCACTGTCAACCCTATCTAACCCCCTAATCATCTTGTACACCTCTATCAAATCACCCCTAAACCTTCTTTTCTCCAAAGAAAACAACCCCAAGTGCCTCAGCCTTTCCTCATAGGATCTTCCTACCATACCAGGCAACATCCTGGTAAACCTCCTCTGCACCCGTTCCAGTGCCTCCACATCCTTCCTATAGTATGGCGACCAAAACTGCACACAATATTCCAGAAGCGGCCGCACCAGAGTCTTATACAACTGCAGCATGACCTCAGGACTCCGGAACTCAATTCCTCTACCAATAAAAGCCAGTACGCCATATGCCTTCTTCACTGCACTATTTACCTGGGTGGCAACTTTCAGAGATCTGTGTACATGGACACCAAGATCCCTCTGCTCTTCCACACTACCAAGTAGTCTACCATTAGCCCAGTAATCCATCTTTTTATTACTCTTACCAAAGTGAATCACTTCACACTTAGCTACATTGAACTCCATTTGCCACCTTTCTGCCCAGCTCTGCAGCTTCTCTATATCCCGCTGTAACCTGCCATATCCTTCCTCACTGTCTACAACTCCTCCGACTTTCGTATCATCCGCAAACTTGCTCACCCAACCTTCTAACCCTTCCTCCAGGTCATTTATAAAAATGACAAACAGCAATGGTCCCAAAACAGATCCTTGCGGAACACCACTAGTGACGGCACTCCAAGATGAACCTTTGCCATCAACTACTACCCTCTGTCTTCTTCCAGAGAGCCAATTCCTAATCCAAACCTCCAACTCACCCTCAATGCCATATCTCTGTATTTTCTGCAGTAGCCTACCATGGGGGACCTTATCAAACGCCTTACTAAAATCCATATATACTACATCTACCGCTTTCCCCTCATCTACCTCCTTCGTCACCTTCTCAAAGAATTCAATAAGGTTTGTGAGGCACGACCTGCCCTTCACAAAACCATGCTGACTATCCTTGATCACATCATTCTTATCCAGATGTGCATAAATCCTATCCCTTATAATTCTCTCTAAGACTTTGCCCACAACAGAAGTGAGACTCACTGGCCTATAGTTACTAGGATTATCCCTACTCCCCTTCTTGAACAAGGGAACCACGTTTGCTAGCCTCCAGTCCTCTGGCACTACTCCTGTAGACAAAGAGGACACAAAAATCAAGGCCAATGGCTCTGCAATCTCCTCCCTTGCTTCCCAGAGAATCCTAGGATAAATGCAATCAGGCCCAGGGGACTTATCTATTTTCACCCTTGCCAGAATTTCCAACACCTCTTCTCTACATATCTCAAAGCCATCCATTCTACTTATTCGTGCCTCAGTATTCATATCGACAACAATGTCCTGTTCCTGAGTGAATACTGACGAAAAGTATTCATTCAGCGCCTCCCCAATCTCTTCAGCCTCCACACGCAACTTCCCATTACTATCCTTGATTGGACCTATTCCTTCCCTAGTCATTCTTTTATTCCTAACATACCTATAGAAAGCCTTAGGGTTTTCCCTAATCCTACCAACTAAGGACCTTTCATGTCCCCTCCTTGCTGCTCTTAGCTCTCTCTTCAGGTCCTTCCGGGCTACCTTATAACTCTCAATCGCCCCTATTGAACCTTCACGCCTCATCTTTACAAAGGCCGCCCTCTTCCATTTAACAAGGGATTCCAACTCCTTATTAAACCACGGCTCCTTCACACGACCCTTTCCTCCCTGCCTGATAGGTACGTACTTATCAAGGACACTCAATAGTTGCTCCTTGAACAAGTTCCACATATCAATTACGCTCTTGCCTTGGAATCTACTTTTCCAATCCACACATCCTAAGTCATGCCTCAACGCATCATAATTTCCCTGCCCCCAGCTATAACTCTTGCCCTGTAGTACACACTTATCCCTCTCCATCACTAGAGTAAAAATCACCGAATTGTGGTCACTGTCCCCAAAGTGCTCACCTACCTCTAGTTCTAATACCTGGCCTGGTTCGTTACCCAGAACCAAATCCAGTATGGCCTCACCTCTTGTTGGCTTATCTACATATTGTGTCAGGAAACTCTCCTGCACACATTGCACAAACACTGACCCATCTAACGAACTTGAGCTATAGCTTTCCCAATCAATATCAGGAAAGTTAAAGTCTCCCATAACAATCACCCTATTACTGTCACTCTTCTCCTGAATCATCTTCGCAATCCTTTCTTCAACGATTCTAGGACTATTAGGAGGCCTGTAAAAGACTCCTAACAGGGTGACCTCACCTCTCCTATTCCTAACCTCAACCCAAACTACCTCTCGTCCATTAATGTCTTTTTTGGGAAGGAAATACAGCATCCTTACCAACACGACATTCCAGACCCCAAAAATGTGGCTGGTTAGGGATGTGCAAGAAATGTCAGTGTTGCCCAGGTCCTGTGAATAGATGAAAAGTAATTAACCTGGTCCTTGCTTGTAAGGGTCACTCTGACAACTGCCAGGCGTACACTTTTTCAGTTTTAACTTATTTGCCATCATTTTGACTATGCAGGGAGCTCCACCTTCCCACCTCATACAAATGTGTCTTGATTGTAATGTACCATCCCCTCTTTAAAGGCAGCTCTTTGTTCTGTTGCATTTCAGCATTCAAGTCTTTCATTCCAATTTACCTGGGATATGTTTTCACCCCACTGCAATTGTCTCTGTCTGTTTTAGTATTATTATTATTATTTTTGATTTCTCTTTGACCTTTGCAATGGCTGACCCCCAGCCCAGCCTTCTTTGCTAAGAAGAAACCAACCCCTGCCTATGTAGTTTCTCCGTATTTCTGAATTGCTATAGGCCAGCGAACATTCGGATGAATCTCTTCTCCATCCTCTCCAGTCATGCTCTTTCTATAATGTGATGACCAAGACTGCTTCCAATATTACAGCTATGGCCCAACTAACGTGATACCAAGTTCCATTATAATCTCCTTGCTTTTGCAATTCAGTGGAGAGACAAGGGTTAATCAAGGATAGTCACATTGGCTTTGATTAGATTAGATTAAATTACTTACAGTGTGGAAACAGGCCCTTCGGCCCAACAAGTCCACACTGACCCTCCAAAGAGCAACCCACCCAGACCCATTCCTCTACATTTACCCCTTCACCTAACACTATGGGCAATTTAGCCTGGCCAATTCACCTAACCTGCACAGTTTTGGACTGTGGGAGGGAACCGGAGCACCTGGAGGAAACCCACACAGACACGGGGAGAACATGCAAACTCCACACAGACAGTTGCCTGAAGTGGGGATTGAACCCTGGTCTCTGGTGCTATGAGGCAGCAGTGCTAACCACTGAGCCACTAAGCTGCCCGCATGTCGGATAAATGGGATTGAATTTTTCCAGGAGTGATGAGTTGTGTAGGCGGGAGAAATGCAAGTATCCCCTATGCTTTCTTAATCAACTTATCCACCTGTCCTGCTGCCTTTATAGATCTATGGATAAACACACCAAAGTCCCTCTCATCCCTTTTACTTCCTAAGGTCCAACCATTCAACAGGTGCTTCCTTATCTTGTCAGCCTTCCCCCAAAATGCGTTACCTCACTCTTTGCAGGATTAAATTCCATTTGTTACTCTTCAGCCTATCTGACCAGCCCATCTATACCATCCTGTAATCTCCTCTGTTACCTCACACAGCAGCTTGGGATAAAAGTTCACCGACAGATAAGTCCCATGCACACATCATCACCTTTATATACTCCAGGGCCAAGTATATACCAAAATCTGGGAGCCAGTAGGCACAGGCTAGGTAAGCAATGATGGTTATGCAATAAATATTGGTCAGGATACCAGGCAGAATTGCCTTATCCATCTTTGAATACATAGGATCTTTACCATCCACCTGAGAGAGCAGATAAGGTGTCATCTGAACTCAGCACCTCTGGCAGTGCAACACTTCCTTCGAATTGCACCAGAACCAGTCACATCCCTAAATTTTCTCCATCCTCCTGTTCAAGCCTTTGTAAAATATCGTAGGGCATATGATTTTTTTTTCCCTACCCACGCGGTTCTTTAAAGGTTCACAGTTTTTATCTTCACGGTAAAGGGATTAGCAATCTTCCATCCACCATTAAAGCCTAGGTCCTGTGAATATCAGACAATGTCAGTGTGCAGCACAATTGAGATTAGCCCCGACTTAGCAGTAAGATTTTGCTATAAATAGCGATATACACAGCCGAAGATCTAAGGTCATCTGTGTGTCAGGAGTGAACAAGGAATTCTCAATCATTCTGGGAAGCTCAATGTACCATAGAGCCGTACAGCACTGAATCAGACCCATTGGTCCAACTTGCCCATGCTAACCAGGCTTCCCGAACTAAACTAATCCCACTTTCCTGAGTTTGGCCCATATCCCTCTAAACATTTCCTATTCCTGTACCTGTCCAAATATCTTATAAATGTTGTAACTTTACCTGCCTCCATCAAATTGTCTGGCAGCTTATTCTATACATGCACCACCCTCTGTGTGAAACAAGTTACCCCTCAGGTCCCTTTAAATCTTTCACTTCTCACCTTAAACCTATGCCCTCTGGTTTTGAAATCCCCTATCCTGGGGCAAAAAACATTTGCCATTCATTTTATCCATGCCCTTCATGATTTTATGAACCTCTATAAAGTCACCCCTCAGCCTCCTGCGCTCCAGGATAGAAAGGTCCCAACCTATCCAGCCTCTCCCTCTAAGTCAAACCCTCCAGTCTCAGTAACATCTTTGTACATCTTTTCTGCTCCCTTTCCAGTTTAACACTATCCTTTCTATGGCAGGGCGACCAGCACTGTGTGCAGTATTCCAAAAGTGGCCTCACCAATGAGCTCTACAGCTGTGACATGATGTTCCAACTCCTGTACTCAGTGCTCTGACTGATGAAGGCAAATGTGTGAAATGCCTTCTTCACCACCTTGACTACCTATGACACAATTTTTAAGGATCTGTGAATCTACATCTCTAGATCCCTCTGTTCAACAACACTCCCTAGGACCCTACCATTAACTGTGCACGTCCTGCCCTGGTTTGTCTTACCAAAATGCAACACCTTGCATTTATCTAAATTACACTCCATCCATTTATAGTTTGAATTTCTTGTCCAATTTTTAGGCAGCCTTTACTCACTGAGAAACGGTCTATGTGACTGGGAAGGCCTTGCAGAATCTTCCATTTCTCCTGGGTAACGCAGTATCTCGGAGTTAATATTAACAAGTTTGTTAGGTGCAGCACGCGGCCTGTTCCAGAGACCGATGCACACAGCTTGGTTTCCCACAAGCGGGTGTGTGTGGTCAGTGAGAAGCAGGCAGCTTTGTTTTCCGCCAGTGTTTGCACGTTTCAGCTGTTGCTGAGGAGTGAAAGTACAACACTGTGCACTCATTGTGTGCCTCACAAAAGCCTGCTGCTGGCCAGGGTGGGGAGGGCGGGAAGGCCACAGTTTTTTAGTTAACTAATGTCGTCAGCCAGCCAGCCTGCAGGGTGATGTGCATAAAATGGCCACTGACATTCAGGGTCTTTCCTCATTTCCTGCCATTCTCTGAGCAGCATCATACCTTCAGTGGTCATCTCATCCTAGGTGCCAGCAAACAGACCACATTGGCTGTGATGACTGCTATAAAGTAACGCTGTTAGGTATTTTGTGGAAAATCCCATGGAACAGTAGTTATGAGTTGAAGTTATGATTTTGTGAGGTAAATATGGAATGCCCTAATAGAAATGCCCTTTCTTTCAACGTGTGAATTTTTGGCTGGCATTATGGGAGGCAGTAATTGGTCTGGCAATGCTTTGTGAATGGCCCTGTGCTATCTCATTGGTGAGTTTGATTTGATTTAATTTGATTTATTGTCATCACATATATTGAGATACAGTGAAAAGTGTTGTTTTGCATGCTTTCCAGGCATATCACACAAAGTACATCAGAGTGCAGAATACAATGTTATAGCCGCAGAGAAAGTGCAGAGAGAGAGAGATCATCATTAACATTAAAAAGGTCCGTTCAGAAGCCTGTTAACAGCAGGGAAGAAGCTGCTCTTGAATCTGTTCATACGTATATTCAAATTTTTATATCTTCTGCCCGATGGAAGAGGGTATGACTGGG
This sequence comes from Chiloscyllium punctatum, assembly GCF_047496795.1. Lineage (NCBI taxonomy): Eukaryota > Metazoa > Chordata > Chondrichthyes > Orectolobiformes > Hemiscylliidae > Chiloscyllium > Chiloscyllium punctatum. Next base: position 14,526,771 of record NC_092760.1, read on the forward strand.
GTGGGAGGGGTCTTTGATGATGTTGGTTGCTTTCCTGAAGCAGTGGGAAGTGTAGATGGAGCCAGTGGATGGAAGGCTGGTTGGCATGATGGACGGGGCTGTGTTCAAGACTCTCTGTAGTTTCGTGTGGTCTTGGGAAGAGCAGTTATGATATCATGCTGTGATGCAGGCTTGCCATGGTGCATCGGTAAAAGCTGTTAAGAGGTCCTTCTGGACTTGCCGAATTTCCTTAGCCCTCTCAGGAAGTAGAGGCATTGTTGTGCTAAGTCCAGAACTTCAACAAAGTGAGGGGATAATGATGATAAATAGCAAGCATGCCAGAACCTATATTTTTTTGATTGCATGATTCTGGGTGAAGAGACTTTCCTTTCTGTCCAGCTATGTGCATCAACTCATTGGAAAGCATGATCCCAATATGCATCAGTGACTGTTACAATCCAAGACAAGACCACTGCATTGTTGCAATCTGAACTGTTGATCAGGGATCAGTAACTTTCTTATTTCAACTAGCTTCACTAGGAGAATCAAGCCACAAGATTTCACACTTGCAAACAAATTTAACTGTGTACAGTTTAACAAGTAGAATAATTGACAATATATAGGCAACTCTAAGATTTAACTTGAAGAATCTATTGGCTGACAGACGACCTATGGCTGAACACCCCATGGAATAGTTTAAAACAGATTACATGCATTTCTCAGCATCATCTCTCCTCCTCGCCAGCAGCACATCCCCTCCAGTTATCCCCAAATCATCCCTTTCCCCCAGCATCCGTGGCACTGTGGTTCATCAATTCTTATTAAACGTTTTCTCCTTTACAAAGAATTCCAATTCTTTGCTTTCGAAGATCTGGCCTTTAAATCCCCCTCAAAGCTATTCAACCATGGATTGCCCGAATGACCGCACACCTTCCAGTGATGTAATCTCTTCTCCTGGGACTGTGGTCCATTTGATTCTCTTGGCTGCAATTCAACACCTAGTCATCACACAATTCCAGCCCCTTCACAGACAGCTAGCTTCACAAAGCTGGCACTGCCCAGTTTTCTCTGAACCTCAAACCTTTTCAGTTGCAACAAGCAAATATGAACCTCATCCTTTCTCAGTTGCACCAAACAAATAATTTTTATGGGCTTCCTTCGTCTTAGCTACCAAATGGATCCTAAGATTTCAAGGAATCCTCAATTCTGAGCCACTGATGGAACTTTAATGATATGCAGACACATTGTTTGGCTGCTCCTTTCTCTCCAACATAGACTCAAAGACTTTAAGCCACCTTCTCATCTCCCTCAGAGCTTCTTCTAAGACCTGACTGCCTGGAGACTGATGACTACAACACCTCTGTTTCCTGGAGTTGCTTCCCCCCCATCTATAAGTACCTGACTGACCAGCAGCCCAAAAGTAGCAACTTTCTGCTTTGACTAGTTGCAACCAATTGACTGTTGGCCAGCTGTTGGTGACGCTTGAACTGTTTGAGTGGCTTATTGCAAAGCTTGCTAGAAGCCCGACCCTTGTTCCAGAGGAATATTGAATGTTGGAAATTTCTGTGGGTTGAAAGTACCGATGATACCTATAGGCGCCAGATTTCATGTCCAGTACACAGGTACATAGAAAAATGGATTTTATCCCACTCTCAACAATATATGTTGAGAAAATAGGTCCTTTTTTGTTTGCAAAACACATGTTTTTAACTACATTACTGGCTTGAATTATTATGTCAGCTCATTAAACCTTGTGAAGCAACATGTGTGGGGAATAATAAACTTAAGCAGTGACTGACTTGGTTAACTACTTAGAATAGTTTCCTTAACAGAACCGCTTCTGGATATAACTTTAGTTTCTGCTTTTTCTCAGTAGTGGTAATTACTCTGGCTCTGTCTCTCTGTCTCTCTCTCTCTCTCTCTCTCTCTCCGCAACCCCCCCACAAACTTCTCCAGATTCCATTGATCCACGGTTCAAGACCAGTTGAGTGCATAATTAGGCCAGACCTCCACGGTAATACCAAGGGAATATTGCACTGGAAACAAAGAATGATACAGGACAGGAAGAGGCCTTTCAGACTATTGTGACTAAAGAAGTGTTTTGAAGTTGTTATCCAGTTGGTTCCATTCCCAGCCCTTTCCCTGTAGCCCTTCAAGTAATTATCCAACGTATTTTTGAAAGTTGTTATTGAGTCAGCTTGCATGGCTCTTTCAGGCAGTGCACTCCAATAGGTCACAATTCATTGCATAAAACAACATCTCCTCATCTTGCTTCTGTTCCCTTTGGCAGTCACCTTCAGCCTGTGTCTCCTGGTTACTGACCTTCCTCCCACAGGAAGCAGTGTCTTCTTTAATCCCTGCATATCCTTGTGTTTGAACACCTTCATTAAATCTGCTGTTAACCTTCTTTGCTCTTTGGAAATAATATTAGCTTCTCAAGTCTTTCCAAGCAACTGAGGTCCTCCATGATTGATATTGTCCTAGTGTTTCTCTTTAAGGGTTGGCACCCTTCCTATGGCGTTGTGCCCAGAGTTAGACTTAACATTCCAGCTGAGGCTTAAGCAGCGGTTTAGTATAGTTCAAGTATAGAATTGTAGAAATTTAGGAGAAGTATTGTAGAATTATAGGAGAGGCTGTTTGGCCATAATTGTGCCTGTATTCGTCGATAAAAGGGCTATCCAGTGTAATGTCACTTTCCAGCTCTTCTACTTTGTCCCATATGACCCTCCAAGGGTACGTCCAAGTGAGTTGTAAATCAAATGAAGGGTCCTGCCTCTAGCAACCTTTCAGGCAGTCAGTTCCAGACCCTCACCATCCTCTGTGTGTAAATGTTTCGCCCCAAACTTCCCATAATCCTTCTACCACGACTATAAAGCTAATATTTACCCTTCCTGCCAGTTGAATTAATTCTTCCTGTCCACTCTATCTTGGTCCCTCAACATTTTATACATCACCATTAAATGCACCTTCAGCCTCCACTGTTGCAAAGTAAACAGCCTCAGACCTTTCAAATCATTCCCTTCGACTAAACTTTTCCAAGCTTGGCAACTTCCTGGTAAATAGGCTTTGTTCCTTCTATCTCCCAGTCATGTCCTCTACTGCATCATGGTTAGCAGTTCTCTTGTTATGGCCTAACTAGTGTTTCATGAAATTCTAGCATCATCTCTCTGTTTCTCTATTCCATCCTTCAAATAATAAAATAGATGGCTTATTAAATCTTCAGGAATCTGTGAATGTGTATCCCTTGTCCTTTTACTCCTTTCAGGTTTTCAGTATATCATTTATTATGTATCTCTTACCTTGTTTTCACTCCCTAACCCACTTCTCCAAATTTAATTCCACTTGGCATGTTTTGCTAAGTTAACCAGTCAATTGGTAAGTTATATTCTGTGTGGAGTTTGCACATTCTCCCCATATCTGCGTGGGTTTCCTCCGGGTGCTCCGGTTTCCTCCCACAGTCCAAAGATGTGCAGGTCAGGTGAATTGGCCATGCTAAATTGCCTGTAGTGTTAGGTGCATTAGTCAGAGGGAAATAGGTCTGGGTGGGTTACTCTTCGGAGGGTTGGTGTGGACTGGTTGGGCCGAAGGGCCTGTTTCCACACTGTAGGGAATCTAATCTAATCTCATCTAATTTAATCTAATCTAATATTCTTCGACTTTCACCCTCACTGCCACCAACATGATTTTTTTATTATTGTCTACAAACAACTTATTTATAGCCCTTACAGTTAAGTATGCTTCATTGATAGACTCCTGGTCATATAAATACCTGTCAAGCATTACTCTTGGCCTCCTAATAATGGCTCCTGATGAAGGGCTTTTGCCTGAAACTTCGATTTTCTTGCTCCTCGGATGCTGCCTGACCTGCTTTGCTTTTCCAGCACTACTCTATTCTTGGCTCTAATCTCCAGCATCTGCAATACCCACTTTCGCCTCCTAGTTTTGAGTCAATTTTGGATCTGATTCGGTACTTTCCTTTGAATTCCAAGCATTTAACTTGTCTGATCAGCTCGCCATTTTGGATCTACTCAGGAACCTTGTTGAGAATTTAGTCTTCATCAACTGTGCTGTCACCATCCATAATTGTTGACGCCTCTTTGAAAAATCAATCTTGTTGGTCATATGCAACCTCTCCTCAGCAAATCCACAATGACTGCTGAAGACTTACCTTACCGAAGAATAAAGATTTATTTGCCAAAGAGCGCATGCAGCATCAGTTCACCAGACTGATTCCTAGAATATGACCGGCTTTAGTGAGTGGGTCAACTAGGCCTGTGTTCCCTAGAGTTTACACAACTGAAAGGGAATCTCATTGAAGCACATGACGTTTTGACAGGCCTGGACAGATTGGATGATATTTCCCCTGAACAAGGGGGTCACACTGTCTTCATTTACACTGCAGGCCATGTGCACTGAGGTGAGGAGAAATTTCTTCACGCAGGGAGTAGTAAACCTGTTGTATTCTTTACCACCGAAGATGTGTGAGCTGAGCCGCTGAATATGTTTAAGAAAGGGAGAGGGACCAGCAGGAGGTCATTGTCCACATTGGAATCAACAATATTGGAAGGGAAAAGGTTGAGACTCTGAAGGGAGATTACAGAGTGTTAGGCAGAAATTTAAAAAGGAGGTCCTCAGGGGTAGTAATATCTAGATTACTCCCAGTGCTACGAGCTAGTGAGGGCAGGAATAAGAGGATAGAGCAGATGAATGCATGGCTGAGGAGCTGGTGTATGGGAGAAGGAATCACATTTTTGGATCATTGGAATCTCTTTTGGGGTAGAAGTGACCTGTACAAGAAGGACGGATTGCACCTAAATTGGAAGGGGACTAATATACTGGCAGGGAAATTTGCTAGAACTGCTTGGGAGGGTTTAAACTAGTAAGGTGGGGGGGGGGGGACCCAGGGAGATAGTGAGGAAAGAGATCGATCTGAGATGGGGACAGCTGAGAACAGAAGTGAGTCAAACAGTCAGGGCAGGCAGGGACAAGGTAGGACTAATAAATTAAACTGCATTTATTTCAATGCAAGGGACCTAACAGGGAAGGCAGATGAACTCAGGGCATAGTTAGGAACATGGGACTGGGATATCATAGCAATTACAGAAACATGGCTCAGGGATGGGCAGCTTAATGTTCCAGGATACAAATGCTACAGGAAGGATAGAAAGGGAGGCAAGAGAGGAGGGGGAGTAGCGTTTTTGATAAGGGATAGCATTACAGCTGTGCTGAGGGAGGGTATTCCCGGAAATACATCCAGGGAAGTTATTTGGGTGGAACTGAGAAATAAGAAAGGGATGATCACCTTATTGAGGTGATATTATAGACCCCCCAATAGTCAGAGGGAAATTGAGAAACAAACTTGTAAGGAGATCTCAGCTATCTGTAAGAATAAAAGGGTCGTTATGGTAGGGGATTTTAACTTTCCAAAGATAGACTGGCACTGCCATAGTGCTAAGGGTTTAGATGGAGAGGAATTTCTTAAGTGTGTACAAGACAATTTTCTGATTCAGTTTGTGGATGTATCTACTAGAGAAGGTGCAAAACTTGACCTACTCTTGGGAAATAAGGCAGGGCAGGTGACTGAGGTGTCAGTGGGGGAGCACTTTGGGGCTAGTGACCATAATTCTATGAGTTTTAAAATAGTGATGGAAAAGGATAGACCAGATCTAAAAGTTGAAGTTCTAAATTGGAGAAAGGCCAATTTTGTTGGTATTAGGCAAGAACTTTTGAAAGCTGATTGGAGGCAGATGTTCGCAGGTAAAGGGACGGCTGGAAAATGGGAAGCCTTCAGAAATTAGATAACAAGAATCCAGAGAAAGTATATTCCTGTCAGGGTGAAAGGGAAGGCTGGTAGGTATAGGGAATGCTGAATGACTAAAGAAATTGAGGGTTTGGTGAAGAAAAAGAAGGAAGTATATGTCAGGTACTGACAGGATAGATCGAGTGAATCCTTAGAAGAGTATAAAGGAAGTAGGAGTATAATTAAGAGGGAAATCAGGAGGGCAAAAAGGGGACATGAGATAGCTTTGGCAAATAGAATTAAGGAGAATCCAATGAGTGTTTACAAATATATTAAGGACAAAAGGGTAACTAGGGAGAGAATAGGGCCCCTCAAAGATCAGCAAGGTGGCCTTTGTGTGGAGCTGCTGAAAATGGGGGAGATACTAAATGAATATTTGGGATCAGTATTTACTGTGGAAAAGGATATGGAAGATATAGACTGTAGGGAAATAGATGGTGACATCTTGCAAAATGTCCAGATTACAGAGGAGGAAGTGCTGGATGTCTTGAAACGGTTAAAAGTGGATAAGTTCCCAGGACCTGATCAGTTGTACCCGATAACTCTGTGGGAAGCTAGAGAAGTGATTGCTGGGCGTCTTGCTGAGATATTTTTATCATCGATAGTCACAGGTGAGGTGCCGGAAGACTGGAGGTTGGCAAACGTGGTGCCACTGTTTAAGAAGGGCGGTAAAGACAAGCCAGGGAACTATAGACCAGTGAGCCTGACCTGAGTGGTGGGCAAGTTGTTGGAGGGAATCCTGAGGACAGGATGTACATGTATTTGGAAAGGCAAGTACTGATTAGGGAGAGTCAACATGGCTGTGCTTGTGGGAAATCACAAACTTTATTGAGTTTTTTGAAGAAGTAAGAAAGAGGATTGATGAGGGTAGAGCAGTAGATGTGATCTATATGGACTTCAGTAAGGCGTTCGACAAGGTTCCCCATGGGAGACTGATTAGCAAGGTTAGATCTCATGGAATACAGGGAGAACTAGGCATTTGGATATAGAACTGGCTCAAAGGTAGAAGGCAGAGGGTGGTGGTGGAGGGTTGTTTTTCAGACTGGAGGCCTGTGACCAGTGGAGTGCCACAAGGATCGGTGCTGGGTCCTCTACTTTTTGTCATCTACATAAATGATTTGGATGCGAGCATAAGAGGTACAGTTAGTAAGTTTGCAGATGACACCAAAATTAGAGGTGTAGTGGACAGCGAAGAGGGTTTCCTCAGATTACAACAAGATCTGAACCAGATGGGCCAATGGGCTGAGAAGTGGCAGATGGAGTTTAATTCAGATAAATGTGAGGTGCTGCATTTTGGGAAAGCAAATCTTAGCAGGACTTATATACTTAATGGTAAGGTCCTAGGGAGTCTTGCTGAACAAAGAGACCTTGTTCATAGCTCCTTGAAAGTGGAGTCGCAGGTAGATAGGATAGTGAAGAAGGCGTTTGGTATGCTCTCCTTTATTGGTCAGAGTATTGGGTACAGGAGTTGGGCGGTCATGTTGCGGCTGTACAGGACATTGGTTAGGCCACTGTTGGAATATTGCGTGCAATTCTGGTCTCCTTCCTATTGGAAAGATGGTGTGAAACTTGAAAGGGTTTAGAAAAGATTTACAAAAATGTTGCCAGGGTTTGAGGATCTGAGCTATAGGGAGAGTCTGAACAGGCTGGGGTTGTTTTCCCTGGAGCGTCGGAGGCTGAGGGGTGACCTTATAGAGGTTTAAAAATTATGAGGGGCATGGATAGGATAAATAGACAAAGTCTTTTCCCTGGGGTCGGGGAGTCCAGAACTAGAGGGCATAGGTTTAGGGTGAGAGGGTAAAGATATAAAAGAAACCTAAGGGGCAACGTTTTCACACAGAGGGTGGTACGTGTATGGAATGAGCTGCCAGAGGATGTGGTGGAGGCTGATACAATTGCAACAGTTAAGAGGTATTTGGATGGATATATGAATAGGAAGGGTTTGGAGGGATACGGGCCGTGTGCAGGCAGGTGGGACTCGATTGGGTTGGGATATCTGGTCGGCATGAACGGGTTGGACCGAAGGGTCTGTTTCCGTGCTGTACATCTCTATGACTCTAAAGAAATTAGTTGATTTCTAGAAGCTAAAAGTGTCAAAGGGTATTTGGAGAGATCATTGAAAGGGAGGATCAGCCATGACCATTAAATCAGATGGGATGAATGGCTTTCACCAGCTGCTATTCTTTGTTTTCAAAATCATGATTATTTCAGTCAACAATTTTTCCAGCAGTTTTTTTGATGAAAGGTATGCTGGCTGAACCTGTAATGACTAGGTCTATCGTTTTACTCAATGGGTAAAATGTTCTGGTGCTCCAGCACCATGCCTGTATCCAGAGAGGGCTGGGAAATGATGCTCAGACTTACTGTTCTTGCCTCGGTTTTGTTTTAATTATCAGCCTGGGATACATTTCATCTGGGCCTCATGATGTATTTACTTATAAAGATGCTAAACCCCTTAATTTATCCCATTCCATCTTTCACTCCCCTCCTCTTTAACTATACTGTCAGCTTTTCCCTCTCTTTGTGCACACAGATGCAAAGTATTTATTAAAAGTCACGCTGCATCTTCCACACAGGTTATATTTTCGAGATTATATGTTTGGCTTTGAATTGGCCCTCAACTTTCTTTCATTATCCTCTTGCATTTATTTTATCAAGCTACTTCAAGCTTTGCTAAATTTTACTGACAACAATACTTTGCACATTCTCCTGGCTTTCCTAGTTTCCTTGCCAAATATATGCTGCATTTTCTGCACTCATCTCAGCTCTTTGCCATATTGGGTTCTTAGCATTGACATAAGCTTGACATTTTTGCCTTTCCTAACCCAGTATTTTCCTTGCAATCTGGTAGAAGGCGGTGGGATCATGCAGTAGTGGGGGGAGGGGTAGTCCTAGTCTTTTTTAGTGCGAACACATTCGGTGTTCTAAATGCTCTCAATTTTCCCCTTGAGAATTTCTCACAGTTCAACATTGATTTGCCTTCTAGTAGCTGTTTCCAAACCGCTGTTGCTAAATTATGTCTCAGGTCAGCAAAATTGGCATTTCCCAAAAAGAAAAGTTTTACTTTTAGACCCTCTTTGTCCTTTTCCAAAAGTTCAAACTCAATTATGATTGCTATTGACAAAATGCTCTCTCACCACCCTCTCAGCTTTGTTCTCAAAAACTAAATCCAGAATTGTTTCACTAAGGGTTCACTGTAAAAAGAAACGTTCTCCTGAATGCATGCAAGAAATCTCCTCCAAACTTATGTATTGATTTCATTCCTGTTCATTTAGGGCTGTTGAAGGTACTACTTATTTTTGCCCTGTCTTTTCTGAATTTCTCAGAGATTTACCAACATTTTTGTTCTTCTCTCTTCCTCTGACAATTTGGTGGTCTATCATGCACTTCCATCTATATGATTGTCCCTTCAACTCAACGCACATGCCTTTATTGATCTCCTTCTAGAATATTCTTCTGCCTCACAGTGGTGATTATTTGCAAGTCACCCACTCAACTTTTCTCTTTCATTCTGCACTCAGTCCCATTACAAAAGTCCTTTTAGTGTAACGTCCTCGCTTTATTAAAATGTCAAGGATCCCATGTCGTTTTTTTTAAACAGTCCTTATCAACTTCTCTGCTTTGAACAATGTCAACCTTATAAAGTGCCTCTTTTTTTTTCTGTTTTAATTGTATCCTCCTTTATGGTGCGGATATGGATTCAAAGTCTGAAACTGCCAGCTTTTGGTGTTGTCAATCCAATAGCATTGTCATTGCATACCGTGTCTGGTTACAGTGTGTCAGAAATCCCATCCATCATTTGAGACATTAAGTTGAATTCCAGTCTCCTATGTTAGGTGTTCATCCTATGGGACTCTTCAAAGATGGGATAACTGCTGTTTTATTCCGGATGAAATGTATTCCTTGAGCAATAGCACAAAAGCAGATTACATTTTATTGCTGTTTACTGGGAGCAAGTTAGCTGTTACTTACCCAACATCACAATAGTGACTACATCTCAACAGTATTTCGTTGGCTATTCTGCCTTCTGGAACATCTTGAACTTGGAAAAGGCACTGAATGAGCGAGAATCCTTTGTTTCTATAAAATCAGAATTCTGTGAAGCGGAAACGTCAATGTCTTCGCCAATGTTTTTGGATGAACTTACTTTGACGCCCCAGATGAAGCTTGATGTGATGAATTCTAGGCCTTTGCTTGTAGTGCAATAATGCCTCGCATTTATGCAATGCCTTTAACATGATAAGACTGAGGCCAAGTTCCCCGGCCCTTTGTGTTTCCCAGTGCCCAGAATTATGTGGATCAATCAGGACTGGGAAATCGCAACTTGATCGGTTGCTTGTGACAGGAAGGGAACGGATGTCTCACGCCCCCATAAGAAAATCCCCTTGAGTCCAATCAAAAGGGGCCTTGTCACCATGGTGACACATCCAAGGCATTTTCGTCAGGGTAACCAGGGGTTTTCCACGACCATTTCTAAGACTTTCTCTGACCTCTAAGTGCTGTCACGTGCAAAACCTTCCTGCACCCATTTGCATGAAGTTTGCAGCTCAGTCAGAGCACGGATTTATTCAGTTCCTGGGAAACTCAGGGCCTCCACTTTCCCCATCAGACCTGTCGTTGCCATAACTCATTCAGCACAGCCAACCCATTAATCGCCAGCCTCAGTGCCCATCTGAGCCGGTGCCAGGACAGAGCAACAATACCAGCTTTGAGCCGTATTCAGCCATCAGAACAAAGAGGGGATGAGGCGATATTTCCACATAGCCTGTGACTGGCTTGGCTCCATGCATCATTTATTTCCTGCTGGGCTATGAACAATAAAAGCTGTGTTTTCTTCTCATCTCGTGTTTACAGTTTGTAGCTACAGTTTATTTAAGAAAAGCACTCACTTGCGCCCCCACCCCAAACCCAATTCAAGTCCCTAAAGATCTTGTTATTTTTTTCCTTCCCTTTCATGTGTTTTGCCCGACTCCTCTCACATAGCAGCTATTAACTCCCTGCTGGAGTAAGTCCCGTCAGCACAAGATGGCGTCCTTCCTAGCTTGGCATTGTGGGTAATCAACATGTACATACCTGCCCTTGTATAGTAGTAGGTCAGTAGGGTGAGAACTCTAACCAACCCGACCTTCAGAATTCGGCAGCTGAACCCAAACCCAAGAGTCGACGTCATAGAAACCTTTTGATTCATTGCAATTGGTTTTCTGATCTGGGCCCATCAAAGTTCCAACAGAGATTTGCAGTCACTTTGAATAAAATCTCATTGATAAAGTTTGACTGGAAAGGTGACAAAGCGACTGACAGTTGTAATCAAGTAGCTATTCTTTATGGACAATGTAATTCAAATATAGAACTGAATATTGTATTCCCCCTTTTGGAGTGTTGTCCCTTTAACAGATCAATGTTCAAATGAGACAAGCACCCAGATGTTCTCATGTGATCACAGGTTCTTTCTTGTGTTGAATTTGAGAAATAGGGTCTGCCTGTGCTGTATATATTAGTTTTGTTGTAAATGAATCCATAAACATCTTCAAACAGAGTGAGTTGAGGTCCTTGCCCATGAAAGTAAGCATCCATGTTTGGTATGTAATATTGAAGGCATATGTAATGTTAGTTCAGTAGAATATAAAAGTGGGGAGATTTTGCTACAACTATACAAGGCACTGGTCAGACCACACCTGGAATATTATGAACGGTTTTGGGGCTCTTACCAAATATAAGATATACTGACATTGGAAGCAATCCAGAGAAGATTCACTGAGCTTGTAAGGAGAGGTGGAGTAGATTGGGCCTGTACTTATTGAATTTATGAGCATGAGAAATGACCTTATTGAAACATGCTGGTTTCTTCGAGGACTTGACAGGATGGATGCAAAAAGCTTGTTTCCCCTTCTAGGAGAGTGAAAGAGCAGAGGGTATAATCTTAGAATAAGGGATTGCAGAAATAAGACAGAAATGGAGAGGAATTCCTTCTCTCAGTGGATAGTGAATCAATGGAATTCTTTACCTCAGGATGGGTGATGAAGTGTATTCAAGACTGAGATAGTTTTGTAATCAGTGAGGGAAGCAAGGGTGATAGAAGTGGCAGGTGGATTTTAACCTAGATAAATGTGAGGTGCTACATTTTGGTATAGCAATCAGGGCAGGACTTACACTTAATGGTAAGGTCCTGGGAGTGTTGCTAGCAGAGACCTTGGAGTACAAGTTCATAGCTCCTTGAAAGTGGAGTCACAGGTAGACAGGATAGTGAAGAAGGTGTTTGGTATGCTTGCCATGGTCATTACATTGAGTATAGGAGTTGGAATGTCATGTTGCAGCTGTACAGAACACTGGCTAGGCCACTTTTGGAATACTGCGTTCAATTCTAGTCTCCCTGCTTCAGAAAAGATTTACAAAGATATATTCAGGATTGGAAGGCTTGAGCTATAGGGAGAGGTTGAATAAGTTGTGGCTATTTTGCCTGGAGCATCAGAGGCTGAGGGGTGACCTCATAGAGGTTTATAAAATCATGAGGGGCATGGATAGGGTGAATAGCCAAGGTCTTTTTCTCAGGATAGGTGAGTCCAAAACTGGAGACCATAGGTTTGGGGTGAGAAGGGCAAGATCTAAAAGGGACCTAAGGGGTAACTTTCTCACGCGAAGGGTGGTGCCTGTGTGGAATGAGCTGCCAGATGAAGTGGTGGAGGCTGGTACAATTACAACATTGAAAAGGCATCTGGATGGGTATATGAATAGGAAGGGTTCAGAGGAATATGGGCCAAGTGATGGCAAATGGGACTCGATTTACTTAGGATATCTGGTTGACTTGGATGAGTTGGACTGAAAGGTCTGTTTCTGTACTGTACATCTTTATAACTCTGTGACTTAATGACTCCAAGACCTGGTAGTGAAATGTCAGGAAAATAGAGTTGAGGGTTATCAGATCAGCTGTGATCTTGTTGAATGGTGGAGCAGACTTGATGGGCTGAATGGCCTGCTTCTACTTCCACATCTTATGGTTTTCAAAAACAGAATCCATGTAACTAATTTAACAAAAAATGTAAGCTGCATTCAGGAACAGTGTGGTGCCAACAAATCCAAGCCCTAAAACATGTTACAAGCCAATAAATAGAAAGGAGCATTGAGTATAGTGTTTGAAAGCACAGAAGGAGTTTAGAAGTTAAATATAGAGTGAATGGATAAAATAGTAACTTGAGCAAACAGACCAAATTCTCCAAACAGACCAAACTGGAATACCATGGATCTACTATCTGAGTTCAACAAAGGATGAAACCATGCTGTGTAGACTAAGTCATTGCAGGATCATTTAAATAAGTTGTGAAGGTACTAACCACTAGATGTTGCACAGAGTCAATCCCTCATACATTTTTAGACAGGATCAGAAAGATCCCACAAAGTCCTAGAAGGTAAGCTGTATGTAATTTTTAGAATTCATCCTTGGAATTAATGTCCTAGAGGCAAATGCCAAATGAATCTATAGGAATCAGTTTGTCAGCATATTCTATAGCTAGGGAAATGAATTCAACTTTTCAAAGACTAAATTGTCAGTGAATAATGGAGTTGGTAATTGTTCCAAAAAGGATGAGTATGGGTGATGTTCACATCATTGATTTCCAGCTAACAGATGGGAGAAAATATGAAGCTCTTGCAAGCACTAAATATAGCAAACAGTACAAACACACTTCGCCTGAATGCAAAGAGCAAGCAAGCTGTGCGGCAAGTATGATTTATCAAAGCCATTGTGAACCTGTCCTGCATTCCGAGATTTGTACAAATCGATCGGTCTAAAAGAACTCATTCAAGAAATCTGACTCGAGTCAGAGACTACAACCAAGCAGAAAATAGGTGTAGGAGCATGGCCTCAGGCCATGCAAGACTCTCAACATGACAAGATCCAGCACGGAAACATTTCCAACCAGAGGATGACCAGATTCTCCACATTGTGAATGTAACACGTTGCGTGGACAAAGTCAACAAACAAAAAGCTTTCACCATGGCCAGCATCGTTTGTCCAAATGAAAATTGGCAAAGACAGCACCAAAACTGTGATTAACACGGGAGTTCGTGTTAAGATCATTCCAGTCTGAATTGTGAAGACATTAAACTGGATCATCAGAACTCAATGGCCCAATTGACAGAGGTGAAATTAACTGCTTATAATGTGTTGTCACTCCTTTGCACTGGCTTGACAATAATGGCAAATATGGCAACCACAATATAGAAACCACAAATATTTGACCAGCTAACCATGGACAGCCCAGCAGTGGCAGAACCGCTAGCATATACATCCCTTAACATTGTGACTCTCCACCGGATCGTCAAGATATTTATGGTGGCAGAAGAGACCAAGAATACCTGTAGTCCACAATTTATGACCATTGTACCTGTACAGGCTTCACATCATAGGGGAGTTCAAATGCAATACCATATTTCATCGCAGAGAGGATACAATCAAATAAACATAAACAAGTGCTAATCAGCATGGAACACAATGGCATCTTTGACATGTGGATCACTACTTAACTTGATGCAGTTTAATTCCATGCAGAATAAAAAAACACAGTGCAGTCTCCCTAAAAAGATGCCCACACAAGTTTCCAAAACTGGAGGAACTAAATTCCTCTCCAAGTTGGATGGTAAATATGGATATTGGTCAGTACACATAGCCAAGGGAATTTAGGAAGTCACTACTTCAGAACACCACTTGGAAAATATTGCTTCCAGGGATCACCTTTTAGTTTATCTGCATTTAGGTCACTGTTCCAGAATAACTTTCTGACCATTTGAAACGAAATCTTAACAATATCTATGTGCCTCCCTTTGTTTTAAAGCATTCCAAATTCCAAAAGTGATAATAATATATTTGATACACCTTTCATCACACTGTCCTTTGGTCAAGGATGAATGGCGACTTTGAAAGGTTAGTGAGAATGTGTGATGCATGGCAGAACCACTAACTGCAGCCATTAGAGAACATCTGTACAAGATTCCCGAGGGCTGAAAGCACCACCAATACAGTTCCCATGAGTGGAGATAACATCATCTGAGTACCAAATTGTTTATTCAACTTTCCAATTGCCAGATAAATAGAGAACATTGCAAGTGTGTCTGTGGCACACACATCGACTGGATGACTTTATTGCTGTGTGTATTTAACAGTCAGAAAAGCATTTCCACTGTCGCTACGATTGGTGCCATTTTGAGTAGTTTCAAGAACAAGAAACAAACATATTAGGATAGAGCTTAAAGAGAGTCCATCAATCCTGAATCACAGTGAATGGTACGTTCAGTCTATTTGAAGAAATTATTTTCGACAGTGGGCCGTGGTATACAGGCAGACCTTTTAGGGATGTCTGTGCCAAATAAGACATGAGCCATGTCATGTTTTTGTCACATTATCCCAGATAAAACATTCACGTGGAGTGAATGGTTTGCATTGATCCTAAAGTGCAGAATAGCAACACAAAGTTTTTGTGTTAATACGTTACAAGTTGGAGCATCACCCCGGGTATAGGGTTATCAGCTGGCAGAAGGCTAGGCACAGCAGGGTGTGACTGCAAGTGAGGCAGGTGGAGGGATCCTGTATTCGGGAAGAGAGGAGCCTCAGCTCTTGACCTTGTCCAACAGGTACGAGGTACTTGCTCCCTGTGTGGATGAGGAACAGAGCTGTAGAGAGGAAGAGCCAGCTGACCACAGCATCATGGTACAGGAGGCCATTCAACAATGGGGAGCAACAAGTTAAATGGTAGTTGTAGGGGAAATGGATAGCATTCTTTGCAAACAGGATCGAGACTCCTGCATAGTATGTTGCCTGCCCAGTGCCAGAGTGCAAGACACCTCTGACCACCTTGAAAGGATATTGGAACGGGAGGGGGAGGATCCAGTTGTTGTAGTCCATGTTGAGCCACCAACATAGGCAAGGCTAGGAGGAAGGACCTGTTTGGGGATTATCAGGAACTAGGAACTAAATTAAATAACAAGTCCTCAAGGGTAATAACCACGTGCAAATTGGCCTAGGGACATTAGAATAAGGGAAATACACACATGGCCAATAGAGTGATGTGGGAAAGAGGGGTTCCATTTCATTGGGCACTGGCATCAGTCTTGGAACAGGAGGGATCTGTAACGCTTGGACTGTCTCCACCTGAACCGAACTGGAACCAATGTTCTAGCGAGAAGGGTAAATAGGGTGGTCAACAGGACTTTAAGCTAGAATGTGGGAGGGGAAGGGAAGGGTAAAATGGGTCTGGGTGAGTTACTCTTCGGAGGATCGGTGTGGACTTGTTGGGCTGAAGGGCCTGTTTCCACAAAAAAGGGCGGCACAGTGGCTCAGTGGTTATCACTGCTGTCTCACAGCACCAGGGTCCCAGATTCGATTCCAACCTCAGGCGACTGTCTGTGTGGAGTTTGCACATTCTCCCCGTGTCTGTGTGGGTTTCCTCCGGGTGCTCCGGTTTCCTCCCACAGTCCAAAGATGTGCAGGTCAGGTGAATTGGCCATGCTAAATTACCCATAGTGTAGGTTGCATTAGTCAGAGGGAAAAGAGGTTTGGGTGAGGGAGGGTCGGTATGGACTAGTTGGGCTGTTTCCACACTGTAGGGAATCTAATCTAAAACTCCAAGAAGTATAATGGACAATGGGAAACAAAGCAGCAGGTTAACATCAATAAGGATGGATTCAACTGCATGGAAAAACATGAAAAAAATTATAAGAAAGGAAAATTCAGGAGCGGTTATTAAAGTCTTCAGCACACAAAATAGGACAGAGTGTTTGGAAAGTTATAGGAATCAAACTTTAATCACACTGGATTAAGGGATGACAATGAGAAGAGGGAAGGTATGTATAGGACTGAAGGTGTTGTATATGGATGCGTGCAGTATATGAAATAAGGTAAGTGAGCTTGTGGCGCAGATCGAAATTGGCAGGTATACCATAGTGGGCATCACGGAGATGTGACTGTAAGGGGATCAGGATTGGGAGCTGATTATTCAAGGTTATGCATCCTATCAAAAAGACAGGCTGGTGGGCAGAGGGGGTGGGGTTGCCCTATTAGTAAGAAATGAAAATAAATCAATAGCATGCAACAAAATAGGGTCAGATGATGTAGAGTCTGTGCAGGTAGAATTGAGGAACTGCAAAAGCATCAAAAACCAGAATGGGAGTTATGTACAGGCCTCCAAACTGGAGTCAGGATGTGGAGCACAAGATACACTGGGAGATAGAGAAGGCGCTGTATAGGAAAGGCAAAGTTACTGTGATCATGGAGGCTTTCAATATGCAGGTGAACTGGAAAATCAGGTTGGTAGTGAATTGTAAGAGAAAGAATTGTTGGAATGTCTACAAGATGGCTTTTTGGAGCAGCTTGTGATGGAGCAGACAATACTGGATTGAGTGTTGTGCAATGGGGCAGACTTGATAAAGGAGCTTAAGGTGAAGGAACCTTTAGGAGGCAGTGACCAGAACATGATAGAATCGACTCTGCAATTTGAGAGGGAGAGGTGGAATCAGATGTAAAGGTATTATTGTTGAATAAAGGCAACTACAGAGGCTTGAGTGAGGGTCTGGGTAGAATTGACTGGGAGAAGAGCCTAGCAGGATAGATAGTGGAACAGCAATGGCAGGAGTTCCTGGGAGTAATTCAGAAGACACAGCAGAGATTCATCCTGAGGGAAAAGAAGCATTGTACAGGGAGGATGAGGCAATCGTGGCTGACTAGGGAAGTCAGGGTTCCATTAAATCAAAAGAGAGAACACTTAATCTAACAAAGAGCAATGGGGTGCCAGAGGATTGGGAAGCTTACAAAGACCAATAGGGGACAACGATAAAAGAAATAAGGAGGGAGAAGTTTAAATATGAGGGTAAGCTAACCAGTAATATAAAAGAAGATTGCAAGAGTTTCTTTAGATATATAAAGGGCAAAAGAGAGGCAAAAGTGGACATTGGGCCATGGAAAATGATGCTGGAGAAGTTGTAATGGGAAGCAAAGAAATGGCAGAGGAATAAATACTTTGCATCAGTCTTGATGGTGGAAGACATGAGTAACATTCCAAAAATTGAATAGACTCAGGAAGCAGAGCTGAGTATGGTCGCCATTACCAAGGAGAAGGTGCTAGAAAAAATGAAAGGTCTGAAGGTGGATAAATCACTTGGAATGGATGGACTGTGCCCTAGAGTTCTAAGGGAGATAGCTGAAGAGATAGTGGAGGCATTAGTGGTGATCTTTCAGGAATCACTGGAGTAAGAGAGGGCCCCAGAGACTGGAAAATCGCTAATGTAACCCCCTGTTTAAAAAGGGGAGTAAGGTAAAAGATGGGAAATTGCAGGCCCATTAGCCTGACCTTGGTCGTTGGTAAGATTTTGAAGTCCATTGCAAAGCATGAGATTTCTGAATACTTGGAAGTGTATAGTAAAATAGGGCAAATTCAGCATGGTTTCATCAAGGGGAGGATATGCCTGGCAAATCTGTACGAATTCTTTGAGGTGGTAATGAGCAGGTTAGACCATGTGTGCCAATGGATATTACCTACTTGGATTTCCAGAAGGCCTTTGACAAGGTGCTGCCCGGGAAGCTGCTGAGTAAGGTAAGGGCCCATGGTGTCAGAGGCAAAGTGCTGGCATTGGTTGAAGCTTGGCTGTCTGGCAGAAAGCAGAGAGTGAGGAGAAAAGTTCCTTCTCATGATGGCAGCCAGTGTTGGTGTTTCCCAAGGGTCAGTGTTGGGACCACAACTTTTCATTTTATACGTTAATGATCGGGATGAAGGAACTGAGGGCATTCTGGCTAAGTTTGGAGCTGATACAAAGATTGGCAGAGGGACAGGTAATGTTGAGGAGGCTGGGAGGCTGCAGAAAGATTTAGACAGGTTAGGAGAGTGGGAAAGGAATTGGCAGATGGGGTACAACATGGGAAGGTGTGAGATCATGCACTTTGGTAGGAAAAATAGAAGGGTGGACTATTTTCTAAATGGGGACAAAATTCAGAAATCTGGAATGCAAAGAGTTTTAGGAGTTTTAGGAGTTCTAGTCCAGGACTCTCTCAAGATAAACTTACAGGTTGAGTAGGTAGTTAGGAAGGCAAATGCAATGATGGCATTTATTTTAAGAGGACTCGAATATAAAAGCAGGGTTGTGTTTCTGAGGCTCTATAAGACTCTGGTCAGACCATATTTGGAGTATTGTGAGCAATTTTAGCCCCATACCTCAGGAAGGATGTACTGGCCCTGGAGTAGGTACAGAGGAGGTTCACGAGAGTAATCCCAGGAATGAAATGATTAACATACAAGAAATGTTTGAGGACTCTGGGTCTATAGCCAATGGAGTTGAGAAGGATATAGGGGGATCTGATTGAAAATTACAAAATACTGAATGGCTTGGACAGAGGAGACATTGGGAAGATGGTTCCATTGGCAGGAGAGAAGAGGACCCAAGGGCCCAGCCTTAGAGTAAAGGGAAGATCCTTTAGAACAAAGGTGAAGAAAAATGTCTTCAGCCAGAGTGTGGTGAATCAATAGAATTCATTGCCACAGAAGGCCAAGTCATTGAGCTTATTTAAGACAATTATAGATAGGTTCTTGATTGTCAAGGGATTAAAGGTTACAGTGAGAAAGCGGGAGAATGTGATTGAGAAAGTTATCTGCCATGATTGAATGGCGTGGTGGTTCCAATGGCCTAATTTCTGTCCCATGTCCTTTGGTCTTATAAGGCAAGTGAGATTGAGTTTGCCAAGTCACCACCAATCCAAATTGTCTGAAATACTGAGCACATGTCTCAATAATTAAAGAAAGGTAAAGATGGTGCACAGCCATTAGGGTGGCACAGTGGCTCAGTGACTCTGTGGTTAGCACTGGTGCCTCATAGCGCCAGTAATGTGGGTTCAGTTCCACCCTTAAGGAATTGTGCACATTCTCCCTATGTCTGCATAGGTTTCCTCTGGGTACTCCAAAGATGTGCAGGTTAAGTGGATTGGCCATGCTAAATTGCCCATAGCGTTCAGGCATATGCTGGCTGGGTGGATTAACCATGGGAAATGCAGGGTTACAGGGAAGGGTGAGGCTAGGTGGGATGCTCTTCAAAGGATAGGTGTGGACTCAATGGGTTAAAGAGCCTGCTTCAAATTGTAAGGATTCTATGACCAGCATGCAGGTGTGGAGCTACCTCACCTACACTTAAGGCAAAAGATCAAATTCATCCACCCCATAATAAGAATATGTTTACCCAGAGGGATTTCCAATATGGACAGAGATCTCATGTATTCTGAAATCGCAACACCTAACGGTACTAATGTATCAATTGGAACATACCCTCCATTTATTATTGAGTATATTTTAGACAGAGATAAATAGGTTATTGGTTGTCAAGGGGATCAAGGGTTACAGGGGGAAAGCAGGAGAATGGGGTTGAGAAACTTACCAGCCATGATTGAATGGTGGAGCAGACTCGATGGGCTGAATGGCCTGATATCTGCTCCTATGTTTTATGGTCTTATGATTCTTATGTAGATCATAGGGAAGTTGGACAAAGAATTGAAACAGAATTTAAGAAGTATTGAATGGAAGAGCAGATTAGCAGATCTGATTTTTGTAATTCATTCACTCATGGGATGTAGGTGTTGCTGGCTGGGCCAGCATTTATTACCCGTCCCTAGTTACCCCTTAAGCAGGTGGTGATGAGCTGCCTTCTTGAACCACTGCAGTCCACCTGCTGTGGGTTGACCCACAATACCCTTAGGGAGGGAATTCCAGGATTTTGACCCAATGACAGTGAGGGACCGCTGATATGTTCCCAAGTCAGGATGATGATTGGCTTGGAGGGGAAATTGCATGTGGTAGTGTTTCTATGTAACTGCTGCCCTTGCCATTCTAGATGGATGTGCTTGTGGGTTTGGAAGGTGCTGTCTGAAGAGCATTGGTGTATTCCTACAGTGCATCTTGTAGATAGTACACACTGCTGCTAATGAACATTGGTGGTGGAGTGAGTGGATGCTTGTGGATGTGGTTCCAATCAAGTGGGCTGCTTTGTCCTGGATGGTGTCCAGCTTCTTGAGTGTTGTTGGAGCTGCACCCATCCAGGGCAAGTGGGGAGTATTCTATCACGATCTCATTTTAACCAATTTACCAAAGAGATTAGCTGTCTCTTCTTTGTCCTGCCCCAGTTAACTTTGCATTGAAGTAAATGAGTGACCCATCTGAACTTGTCAATTTTCAGCGAGGCAAGTTCAATTGAAACCACCTCTCAGTTTTGAAGTCCCATTCATGGATCAGTGGAACTGAAAGCTGCGTCAGTCTCTCTATAAGGACAATAGCTCATTCAGGCTGCATTCTTCAGTTCTCCAGGGACCATCTTCATGCCCCTGACATCAGCTTTATAACACTGTTAGGAGAGATTTAGAACATTTTACTACTCCGAAGACACTACTGAAAGGGTTCAGGAAGGATTTACAAGGATGTTGCAAGTGTTGGAGGGTTTGAACTGTAGGGAGAGGCGGAATAGGCTGGGACTATTTTCCATGGAGTGTCGGAGGCTGAGGGGTGACCTTATAGAGGTTTATAGAATCATGAGGGTCATGGCTAGGGTAAATAGACAAGGGCTTTTCCCTGGAGTCTAAAACTAGAGGGCATAGGTTTAAGGTGAGAGAGGGAAGATTTAAAAAGGATCCAAGGGACAACGTTTTTAGACAGCAGGTGCTGCGTGTATGGGGTGAGCTGCCAGAAGAAGTGGTGGAGGCTGGTACGATTACAATATTTAACAGGTGTCTGGATGGGTACATGAAGGGTTTAGAGGGATATGGGCCAAGTGCTGGCAAATGGGAGTAGATTAATTTTGGATATCTGATCAATATGGTCGAGTTGGACTAAAGGGGCTGTTTCTATGCTGTACATCTCTATGGCTAGTAAAGGTGAATTCACCATTTGCCCAGGGACCATAAAAACATAGAAGATAGAAGCAGGAGAAGGCCATTCGACCACTCAAGTTTGTTGTACTATTCAATGTGATTAATGAGCTCAATATCCTAATCCTTCCCTCCTTCTGTATTCCTTGAGACAAAAGAGCTGTAGCAGCCCTCCCTTTCGAGAGAGAGGACCGGTGCTGCTTGAACCTGAGGGTCACCACGTCTCAAGCAAGGGGAGAGGCTGAGAAGGAGGAATCTGCACTGTAACCTGAGGAATTGAACCCACAAAGTTGGCATCAGTCTGCATGACAAACCTGAAGCCCAGCCAAGTGAGGGAGCTGACTGAGCCACTAAAACAAAAATCACTTTTTTGAAGGGCACAAATATGAATATAAATGTGCTGCTGTCCCACTGGCCTCGTGTGTATTTTCAATCATGATTGCTCCACCGGTGGTGGTCAGACCATCAGGTACTTGGCCCCTGTGCTGTGCACCCTCCTCCCTGCACCTCTCCACCTCTTTTCCTGATTTGGCCTCCCATCAGAGAGGATCACTTGACCCTTATGCTTGACCCTTAAGCTTATGTTGCTTAGTGTCATACGTTGTTTTATAATGTTGCTATGAAGTGCTTTGGGACGTTTAAGGGGCTGTACGAAATACATTGTTGTTGATGTTATGTTGGACTGAAGTATCCAGGTCGTCATGGGTCAGCTTTAGTGCATGACCTGGTCCCTCGCCTGTCTAGACCAGTGGGGTTAGTGCCTGTGGGCAGTTTACCAGAGCAGGGGTAAGCCATCTCATGAGGGGTCAATCTGCCTTCCTGGCAACAGCTGTCTCCTTTATGTACATTTGAATTCTTACCAGGCAGCAGATTTCTGTAAGGATCCACTTTTTAGATAATCGTTTTCCCCCTTTGGTGAGATTGGTTGCATCTTCAGCGTGGTTCTGATGATCTTGATGAAATATACCATTCCCTGACATATGCCTGAACATATCTTTCACTCTCTCTCTCTCTCTATATATATATATCTTTATCTTTCCTCCTCAGGTACACTGTCCCCAGTTACTGAATATCAGGCTGTCTCTCTCCCTCAGGTACACTGTCCCTTGTTACTGAATATCAGGCTGTCCCTCTCCCTCAGGTACACTGTCCCCAGTTACTGAATATTAGGCTGCCTCCCTCCCTCAGGTACACTGTCCTCTGTTACTGAAAATCAGACTATCCCTCTCCCTCAGGTACATTGTCCCCAGTTGCTGAATATCAGGCTGTCTCTTTCCCTCAGGAACACTGTCCCCAGTTACTGAATATCAGACTGTCTCTCTCCCTCAGGTACACTGTCCCCAGTTACTGAATATCAGGCTGTCTCTTTCCCTCAGGAACACTGTCCCCAGTTACTGAATATCAGACTGTCTCTCTCCCTCAGGTACACTGTCCCCAGTTACTGAATATCAGGCTGTCTCTTTCCCTCAGGAACACTGTCCCCAGTTACTGAATATCAGGCTGTCTCTCTCGCTCAGTGACACTGTCCCCAGTTACTGAGTATCAGGCTGTCCCTCTCCCGCAAGTACACTGTCCCCAGTTACGGAATATCAGGCTGTCTCTCTCCCTCAGGTACACGGTCCCCAGTTACGGAATATCAGGCTGTCTCTCTCCCTCAGGTACACTGTTCCCAGTTACGGAATATCAGGCTGTCTCTCTCTCCCTCAGGTACACTGTCCCCAGTTAATGAATATCAGACTATCCCTCTCCCTCAGGTACACTGTCCCCAGTTAATGAATATCAGACTATCCCTCTCCCTCAGGTACACTGTCCCCAGTTAGTGAATATCAGACTGTCTCTCTCCCTCAGGTACACTGTCCCCAGTTAATGAATACCAGTCTGTCTCTCTCCCTCAGGTACACTGTCCCTAGTTACTGAATGTCAGGCTGTCTATCTCCCTCAGGGACATTGTCGCCAGTTACTGAATATCAAGCTGTCTGTCTCCCAGGTACGATGTCCCCAGTTACTGAATATCAGGCTGTCCTTCTCCCTCAAGTACACTGTCCCCAGTTACTGAATATCCAGCTGTCCCTCTCCCTCGGGTACACAGTCCCCTGTTACTGAATATCAGTCTGTCTCTTTCCCTCAGGTACACTGTCCCCAGTTACTGAATATCAGATTGTCACTCTCCCTCAGGTACACTGTCCCCTTTTACTGAATATCAGGCTGACCCTCTCCCTCAGGTACACTGTCCCCAGTTACTGAATATCAGTCTGTCTCTCTCCTGGGTACACGGTGCCCAGTTACGGAATATCAGGCTGTCTCTCTCTATCTCAGGGACACTGTCCCCAGTTACTGAATATCAGGCTGTCTCTCTCGCAAAGGGACACTGGCCCCTGTTACTGAATATCAGGCTGTCTCTCTCCCAGGTACACTGTCCCCTGTTACTGAATATCAGGCTTTCTCTCTCCCTCAGGTACACGGTCCCCAGTTAGTGAATATCAGACTGTCTCTCTCTATCTCAGGGACACTGTCCCCAGTTACTGAATGTCAGGCTGTCTCTCTCGCTCAGAAACACTGTCCTCAGTTGCTGAATATCAGGCTGTCTCTCTCCCTCAGGTACACTGTCCCCAGTTATTGAATATCAGACTGTCCCTCTCTCTCTCTCCCAGGTACACTGTCTCAAGTTACTGAATATCAGGCCGTCTCTCTCTCTCTCAGGGACACTGTTCCCAGTTCCTGAATATCAGGCTGTTCCTCTCCCTGTGTTAAGCTGTGCTCAGGTACTGAATATCAGGTTGACCCTCTTCCTCAGGTACACAGTCCCCAGTTCCTGAATATCAGGCTGTCTCTCTTCCTCTGGGACACTGTCCCCCAGTTACTGAATATCAGGCTGTCTCTCTCCCTCAGGTGCACTGTCCCCAGTTACTGACTATCAAGCTGTCACTCTCCCTCAGGTACACTGTCCCCAATTATTGAAAATCAGGCTGTCTCTCCCTCAGGTACACTGTCCACAGTTACTGAATATCAAGCGGTCTCGCTCCGTCAGGTACACTGTCCCCAATTACTGAATATCATGTTGTCCCTCTTCCCTCAGGTACACTGTCCCCAGTTACTGAATGTTAGTCTGTCTGTCTCTCCCAGGGACACTGTCCCCAGTTACCGAATATCCAGCTGTCTCTCTCCCTCAGGTACAATATCCCCAGTTACTGAATATCAGGCTGTCTCTCTCCCTCAGGTCCACTGTCCCCCAGTTACTGAATATCAGGCTGTCTCTCTCCCTCAGGGACAGTGTCCCCAGTTACTGAATATCAGACTATCCCTCTCCCTCAGCTACACTGACCCCAGTTAGTGAATATCAGACTGTCCCTCTCCCTCAGGTACACTGTCCCCAGTTTCTGAATATAAGGCTGTCTCTCTCCCTCAGGCACGTTGTCCCCAGTCACAATATCAGGTTGTCTCTCTCCCAGGTACACTGTCCCTAGTTTCTGAATATCAGGCTGTCCTTCTCTCCCAGGTACAATATCCCCAGTTACTGAATATCAGGTTGTCTCTCTCCCAGGTACACTGTCCCCAGTTATTAAATATCCAGCTGTCTGTCTCCCTCAGGTACAATGTCTCCAGTTACTGAATATCCGGCTGTCTCTATCCCTCAGGTACACTGTCCACAGTTAATGAATATCAGACTGTCCCTCTCCCGAAAGTACACTGCCCCCAGTTATTGAATGCCAAGCTGTCTCTCTCCCTCAGGTACACTGTTCCCAGTTACTGAATATCAGGCTGTTCCTCTCCCTCTGTTACGCTGTGCTCAGGTAATGAATATCAGGCTGTCTCTCTCCCTCAGGTACACTGTCCCCAGTTACTGAATATCAGGCTGTCTCTCTCCCAGGTACACTGTCCCCAGTTACTGAATATCAGGCTGTCCTTCTCCCTCAGGTATACTGTCCCCAGTTACTGAATATCCAGCTGTCCCTCTCCCTCAGGAACACTGTCCCCAGTTACTGAATATCAGGGTGTACTTCTCCCTCAGGTATACTGTCCCCAGTTACTGAATATCAGGCTGTCTCTCTCCCTCAGGTACACTGTCCCAAGTTACTGAATATCAGGCTGTCTCTCTCCCTCAGGTACACTGTCCCAAGTTACTGAATATCAGTCTGTTCCTCACCCTCAGGTACACTGTCCCCAGTTACTGAATATCAGTCTGTCTCTCTCCCTCAGGTACACTGTCCCCAGTTACTGAATATCAGGCTGTCCCTCTTCCTCAGGTACACTGTCCCCAGTTACTGAATATCAAGCTATTACTCTCCCTCAGGTACACTGTCCCCAGTTACTGAATATCAGGCTGTCCCTCTTCCTCAGGTACACTGTCCCCAGTTACTGAATATCAGGCTGTCCCTCTTCCTCAGGTACACTGTCCCCAGTTACTGAATATCAAGCTATTACTCTCCCTCAGGTACACTGTCCCCAGTTACTGAATATCAGGCTGTCCCTCTTCCTCAGGTACACTGTCACCAGTTACTGAATATCAGGCTGTGTCTTTCCCTCAGGTACACTGTCCCCAGTTACTGAATATCAAGCTATTACTCTCCCTCAGGTACACTGTCCCCAGTTACTGAATATCAGGCTGTCTCTCTCCCTCAGGTACACTGTCCCCAGTTACTGAATATCAGGCTGTCCCTCTTCCTCAGGTACACTGTAACCAGTTACAGAATATCAGGTTGTCTCTGTCCAAGGTACACTGTCCCCTGTTATTGAATATCAGGCTGACACTCTCCCTCAGGTACACGGTCCCCAGTTACGGAATATAAGGCTGCCTTTATCCCTCAGGGACACTGTCCCCATTTACTGAATATCAGGCTGTCCCTCTCCCTCGGGTTCAGTGTCTCCACTGACTGAATAACAGTCTGTCTCTCTCCCTCAGGTACACTGTCCCCAGTTACTGAATATCAGACTATCCCTCTCCCTCGGGTACACTGTCCCCAGTTACTGAATGTCAGGCTGTCTGGCTCTCCCAGGTACAATGTCCCCAGTTTCTGAATATCAGGCTGTCTCTCTCGCTCAGGGACACTGTCCCCAGTTGCTGAATATCAGGCTGTCTCTCTTCCAGGTACAATGTTCCCTACTTACTGAATATCAGGCTGTCCTTTTCCCTCAGGGAAACTGTCCCCAGTTACTGAATATCCAGCTGTCCCTCTCCCTCGGGTACACAGTCCCCAGTTACTGAATATCAGGCTGTCTCTCTCCCTCAGGTACATTGTCCCCACTAACTGAATATCATGTTGCTCCTCTTCCAGCAGGTACATTGTCCCCAGTTACTGAATATCAGGCTGAATCTCTCACAGGTACAATGTCCCCAGTTACTGAATATCAGGCTGTCTCTCTCGCTGAGGGACACTGTCCCCAGTTACTGAATATCAGGCTGTCTCTCTCCCAGGTACAATGTCCCCAGTTACTGAATATCAGGCTGTCTTGCTCCCAGGTAAATGTCCCCAGTTACTGAATATCAGGCTGTCTCTCTCCCAGGTACACTGTCCCCACTAACTGAATATCATGTTGTCCCTCTTCCCTCAGACACAGTGTCACCAGTTACTGAATATCAGGCTGTCCCTCTCCCTCAGGGACATTGTCCCCAGTTACTGAATATCAGGCTGTCCCTCTCCCTCAGGTACACTGTCCCCAGTTACTGAATATCAAGCTGTCACTCTCCCTCAGGTACACTGTCCCCAATTATTGAAAATCAGGCTGTCTCTCCCTCAGGTACACTGTCCCCAGTTACTGAATATCAGGCTGTCCCTCTCTCTCTCTCCCAGGTACACTGTCCCAAGTTACTGAATATCAGGCTGTCTCTCTCCCTCAGGGACACTGTCCCCACTTACTGAATATCAGGCTGTCCCTCTCTCTCTCTCCCAGGTACACTGTCACCAGTTACTGAATATCAGGCTGTCTCTCTCCCTCAGGTACACTGTCCCCAGTTATTAAATATCCAGCTGTCACTCTCCCTCAGGTACACTGTCCCCAGTTACTGAATATCAGGCTGTCCCTCTTCCTCAGGGACACTGTCCCCAGTTACAGAATATCAGGTTGTCTCTATCCCAGGTACACTGTCCCCTGTTATTGAATATCAGGCTGACCCTCTCCCTCAGGTACATGGTCCCCAATTACGGAATATCAGGCTGTCTTTATCCCTCAGGGACACTGTCCCCATTTACTGAATATCAGGCTGTCCCTCTCCCTCGGGTACACTGTCCCCAGTTACTGAATGTCAGGCTGTCTGTCTCTCCCAGGTACAATGTCCCCAGTTTCTGAATATCAGGCTGTCTCTCTCGCTCAGGGACACTGTCCTAAGTTGCTGAATATCAGGCTGTCTCTATTCCAGGTACAATGTTCCCTCGTTACTGAATATCAGGCTGACCTTCTCCCTCAGGTAAACTGTCCCCAGTTACTGAATGTCTAGCTGTGTCTCTCCCTCGGGTACACAGTCCCCAGTTACTGAATATCAGGCTGTCTCTCTCTCGCTGAGGGACACTGTCCCCAGTTACTGAATATCAGGCTGTCTCTCTCATAGGTACAATGTCCCCAGTTACTGAATATCAGGCTGTCTCTCTCCCAGGTAAATGTCCCCAGTTACTGAATATCAGGCTGTCTCTCTCCCAGGTACACTGTCCCCACTAACTGAATATCATGTTGTCCCTCTTCCCTCAGATACAGTGACACCAGTTACTGAATATCAGGCTGTCCCTCTCCCTCAGGGACATTGTCCCCAGATACTGAATATCAGGCTGTCCCTCTCCTTCGGGTATAGTGTCTCCACTGACTGAATAACAGGATGTCTCTCTCCCTCAGGTACACTGTCCCCTGTTACTGAATATCAGGCTGTCTCTCTCGCTCAGGGACACACTCCCCAGTTACTGAATATCAAGCTGTCTCTCTCCCAGGTACAATGTCCCCAGTTACTGAATATCAGGCTGTCTCTCTCCCTTAGGTATACTGTCCCCAGTTACTGAATATCCAGATGTCCCTCTCCCTCGGGTACACTGTCTCCACTGACTGAAGATCAGGCTGTCTTTCCCCCTCAGGGACACTGTCCCCTGTTACTGAATATCACGATGACCCTGTCCCTCAGGTACACTGTCCCCAGTTACTGAATATCAGGATGACCCTGTCCCTCAGGTACACTGTCCCCAGTTACTGAATATCCGGCTGTCTCTCTCCCTCAAGTACACTGTCCTCTATTACTGAATATCAGACTATCCCTCTCCCTCAGGTACACTGTCCGCAGTTACTGAATATCAGTCTGTTCCTCACCCTCAGGTAAACTGTCCCCAGTTACTGAATATGAGGCTGTCCCTCTCCCTCTCTCCCAGGTACACTGTCTCAAGTTACTGAATATCAGGCCGTCTATTTCTCTCTCAGGTACACTGTCACCAGTTACTGAATATCAGGCTGTCACTCTCCCTCAGGGACACTGTCCCCAGTTACAGAATATCAGGCTGTCCCTCTCCCTCGGGTACAGTGTCTCCACTGACTGAATAACAGGCTGTCTCTCTCCCTCAGGTATACTGTCCCCAGTTACTGAATATCAGGCTGTCTCTCTCGCTCAGAGACACTGTCCCCAGTTGCTGAATATCAGGCTGTCTCTCTCGCTCAGGGACACTGTCCCCAGTTGCTGAATATCAGGCTGTCTCTCTCGCTCAGGGACACTGTCCCCAGTTGCTGAATATCAGGCTGTCTCTCTCCCTCAGGGACACTGTCCCCAGTTACTGAATGTCAAGCTGTCACTCTTCCAGGTACAATGTTCCCTAGTTACTGAATATCAGGCTGTCCTTCTCCCTCAGGTAAACTGTCCCCAGTTACTGAATATCCAGCTGTCCCTCTCCCTCGGGTACACAGTCCCCAGTTACTGAATATCAGGCTGCCTCTCTCCCTCAGGTACACTGTCCCCACTAACTGAATATCATGTTGCTCCTCTTCCAGCAGGTACACTGTCCCCAGTTACTGAATATCAGGCTGTCTCTCTCCCTCAGGTAAACTGTCCCCAGTTACTGAATATCCAGCTGTCTCTCTCCCTCGGGTACACAGTCCCCTGTTACTGAATATCAGGCTGTCTCTCTCGCTGAGGGACACTGTCCCCAGTTACTGAATATCAGGCTGTCTCTCTCCCAGGTACACTGTCCCCACTAACTGAATATCATGTTGTCCCTCTTCCCTCAGATACACTGTCACCAGTTACTGAATATCAGGCTGTCCCTCTCCCTGAGGGACATTGTCCCCAGTTACTGAATATCAGGCTGTCCCTCTCCCTCGGGTACAGTGTCTCCACTGACTGAATGTCAGGCTGTCTCTCTCGCTCAGGGACACAGTCCCCAGTTACTGAATATCAGGCTGTCTCTCTCCCTCAGGTACACTGTCCCCAGTTACTGAATATCCGGCTGTCTCTCTCCCTCAGGTACACTGTCCCCAGTTACTGAATATCAGGCTGTCTGTCTCCCTCAGGTACACTGTCCCCAGTTACTGAATATCAGGCTGTCTCTATTGCTCAGGGACACAGTCCCCAGTTCCTGAATATCAAGCTGTCTCTCTCCCAGGTACAATGTCCCCAGTTACTGAATATCAGGCTGTCCTTCTCCCTTAGGTATACTGTCCCCAGTTACTGAATATCAAGCTGTCTCTCTCCCAGGTACAATGTCCCCAGTTACTGAATATCAGGCTGTCCTTCTCCCTTAGGTATACTGTCCCCAGTTACTGAATATCAAGCTGTCTCTCTCCCTCAGGTACACTGTCCCCAGTTGCTGAATATCAGGCTGTCACTTTCCCTCAAGATCACAATCCCCAGTTACTGAATATCAGGCTGTCTCTCTCCCTCAGGTACACTGTCCCCAGTTAATGAATATCAGTCTGTCTCTCTCCCTCAGGTACACTGTCCGCAGTTACTGAATATCAGTCTGTCCCTCTCCCTCAGGTACATTGTCCCCAGTTAATGAATATCAGTCTGTCTCTCTACCTCAGGTACACTGTCCCCAGTTACTGAATATCAGGCTGTCTCTCTCCCAGGTACAATGTCCCCAGTTACTGAATATCAGGCTGTCTCTCTCCCAGGTACACTGTCCCCACTAACTGAATATCATGTTGTCCCTCTTCCTTCAGATACACTGTCACCAGTTACTGAATATCAGGCTGTCCCTCTCCCTCAGGGACATTGTCCCCAGTTACTGAATATCAGGCTGTCCCTCTCCCTCGGGTACAGTGTCTCCACTGACTGAATAACAGGCTGTCTCTCTCCCTCAGGTACACTGTCCCCAGTTACTGAATGTCAGGCTGTCTGTCTCTCCCAGGTACAATGTTCCCTAGTTACTGAATATCCAGCTGTCCCTCTCCCTCGGGCGCACTGTCCCCAGTTACTGAATATCAGGCTGTCTCTCTCCCAGGTACACTGTCCCCACTAACTGAATATCATGTTGTCCCTCTTCCCTCAGATACACGGTTACCAGTTACTGAATATCAGGCTGCCTCTCTCCCTCAGGTACACTGTCCCCAGTTACTAAATATCAGGCTGTCTCTCTCCCTCAGGTACAATGTCCCCAGTTACTGAATATCAGGCTGTCCTTCTCCCTTAGGTAAACTGTCCCCAGTTACTGAATATCAGGCTGCCTCTCTCCCTCAGGTACAATGTCCCCAGTTACTGAATATCAGGCTGTCCTTCTCCCTTAGGTAAACTGTCCCCAGTTACTGAATATCCAGCTGTCCCTCTCCCTCAGGTACACTGTCCCCAGTTACTGAATATCAGACTATCCCTCTCCCTCAGGTACACTGTCCCCAGTTACTGAATATCAGGCTGTCTCTCTCCCTCAGGTACACTGTCCCCAGTTACTGAATATCAGGCTGTCTCTCTCCCTAAGGTACGCTGTCCCCAGTTACTGAATATCAGGCTGTCTCTCTCCCTAAGGTACGCTGTCCCCAGTTACTGAATATCAGGCTGTCCTTCTCCCTCAGGTACACTGTCCCCAGTTACTGAATATCAGGCTGTCTCTCTCCCTCAGGTACACTGTCCCCAGTTGCTGAATATCAGGCTGTCTCTTTCCCTCAGGATCACAGTCCCCAGTTCCTGAATATCAGGCTGTCCCTCTCCCTCAGGTACATTGTTCCCAGTTACGAAACATCCGGCTGTCTCTCTCCATTGGCTGGATTAGTGGTGCTGGAAGAGCACAGCAGTTCAGGCAGCATCCAATGAGCAGCGAAATCGACGTTTCGGGCAAAAGCCCTTCATCAGGGTACATTGTCTCCAGTTACTGAATATCAGGCTGTCCCTCTTCCTCAGGTACACTGTCCCTAGTTACTGAATATCAGGCTGTCTCTCTCCCTCAGGTACACTGTCCCCAGTTACTGAATATCCGACTGTCTCTCTCTCTCAGGTACATAGCCCCAGTTACTGAATATCAGGCTGTTCCTCACCCGCAGTTACACTGTCGCCAGTTGTTCAATATCAGGGTGACTCTCTCCCTCCGTGACATTGTCCCCAGTTTCTGAATATCATGCTGTTTTTCTGCCTCAGATACACTGTCCCCAGTTACTGAATATCAGGCTGTCCCTCTCCCTCAGGTTCTCTGTCCCCAGTTCCTGAATATCAGGCTGTACTTCTCCCTCAGGTACACTGTCCCCAGTTACTGAATATCAGGCTGTCTCTCTCTCTCTCAGGTACACTGTCCCCAGTTACTGAATATCAGGCTGTCTCTCTCCCTCAGGTAAACTGTCCCCAGTTACTGAATATCCAGCTGTCTCTCTCCCTCGGGTACACAGTCCCCAGTTACTGAATATCAGGCTGTCTCTCTCCCTCAGGTACACTGTCCCCAGTTACTGAATATCAGGCTGACTCTCTCGCTCAGGTACACTGTTCCCAGTGACTGAATATCAGGCTGTTTCTCTCCCTCAGGTACACTGTCCCCAGGTACTGAATATCAGGCTGTCTCTCTCCCAGGTACACTGTCCCCTGTTACTGAATATCAGGCTGTCTCTCTCCCTCAGGTACACTGTCCCCAGTTACTGAATATCAGGCTGACTCTCTCGCTCAGGTAAACTGTCCCCAGTTACTGAATATCAGGCTGTCTCTCTCCCTCAGGTAAAATGACCCCAGTTACTGAATATCCAGCTGTCTCTCTCCCTCGGGTACACAGTCCCCAGTTAATGAATATCAGGCTGTCTCCCTCCCTCAGGTACACTATCTCAAGTTACTGAATATCAGGCTGTCTCCCTCCCTCAGGTACACTGTCCCCAGGTACTGAATATCAGGCTGTCTCCCTCCCTCAGGTACACTGTCCCAAGTTACTGAATATCAGGCTGTCTCCCTCCCTCAGGTACACTGTCCCCAGGTACTGAATATCAGGCTGTCTCCCTCCCTCAGGTACACTGTCCCAAGTTACTGAATATCAGACTGTCTCCCTCCCTCAGGTACACTGTCCCCAGGTACTGAATATCAGGCTGTCTCCCTCCCTCAGGTACACTGTCACCAGTTACTGAATATCAGGCTGTCCCTCTCCCTCAGGGACATTGTCCCCAGTTACTGAATATCAGGCTGTCTCTCTCGCTCAGTGACACTGTCCCCAGTTACTGAATATCAGGCTGTCTCTCTCCCTCAGGTAAACTGTCCCCAGTTACTGAATATCCAGCTGTCTCTCTCCCTCGGGTACACAGTCCCCAGTTACTGAATATCAGGCTGTCTCTCTCGCTCAGTGACACTGTCCCCAGTTACTGAATATCAGGCTGTCTCTCTCGCTCAGTGACACTGTCCCCAGTTACTGAATATCAGGCTGTCTCTCTCGCTCAGTGACACTGTCCCCAGTTACTGAATATCAGGCTGTCTCTCTCCCTCAGGTAAACTGTCCCCAGTTACTGAATATCCAGCTGTCTCTCTCCCTCGGGTACACAGTCCCCAGTTACTGAATATCAGGCTGTCTCTCTCCCTCAGGTACACTGTCCCCAGTTACTGACTATCAGTCTGTTCCTCACCCGCAGTTACACTGTCGCCAGTTGTTGAATATCAGGCTGACTCTCTCCCTCCGTGACATTGTCCCCAGTTACTGAATGCCAGGTTGTCCCTCTCCCTCACGTACACTGTCCCCAGTTACAGAATATCAGGCTGTCTCTCTCCCTCAGGTACACTGTCCCCAGTTACTGAATATCAGGCTTCTCTTTCCCTCAGATACACTATACCCAGTTCCCGAATATCAGGCTGTCCCTCTGCCTCAGGTACACTGTCCCCAGTTACTGAATGCCAGGTTGTCCCTCTCCCTCACGTACACTGTCCCCAGTTACAGAATATCACGCTGTCTCTCCCCCTCAGGTACACTGTCCCCAGTTGCTGAATGCCAGGTTGTCCCTCTCCCTCACGTACACTGTCCCCAGTTACTGAATATCAGGCTGTCTCTCTTCTCAGGTACGCTGTCCCCAGTTATTGAATATCGGGCTGTCTCTCTCCCTCAGGCACACTGATCCCAGTTACTGAATATCAGGCTGTCTCTCTCTCTCTCAGGTACACAGCCCCAGTTACTGAATATCAGGCTGTCTCTCTCTCTCAGGTACACAGCCCCAGTTACTGAATATCAGGCTGACTCTCTCCCTCAGGTACATTATACCCAGTTCCTGAATATCAGGCTGACTCTCTCCCTCCGTGACATTGTCCCCAGTTACTGAATATCAGTCTGTCCCTCTCCTTCAGGTACACTGTCCCCAGTTACTGAATATCAGGCTGTTCCTCACCCGCAGTTACACTGTCGCCAGTTGTTGAATATCAGGCTGACTCTCTCCCTCCGTGACATTGTCCCCAGTTACTGAATTTCAGGCTGTTTTTCTGCCTCAGGTACACTGTCCCCAGTTACTGAATATCAGGCTGTCACTTTCCCTCAGGTTCTCTGTCTCCAGTTACTGAATATCAGGCTGTCTCTCTCCCTCAGGTACACTGTCCCCAGTTACTGAATATCAGGCTGACTCTCTCGCTCAGGTAAACTGTCCCCAGTTACTGAATATCAGGCTGTCTCTCTCGCTCAGGGTCACCCTCCCCAGTTACTGAATATCAGGCTGTCTCCCTCCCTCAGGTAAAATGACCCCAGTTACTGAATATCCAGCTGTCTCTCTCCCTCGGGTACACAGTCCCCAGTTAATGAATATCAGGCTGTCTCCCTCCCTCAGGTACACTATCTCAAGTTACTGAATATCAGGCTGTCTCCCTCCCTCAGGTACACTGTCCCCAGGTACTGAATATCAGGCTGTCTCCCTCCCTCAGGTACACTGTCCCAAGTTACTGAATATCAGGCTGTCTCCCTCCCTCAGGTACACTGTCCCCAGGTACTGAATATCAGGCTGTCTCCCTCCCTCAGGTACACTGTCACCAGTTACTGAATATCAGGCTGTCCCTCTCCCTCAGGGACATTGTCCCCAGTTACTGAATATCAGGCTGTCTCTCTCGCTCAGTGACACTGTCCCCAGTTACTGAATATCAGGCTGTCTCTCTCCCTCAGGTAAACTGTCCCCAGTTACTGAATATCCAGCTGTCTCTCTCCCTCGGGTACACAGTCCCCAGTTACTGAATATCAGGCTGTCTCTCTCGCTCAGTGACACTGTCCCCAGTTACTGAATATCAGGCTGTCTCTCTCGCTCAGTGACACTGTCCCCAGTTACTGAATATCAGGCTGTCTCTCTCGCTCAGTGACACTGTCCCCAGTTACTGAATATCAGGCTGTCTCTCTCCCTCAGGTAAACTGTCCCCAGTTACTGAATATCCAGCTGTCTCTCTCCCTCGGGTACACAGTCCCCAGTTACTGAATATCAGGCTGTCTCTCTCCCTCAGGTACACTGTCCCCAGTTACTGACTATCAGTCTGTTCCTCACCCGCAGTTACACTGTCGCCAGTTGTTGAATATCAGGCTGACTCTCTCCCTCCGTGACATTGTCCCCAGTTACTGAATGCCAGGTTGTCCCTCTCCCTCACGTACACTGTCCCCAGTTACAGAATATCAGGCTGTCTCTCTCCCTCAGGTACACTGTCCCCAGTTACTGAATATCAGGCTTCTCTTTCCCTCAGATACACTATACCCAGTTCCCGAATATCAGGCTGTCCCTCTGCCTCAGGTACACTGTCCCCAGTTACTGAATGCCAGGTTGTCCCTCTCCCTCACGTACACTGTCCCCAGTTACAGAATATCACGCTGTCTCTCCCCCTCAGGTACACTGTCCCCAGTTGCTGAATGCCAGGTTGTCCCTCTCCCTCACGTACACTGTCCCCAGTTACTGAATATCAGGCTGTCTCTCTTCTCAGGTACGCTGTCCCCAGTTATTGAATATCGGGCTGTCTCTCTCCCTCAGGCACACTGATCCCAGTTACTGATTATCAGGCTGTCTCTCTCTCTCTCAGGTACACAGCCCCAGTTACTGAATATCAGGCTGTCTCTCTCTCTCAGGTACACAGCCCCAGTTACTGAATATCAGGCTGACTCTCTCCCTCAGGTACATTATACCCAGTTCCTGAATATCAGGCTGACTCTCTCCCTCCGTGACATTGTCCCCAGTTACTGAATATCAGTCTGTCCCTCTCCTTCAGGTACACTGTCCCCAGTTACTGAATATCAGGCTGTTCCTCACCCGCAGTTACACTGTCGCCAGTTGTTGAATATCAGGCTGACTCTCTCCCTCCGTGACATTGTCCCCAGTTACTGAATTTCAGGCTGTTTTTCTGCCTCAGGTACACTGTCCCCAGTTACTGAATATCAGGCTGTCACTTTCCCTCAGGTTCTCTGTCTCCAGTTACTGAATATCAGGCTGTCTCTCTCCCTCAGGTACACTGTCCCCAGTTACTGAATATCAGGCTGTCTCTCTCCCTCAGGTACACTGTCCCCAGTTAATGAATATCAGGCTGTCCCTCTCCCTCATGTATACTATCCCCCAGTTACTGAATATCAGGCTGTCTTTCTCCCTCATGTTCACTGTCCCCAGTTACAGAATATCAGGCTGTCTCTCTCCCTCAGGTTCTCTGTCCCCAGTTACTGAATATCAGGCTGTCTCTCTCCCTCACGTTCACTGTCCCCAGTTACTGAATATCAGGCTGTCTCTCTCCCTCAGGTACACTGTCCCCAGGTACTGAATATCAGGCTGCCCCTCTCCCTCAGGTACACTGTCCCCAGTTACTGAATATCAGACTGTCCCTCTCCCTCAGGTACACTGTCCCCAGGTAATGAATATCAGTCTGTCCCTCTCCCTCAGGTAAGCTGTTCCCAGTTACTGAATATCCGGCTGTCTCGCTCTCGCAGGTACATTGTCCCCAGTTACTGAATATCAGGCTGTCCCTCTCCCTCAGGTACACTGTCCCCAGTTACTGAATATCAGGCTGTCTCTCTCCCTCAGGTAAACTGTCCCCAGTTACTGAATATCCAGCTGTCTCTCTCCCTCGGGTACACAGTCCCCAGTTACTGAATATCAGGCTGTCTCTCTCGCTCAGTGACACTGTCCCCAGTTACTGAATATCAGGCTGTCTCTCTCCCTCAGGTACACTGTCCCCAGTTACTGACTATCAGTCTGTTCCTCACCCGCAGTTACACTGTCGCCAGTTGTTGAATATCAGGCTGACTCTCTCCCTCCGTGACATTGTCCCCAGTTACTGAATATCAGGCTGTTTTTCTGCCTCAGGTACACTGTCCCCAGTTACTGAATATCAGGCTGTCTCTCCCCCTCAGGTACACTGTCCCCAGTTGCTGAATGCCAGGTTGTCCCTCTCCCTCACGTACACTGTCCCCAGTTACTGAATATCAGGCTGTCTCTCTTCTCAGGTACGCTGTCCCCAGTTACTGAATATCGGGCTGTCTCTCTCCCTCAGGCACACTGATCCCAGTTACTGAATATCAGGCTGTCTCTCTCTCTCAGGTACACAGCCCCAGTTACTGAATATCAGGCTGTCTCTCTCTCTCAGGTACACAGCCCCAGTTACTGAATATCAGGCTGACTCTCTCCCTCAGGTACATTATACCCAGTTCCTGAATATCAGGCTGACTCTCTCCCTCCGTGACATTGTCCCCAGTTACTGAATATCAGTCTGTCCCTCTCCTTCAGGTACACTGTCCCCAGTTACTGAATATCAGGCTGTTCCTCACCCGCAGTTACACTGTCGCCAGTTGTTGAATATCAGGCTGACTCTCTCCCTCCGTGACATTGTCCCCAGTTACTGAATTTCAGGCTGTTTTTCTGCCTCAGGTACACTGTCCCCAGTTACTGAATATCAGGCTGTCACTTTCCCTCAGGTTCTCTGTCTCCAGTTACTGAATATCAGGCTGTCTCTCTCCCTCAGGTACACTGTCCCCAGTTAATGAATATCAGGCTGTCCCTCTCCCTCATGTACACTATCCCCCAGTTACTGAATATCAGGCTGTCTTTCTCCCTCATGTTCACTGTCCCCAGTTACTGAATATCAGGCTGTCTCTCTCCCTCACGTTCACTGTCCCCAGTTACTGAATATCAGGCTGTCTGTCTCCCTCAGGTACACTGTCCCCAGGTACTGAATATCAGGCTGTCTCTCTCCCTCACGTTCACTGTCCCCAGTTACTGAATATCAGGCTGTCTCTCTCCCTCAGGTACGCTGTCCCCAGTTATTGAATATCACGCTGCCCCTCTCCCTCAGGTACACTGTCCCCAGTTACTGAATATCAGATTGTCCCTCTCCCTCAGGTACACTGTCCCCAGGTAATGAATATCAGTCTGTCCCTCTCCCTCAGGTAAGCTGTTCCCAGTTACTGAATATCCGGCTGTCTCGCTCTCGCAGGTACATTGTCCCCAGTTACTGAATATCAGGCTGTCCCTCTCCCTCAGGTACACTGTCCCCAGTTACTGAATATCAGGCTGTCTCTCTCCCTCAGGGACACTGTCCCCAGTTACTGAATATCAGGCTGTCTCTCTTCCTCAAGTACGCTGTCCCCAGTTACTGATAGCCAGGTTGTCCCTCTCCCTCAGGTGCACTGTCCCCATTTACTGAATATCAGGCTGTACTTCTCCCTCAGGTACACTGTTCCCAGTTACGGAATATCAGGCTGTCTCTTTCCCTTCGGGTACACTGTACCCAGTTAATGATATTAAGGCCGTCTCTCTCCCTCAGGTACACTGTTCCAAGTTACTGAATATCAGGCTGTCTCTCTCTCTCTCAGGTACACTGTTCCCAGTTACTGAATATCAGGCTGTCTCTCTCCCTCGGGTACACAGTCCCCAGTTACTGAATATCAGGCTGTCTCTCTCGCTCAGGGACATTGTCCCCAGTTACTGAATATCAGGCTGTCTCTCTCTCTCTCAGGTACACTGTCCCCAGTTACTGAATACCAGGCTGTCTCTCTCCCATCAGATATATTTTCATATTATTCATTAATGGATTTGAGCTTCCCTTACAAGGCCTAGAATTAGTACCTCTCTCTAGCTGCCCTCAGTTAGATTATGGTGTGCAGTGCTCCGCAACATCTCCCAGCTTACAGACGATGCTATGAAGGTAATCCCACTGTGTTCTCATGAAGAGTTTCTGATTGTCGCCAAGTCACAGTGACGGAATGATGGTACATTTGTCAGTCAGGATGGTTTGAAATTTACAGGGAATATTCAATTGGTGTTGTCTAAAAGAGGTGCTCTTCTGTCCTTGCAGATTAGATGAGTTTAGATTCCCTACAGTGCAGAAACAGGCATTTCAGCACACCGACCCTCTGAAGAGTAACCGACCCTCTGAAGAGTAACCGACCCTCTGAAGAGTAACCCATTCAGTCCTTCACTTCCGTGCAGGCACTCTGTGACCGCATTTTAACTAATTTTATTCCTCTGCTGGTTAACCCAGTCCTGCTTTACTGGTACTGTATTCCACATTGACAATCCCATTCGAATCTGCCTCCACTATCATCTCAGGCAATGCATTCCACTTGCTGCGTGAGAAAGGTTCATCACAATCATTTCAATGCCCTCTGGCTCTTGACTATTCACTGAAGGGAACAGCCACTCTCTATCAATTCCACCACGAACCTTCATGATTTGGATTATCTCCATCAATCTCCTCTGAACGTATTAAAAAAAAAGGCCCTGACTTATTGAAACTGTCCTCACAACTGAATTCCGTGACCCATGGAACTATGCTTGTGAATCTTCTCTGCATCTTCTTTGATGTCTTCAAATGCTTCCTGAAGTGTGGGACTTAGATTGAACAAAATTCTTCGGTTGTGGCCAAACCAATGTTTTGCGATGGTCCCATCATTATTCACTTGCTTCTGTGGTCCATATTTTGCAAGTCCGGAATCTCACATGCCACTATTTCAGTCTCGTCCTCAGCACTAGTACACATATGGTCTGGAACTTGCTGCCCCGCGTTGTTTTAAAATTGCGTCTTCATATTGTCCCTCCTTGTTATTGCAGCAAGTATTAGAGAGGCAATGGTAGTCTATATTGTTACAACTGGTAATGCAGAGGATATCAACAGTCAATGCTGGACTTTACTGAGGAGGTCAGGCAGGATTTGTGAAGATTAACCAGAGAGAGTCTGAGGTTGTGAAGAAAGGACACAGACCTGAAATATTCAATTGTTTTTCTCCACAGATGTTGCCCGACATGCTGAGTATTTTCAGCACCCTTTGCTTTAATTTGAGCATTTCCAGCATCCACAGAATTGTACTCATGTATTAATGCAGCAAGAGGGAGCTGTAATCCATCCTGCAATACTGGAGAGTGTGATAGAGGGAGCTATGGTCCCTGCTGTGACAAACAGAGTGATAATCTATATGATTACAGTACACCTTGGTGCAGACTGGAGAGGGGTAATGTCTACTGATATCACACATTGTGAGCTTTATTGTGTCAATGTTTTGTGTCCTGGCTGGGTAAGTCTTACCTGTACAGTTCATATCATACTATAAAGGTATTGTCACAAGGGATTTATAGTGCTCACTTTTATATCATAGTGTTACAAAGAAAGCTAAACTGTTACACAAAATCTGATTTACGAAGGTGCTGTGTATATCAGTGACATGTAGAGAGGGGGCTTTAACCCACGGCGTATATACCAGGGACATTTACAGAGGAAACTACAACCCACACTGTATATATCAGTGACATTTACAAAAGGAGTTGCAACCCACACCGTATATATCAGTGAATATTTACAGAGGGAGTTATAACCCACACTGTGGGCGGCACGGTGGCTCAGTGGTTAGCACTGCTGCCTCACAGTGCCAGGAACCCGGGGTTCGATTCCAGCCTCGGGCGACTTACTGTGTAGAGAATGCACGTTCTCCCAGTGTCAGCGTGGGTTTCCTCCGGGTGCTTCGGTTTCCTCCCACAGTCCAAAAAAATGTGGAGGTTAGATGCATTGGCCATACTAAATTGCCCATATAGTTAGAGGGAATGGGTAACTGGGTGGGTTACTGGGTCGGTGTGGACTAGTTAGGCCGAAGGGTCTGTTCCCACTCTGTAGGGAATCTAATCATTTACAGAGGGAGCTACAACCCACACCGTATATATCACATTCATTTACAGAGGGAGCTGTAACTCACACCATATATATCAGTGACATTTACAGAGGGAGCTATAACTCACACCGTATATATCAGTGACATTTACAGAGGGAGGTATGCCTCACACCGTATATATCAATGACATCTGCAGAGGAAGTTATAACCCACACTGTATATATCACTGACATTTACAGAGGGAGCTGTAACCCACACCGTATATATCAGTGACATTTATAGAGGGAACTATAACTCACACCGTATATATCAGTGACATTTACAGAGGGAGCTATAACTCACACTGTATATATCAGTGACATTTACAGAGGAAGCTGTAACCCACACCATATATATCAGTGACATTTACAGAGGGAGCTATAACTCACACCATATATATCAGTGACATTTACAGAGGGAGCTGTAACTCACACCATATATATCAGTGACATTTACAGAGGGAACTATAACCCACACCGTATATATCAGTGACATTTACAGAGGGAGCTGTAACCCACACCATATATATCAGTGACATTTACAGAGGGAGCTGTAACCCACACCATATATATCAGTGACATTTACAGAAGGAGCTGTAGCAGAAAATGTTACAGCATTACATGCCATTTGAAGCAATAGTGACCTATGTATACAGTCCCTCCCTGACCATGAGACATCCGGAATCCTTTACAGCCATTCATACAGGCACTGTTTGTTCGGTGCTGATCATGTGGCAGACCTTTTCACGCCCTGTTGAGAAGTGGTTAATGCATTTTTGAACAGACATTTAGGACTTAGCCATCAGTGAAAGCAAGTCCCCAACACATGCTGTATACCCTGCAGTCTCCTCAAATGGAAGTCTTCGCTGGCTGTGCAATCATCATATGTGGTTTTAATGTGAATGACAGCTATGTTGACAGACCGTGCTTCAGAAAGCATGGCAGACAACATTAGGCTGAACAGTGTAGGAGCCAGTGCAACACTCTGCCTCTCTTCATCTGGAGCTGGGAAAGCAGAGAAACTTCTCCACCATTCACTAAATCACTCATCACTCAAACACCACAACAAGGCCATGAGCAGTAGTGCTATGTGGAGGTGCAATACTATCGTAGTGAACTTTTCAAGGCTGGCGTAAGTACATGCCTGGACTTCGGAGTATCTTTCAGCTGGACAATTAATACCTCCTGGTGGGGCTGGAATTCTATCTCTTGTGCTGTAAACTGCCACATCGATAAAGTGACGCCAAGACCCCCTCTCCTATTCCTCTCCCTATGTAATAGAATATGTTGTAAGCAAACGTGTTGATGCCTTTCCCTTCACCCCTGAAGTTTTTAGATTAGATTAGATTAGATTACTTACAGTGTGGAAACAGGCCCTTCAGCCCAACAAGTCCACACCGCCCCGCCGAAGCGCAACCCACCCATACCCCTACATCTACCCCTTACCTAACACTACCTAGCATGGCCAATTCACTTAACCTGCACATCTTTGGAGTGTGGGAGGAAACCGGAGCACCCGGAGGAAACCCACGCAGACACGGGGAGAATGTGCAAACTCCACACAGAGAGTCGCCTGAGGTGGGAATTGAACCCGGATCTCTGGCGCTGTGAGGCAGCAGTGCTAACTACTGTGCCACCGTGCCGCCCACCAAGTGGGCCATGGACAATTATTTATCTGCAGTGCAAGCCTTTATCTTGATTAAAATGGTGGATCTGTTTTGCCTTCCCCCTCGCCAAGGAGTCTCGGTCACATATACTCCCTCAACACTGAACCTAGTGATCTTTTAAACATGCAGTGTTGAAGAGGCAGTCAGTTACAGGGTTAATACTGCTTCATACAGCATCTACTGACAACTCCAGCTTTCCAATCCATTTTAAAGAAAGGGTATTGATAAACTGGTAATTTATCAGTTATCCTGTACTCAAGCTGTTGAATGATCTCTTTATTTTTGTGACTGGGTCCCTCCTTGTGTGTTTGGCGTATGTTTGTGTGTGAAGTTTTCCCTGTGTCTAAGGGTGCGTGTCACTGAGTGTCTTGAGATTGTCTAGGAGTGGGCCTGATTTAACTTCACAACAGTGTTGTTGGGAGGCACGGGGAAAACTGTAAAAACAAGGAAGGCGTTAAATCACAACCTTCTTCGGAACACATGGTAAGAACACAGAAAGAGAGTTTTGATTTAAAGTCTGCCCGTAACAGTGAGTAATTGTACAGAGACCCTATACAACACTAGGAGCAGTGGGTACAGATTCTTCATGTCATGTAGTACAAGGCAGTCCCTCTGATAATGCTGGCCGAGGTGATTAGATTAGATTAGATTACTTACAGTGTGGAAACAGGCCCTTCGGCCCAACAAGTCCACACCGCCCCACCGAAGCGCAACCCACCCAGACCCCTACATCTACCCCTTACCTAACACTACGGGCAATTTAGCATGGCCAATTCACCTGACCTGCACATCTTTGGAGTGTGGGAGGAAACCGGAGCACCCGGAGGAAACCCACGCAGACACGGGGAGAATGTGCAAACTCCACACAGAGAGTCGCCTGAGGCGGGAATTGAACCCGGGTCTCTGGCGCTGTGAGGCAGGAATGCTAACCACTGTGCCACTGT
Organism: Chiloscyllium punctatum; assembly: GCF_047496795.1. Lineage (NCBI taxonomy): Eukaryota > Metazoa > Chordata > Chondrichthyes > Orectolobiformes > Hemiscylliidae > Chiloscyllium > Chiloscyllium punctatum. The sequence goes on from NC_092760.1 coordinate 14,570,521, forward strand.
GCCGCCCAGAGGTGGAGCTCTGAAGATTTCTATGGGCACAGTTTTAATGATCTTCACAGAAAAGGACCTCATGGCATGATTCATCAAGGAGGGCTTTATGGTCAACAGCCAAAGACTTGCAGACATGACATGAAATGAACTGCAGCGGAGAGTTCCGAACTCTTTGGAGATGGAGTAATTCCGAGTCATTCCAAGATGGAAGTTGGGTGTAAGAGATGCTCTCCATTGAGGTTTAGCTGGAGAGCTAACAGCTATCAGAGGCTCTGTCAGTAAATTTAAAACCCTTTATGGGCTCGGGGAAAACTTGTTTTTTTTAGAACAAGTTCAGATTTTCAGTCTGTGAGAGTGAAGGCTGATGGTTTAACAAGCTGTAAAGAAGGAAATGGGTACTCTCCAAACAAGACTGAAAGCCTTTGAAGTTACTTTAACTTCAGAACAAAGAATGTTCTTGAGAGACCAAGATTTCACCTGAAGAGTTCAGCAGAGGAGTCCCATAGTTCCTGGAGAAAGCCATTCAGGTGCTGAGTGAAACACAAACAATGTCGATCAATCTTAAGAGGAAAGAAAATGCAGCTTTATCACAGGAGGTCAGCAGGAACGATTCAATTCTTAAGGTTCAAAAGACGCTAAAGACACATGTGAGAAGCCAATAGAGTTGGCAGGACAGACCCCACCAGATATTAAAAGTCCTTGCTAATACTGTGGAGCAAGGGAACTTTACAGACACTAGCAGTACCCAGTGTAATAGGCCAGACCAAACCTCCTCCAAATATTTTAAGAAGATAGCCTAGACCCTAACTTTTTTTCTTATTTTAAAGGCAACTGCCAGGTCTTGCCTTCCAGATGCAATTCAATAGGTCAAACTATCAGACTTGAAGCAAAACTCACTTTATTCATATGCTTCAGTTAAAATACAACAAACAAAAAGAAGAGATTAGAACATGGTAACTCTAATGGAAAACTTAACAGTAGATTATTTAACTACTAAACAATAGCTGTTTCAATATAATAACATCCTACAGACACACCCTTGGCAAAGTCAAGTTCAGAAAAATAGATTGTCTCACATGCAATTCTGCAGTCCAGAAAGAAGAACATCAAGGGAAAACTCTGCGAGAGAGAGAGAGAGAACAGCAAGGAGGGATGTACTATGGCTTCCAAACCTTGCAACTGAAAAATGAAACTAAAAATCCTAGTTCTGAGAGAGCTTGACCTCACCCATTCAGGCTGCTTCTATTGTTTCAACTTAAAAAAAAGACCCAAGGCCTCACAAGCTGTTTACTTTATTGGATTCAAATAGACAACTCAGTACCACTTTCTTAAAACCTCTCTTCAAAAAACAGACAAAATATACCTTTCAAAGCCATAGTATCATCACACGAGTTATTAATAAAGAATGCTTTGTCTGCAATACAATAATTGACCACAAGTCCATCAGGAAATGGTTAGCACATAGCACTCTTGAGACCCTGTGGGTACAGGAGAGAGTGGATCCTGTCGCCTGGTTCCCTAGGGAGAAAGTGAGGACTGCAGATGCTGGAGATCAGAGCTGAAAATGTGTTGCTGGAAAAGCACAGCAGGTCAGGCAGCATCCAAGGAACAGGAGAATCGACGTTTCGGGCATGAGCCTGAAGAAGGGCTGGTGCCTGAAACGTCGATTCTCCTGTTCCTTGGATGCTGCCTGACCTGCTGTGCTTTTCCAGCAACACATTTTCAGCCTGGTTCCCTGAGCAGACTATCAAAGTGATTTGGCAGAATCCCTCATTGCCAGGACTTTCCAACAAGCACCAAGACATCCCCTGGCTGGTGGTGAGAAGGGCAGTGCACGTCAGATCCTTCGTGTGGGCCTGGTCTCTGTGTGCCGACACACGCTGCCCTTGAAACAGCTCCGGGGGGGGAGGTTCGAGACTGTCACACATATCTGTTTAGAATATGCCTTTGCAAAGGAAGTATGGAGAAAGATGCAGTGGCTTTTGTTGAGGTTTGTCCCGAGCAGCTCCTGATGCCGGACTCTGAACTGTATAGTCTGTTCCCGGGATGCACACTGAGAGAAACGCGACTGCGTCTGGAGGACCATCAACTCAGTGAAAGACACTCTTTGGTTTGCCCGAAATGTGTTGGTTTTCCAGTGTTGACCTCAACTGAGCGTTGCAGACTGGTACGTGAATCCCCTCTACAAAGGGAATTCATGAGGTGAAAGGACACTCAGGCGCTGCAGTGGAATGATAACCTGTTTCTGTCTCTGAGAGGTTCTCTAGTCTAAATGGATTTTCAGACCTCCCACTCTCAGGAGCAGAATAGAAGTTAACTATCTTTAACCCGGAGCTGCCCCATTCTTCCAAGTCCAGAGAGAACACATAGTGAAATTTCCTAATGCCCGAAATTCGTGAAGTCAGAGAGATGGGAGGGAAATAGGATAGTGGTAAAAGTAATGATCCACACAAATAAGTAAATACTCACACTGGAAAATATCATGGAATAGATGTTGCATAAGAATTTAAAAGGGTCAATCTCAAGGATTGCTGCCCAGTGTGATGATAAACCAACTTGGTGCAGAAGAGCTTATGTTGACAAAGGAATAAGACCTACCTCTGGTTCCTTAGACATTCTGCATCAATAAAAGCTCGCCATCATCATTTGTATAAAGGGGTAAACTATACTCATACCACGAGCTGTCACAAAACGTGGCAAACTAGCAGACAGCGGTACTAGCATTCTGATCAGCCATTCAGTCTCAGATGGGGCTGTGCACCATATTAGATTACTTACAGTGTGGAAACAGGCCCTTCAGCCCAACAAGTCCACACCGCCCCGCCGAAGCGCAACCCACCCATACCCCGACATTTACCCCTTACCTAACACTACGGGCAATTTTAGCATGGCCAATTCACCTGGCCTGCACATCTTTGGAGTGTGGGAGGAAACCGGAGCACCCAGAGGAATCCCACGCAGACACGGGGAGAATGTGCAAACTCCACACAGTCAGTCGCCTGAGGCAGGAACTGAACCCAGGTCTCTGGCGCTGTGAGGCAGGAATGCTACCCACTGTGCCACTGTAATATTGTTATGTCAGAACTTATTAGAAATGTGTAGTTTAATCTATGCTGCTATATCAGTGTGATCATCAGAAGTGTTACATAGGGCAGTGTAATCAATGCTGTTATATCAGAGAGTGTTACAGAGGGCAGTGTAATTCATGCTGTTATATCAGAGGGTGTTACAGAGGGCAGTGTAATCCATGGTGTTATATCAGAGTGTTACAGAGGGCAGTGTAATTCATGCTGTTATATCAGAGAGTGTTACAGAGGGCGGTGTAATTCATGCTGTTATATCAGAGAGTGTTACAGAGGGCAGTGTAATCCATGGTGTTATATCAGAGAGTGTTACAGAGGGCAGTGTAATCCATGGTGTTATATTAGAGAGTGTTACATAGGGCAGTGTAATCCATGCTGTTATATCAGAGAGTGTTACAGAGGACAGTGTAATTCATGCTGTTATATCAGAGGGTGTTACAGAGGGCAGTGTAATCCATGGTGTTATATCAGAGTGTTACAGAGGGCAGTGTAATTCATGCTGTTATATCAGAGAGTGTTACAGAGCACAGTGTAATCCATGGTGTTATATCAGAGAGTGTTACAGAGGGCAGTGAAATCCATGGTGTTATATCAGAGAGTGTTACAGAGGGCAGTGTAATTCATGGTGTTATATCAGAGAGTGTTACAGAGGGCAGTGTAATCCATGGTGTTGTATCAGAGAGTGTTACAGAGGGCAGTGTAATCCATGGTGTTATATCAGAGAGTGTTACAGAGGGCAGTGTAATTCATGGTGTTATATCAGAGAGTGTTACAGAGGGCAGTGTAATCCATGCTGTTATATCAGAGAGTGTTACAGAGGACAGTGTAATCCATGGTGTTATATCAGAGAGTGTTACAGAGGGCAGTGTAATCCATGCTGTTATATCAGAGAGGGTTTCAGAGGGCAGTGTAATCCATGGTGTTATATCAGAGAGTGTTACAGAGGGCAGTGTAATCCATGCTGTTATATCAGAGAGTGTTACAGAGGGCAGTGTAATGCATGGTGTTATATCAGAGAGCGTTACAGAGGGCAGTGTAATCCATGGTGTTATATCAGAGTGTGTTACAGAGGGCAGTGTCATCCATGGTGTTATATCAGAGAGTGTTACAGAGGGCAGTGTAATCCATGGTGTTATACCATAGAGTGTTACAGAGGGCAGTGTAATCCATGGTGTTATATCAGAGAGTGTAACAGAGGGCAGTGTAATCCATGCTGTTATATCAGAGAGTGTTACATAGGGCGGTGTAATTAATGCTGTTATATCAGAGAGTGTTACAGAGGGCAGTGTAATCCATGGTGTTATATCAGAGAGTGTTACAGAGGACAGTGTAATCCATGGTGTTATATTCGAGAGTGTTACAGAGGGCAGTGTAATCCATGGTGTTATATCAGAGAGTGTTAAAGAGGGCAGTGTAATCCATGGTGTTATATCAGAGAGTGTTACAGAGGGCAGTGTAATCCATGGTGTTATATCAGAGAGTGTTACAGAGGACAGTGTAATCCATGGTGTTATATTCGAGAGTGTTACAGAGGGCAGTGTAATCCATGGTGTTATATCAGAGAGTGTTACAGAGGGCAGTGTAATCCATGGTGTTATATCAGAGAGTGTTACAGAGGGCAGTGTAATCCATGGTGTTATGTCAGAGAGTGTTACAGAGGGCAGTGTAATCCATGGTGTTATATCAGAGAGTGTTACAGAGGGCAGTGTAATCCATGGTGTTATATCAGAGAGTGTTACAGAGGGCAGTGTAATCCATGGTGTTATATCAGAGAGTGTTACAGAGGGCAGTGTAATCCATGGTGTTATATCATAGAGTGCTACATGGGGGAGTTTAATCCATGGTGATACATCAGAGAGTCTAACAGCGGCTGGTGTAATCCATGCTGTTACATCATAGAGCATTATAGAGGCAGTGTAATCCATGTTGTTGTAGCAGAGAGTGCATCAGTGGGAAGTGCTATCCATGTTGTTATATCAGGGAATGTTACAGAGGGCAGTGCAATCGATGCTATTTTCTCAGAGAGTGTTACAGAGGGAGCGAGAATTCATGCGGCTATACCAGGAGGTCTTACAGAGCCCAGTGTGATCCATGGTGTTATATCAGACAGTGTTACAGAGGGCAGTGTAATCCATGGTGTTACATCAGAGAGTGTTACAGAGGGCAGTGTAATCCACGGTGTTATACTAGAGAGTGTTACAGAGGGCAGTGTAATCCATGTTGTTATACTAGAGAGTGTTACAGAGGGCAGTGTAATCCATGGTGTTATACTAGAGAGTGTTACAGAGGGCAGTGTAATCCATGGTGTTATATCAGAGAATGATGCAGTGGAGCTAGTGTTGGACTTGGCTGGACAATGGTACAATCACATCACACCAGGTTATTACGGCCAACAACCTGGCGATGTGTGATTTTTAACTATGTCAGAGAATGTTACAGAGGGCAGTGTAGTCGATGCCATCATGTCAGAGTATTACAGAGGGAGCGATAATTCTTGCTGCTACACCAGGAAATCTTGCAGAGGGCAGTGTGTTCTATGGTGTTATATCAGAGAGTGTTACAGAGGGCAGTGTAATCAATGGTGTTATATCAGAGAGTGTTACAGAGGGCAGTGTAATCCATGCTGTTATACCAGAGAATGATGCAGTGGAGCTAGTGTTGGACGTGGCTGGACAATGGTACAATCACATCACACCAGGTTGTACGGCCAACAACCTGGTGATGTGTGATTTTTAACAGCGGGCAGTGTGGTCGTTGCCATCATGTCAGAGTATTACAGAGGGAGCTCTAATTCATGCTGCTATACCAGGAAGTCTTGCAGAGGACAGTGTAATCCATAGTGTTATATCCGAGAGTCTTACAGAGGGCAGTGTAATGTGAGATTGTATGTCAGAGAGTGTTGCCAAGGGCAGTGTAATCCATGGTGTTATATCAGAGAGTGTTACAGAGGGCAGTGTAATCCATGGTGTTATATCAGAGAGTGTTACAGAGGGCAGTGTAATCCATGGTGTTATATTAGAGAGTGTTACAGAGGGCAGTGTAATCCATGGTGTTATATCAGAGAGTGTTACAGAGGGCAGTGTAATCCATGCTGTTATATCAGAGAGGGTTTCAGAGGGCAGTGTAATCCATGGTGTTATATCAGAGAGTGTTACAGAGGGCAGTGTAATCCATGGTGTTATATCAGAGAGTGTTACAGAGGGCAGTGTAATCCATGGTGTTATATCAGAGAGTGTGACAGAGGGCAGTGTAATCCATGCTGTTATATCAAACAGTGTTGCAGAGGGCAGTGTAATCCATGGTGTTATAACTGAGAGTGTTACATAGGGCAGTGTAATCCATGGTGTTATATTAGAGAGTGTTACAGAGGGCAGCGTAATCCATGCTGTTATATCAGAGAGTGTTACAGAGGGCAGTGTAATCCATGGTGTTATATCAGAGAGTGTTACAGAGGGCAGCGTAATCCATAGTGTTATGTCAGAGAGTGACTGTCACCTGATGAAGGAGCGTCACTCCTAAAGCTCGTATGCTTCCAATTAAACCTGTTGGACTATGACCTGGTGTTGTGTGATTTTTAACTTTATATCAGAGAGTGTGATAGAGAGCAGTGAAATCCATGCTGATATGTCAGAGAGTCTTACAGAGGTCAGTGTAATCCATGGTTTTATATCAAAGAGTGTTGCAGAGGGCAGTGTAATCCATGGTGTTATATTAGAGAGTGTTACAGAGGGCAGTGTAATCCATGGTGTTATATCAGAGAGTGTTGCAGAGGGCAGTGTAATCCATGGTGTTATATGAGAGAGTGTGACAGAGGGCAGTGTAATCCATGGTGTTATATCAGAGAGTGTTACAGGGGGCAGTGTAATCCATGCTGTTATATCAGAGTGTTTCAGACGGCAGTGTAATCCATGCTGTTATATCAGAGAGTGTTACAGAGGGCAGTGTTATCCATGGTGTTATATCAGAGAGTGTTACAGGGGGCAGTGTAATCCATGCTGTTATATCAGAGTGTTTCAGACGGCAGTGTAATCCATGCTGTTATATCAGAGAGTGTTACAGAGGGCAGTGTTATCCATGGTGTTATATCAGAGAGTGTTACAGAGGGCAGTGTAATCCATGGTGTTATATCAGAGAGTATTACAGAGGGCAGTGTAATCCATGGTGTTATATCAGAGAGTGTGACAGAGGGCAGTGTAATCCAAGGTGTTATATCAGAGAGTGTGATCGAGGGCAGTGTAATCCATGGTGTTATTTCAGTGAGTGTTACAGAGGGCAGTGTAATCCATGGTGTGATATCAGAGAGTGTTACAGAGGGCAGTGTAATCCATGGTGTTATATTAGAGAGTGTTACAGAGGGCAGTGTAATCCATGCTGTTATATCAGAGAGTGTTAGTGAGGGCAGTGTAATCCATGCTGTTACATCAGAGAGTGTTACAGAGGGCAGTGTAATCCATGGTGTTATATCAGAGAGTGTTACAGAGGTCAGTGTAATCCATGCTGTTTTATCAGAGAGTGTTACAGACGGCAGTGTAATCAATGGTGTTATATCAGAGAGTGTTACAGAGGGCAGTGTAATCCATGGTGTTATATTAGAGAGTGTTACAGAGGGCAGTGTAATCCATGGTGTTATATCAGAGAGTGTTAGTGAGGGCAGTGTAATCCATGGTGTTACATCAGAGAGTGTTACAGAGGGCAGTGTAATCCATGGTGTTATATCAGAGAGTGTTACAGAGGGCAGCGTAATCCATGGTGTTATATTAGAAAGTGTTACAGAGGGCAGTGTAATCCATGGTGTTATATCAGAGAGTGTTACAGAGGTCAGTGTAATCCATGCTGTTATATCAGAGAGTGTTACAGAGGGCAGTGTAATCAATGGTGTTATATCAGAGAGTGTTACAGAGGGCAGCGTAATTCATGGTGTTATATTAGAGAGTGTTACAGAGGGCAGTGTAATCCATGTTGTTATATCATAGAGTGTTACAGAGGGCAGTGTAATCAATGGTGTTATATCAGAGAGTGTTACAGAAGGCAGCGTAATCCATGGTGTTATATCAGAGAGTGTTACAGAGGGCAGTGTAATCCATGGTGTTATATCAGATAGTGTGAGAGAGGGCAGTGTAATCCATGGTGTTATATCAGAGAGTGTTTCAGAGGGCAGCGTAATCCATAGTGTTATGTCAGAGAGTGTTACAGAGGGCAGCGTAATTCATGGTGTTATATTAGAGAGTGTTACAGAGGGCAGTGTAATCCATGCTGTTATTATCAGAGAGTGTTACAGAGGGCAGTGTAATCAATGGTGTTATATCAGAGAGTGTTACAGAAGGCAGCGTAATCCATGGTGTTATATCAGAGAGTGTTACAGAGGGCAGTGTAATCCATGGTGTTATATCAGAGAGTGTGAGAGAGGGCAGTGTAATCCATGGTGTTATATCAGAGAGTGTTTCAGAGGGCAGCGTAATCCATAGTGTTATGTCAGAGAGTGTTACAGAGGGCAGCGTAATCCATGGTGTTATATCAGAGAGTGTTTCAGAGGGCTGCGTAATCCATAGTGTTATGTCAGAGAGTGACTGTCACCTGATGAAGGAGCGTCACTCCTAAAGCTTGTGTGCTTCCAATTAAACCTGTTGGACTATGACTTGGTGTTGTGTGATTTTTAACTTTATATCAGAGAATGTGATAGAGAGCAGTGAAATCCATGCTGATATGTGAGAGAGTCTTACATAGGGCAGTGTAATCCATGGTGTTATATTCGAGAGTGTTACAGAGGGCAGTGTAATCCATGGTGTTATATCAGAGAGTGTTACAGAGGTCAGTGTAATCCATGGTGTTATATTCAAGGGTGTTACAGAGGGCAGTGTAATCCATGGTGTTATATCAGAGTGTGTTGCCGAGGGCAGTGTAATCCATGGTGTTATATCAGAGAGTGTTTCAGAGGGCAGTGTAATTCATGCTGTTATATCAGAGAGTGTTACAGAGGGCAGTGTAATCCATGGTGTTGTATCAGAGAGTGTTACAGACGGCAGTGTAATCCATGGTATTATTTTCGAGAGTGTTACAGAGGGCAGTGTAATTCATGCTGTTATATCAGAGTGTTACAGAGGGCAGTATAATCCATGGTGTTATATCAGAGAGTGTTACAGAGGGCAGTGTAATCCATGGTGTTATATCATAGAGTGTTACAGAGGGCAGTGTAATCCATGGTATTATTTTCGAGATTGTTACAGAGGGCAGTGTAATCCATGGTGTTATATCAGAGAGTGTTGCCGAGGGCAGTGTAATCCATGGTGTTATATCAGAGAGTGTTACAGAGGGCAGTGTAATCCATAGTGTTATATCAGAGAGTGTTACAGAGGGCAGTGTAATCCATGGTGTTATATCGGAGAGTGTTGCAGAGGGCAGTGTAATCCAAGGTGTTATATCAGAGAGTGTTACAGAGGGCAGTGTAATCCATACTGTTATATCAGAGAGTGTTACAAAGGGCAGTGTAATCCATGGTGGTATATCAAAGAGTGTTACAGTGGGCAGTGTAATTCATGCTGTTATATTAGAGAGTGTTCCAGAGGGCAGTGTAATCCATGGTGTTATATCAGAGAGTGTTACAGAGGGCAGTGTAATCGATGCTGTTATATCAGAGAATGTTTCAGAGGGCAGTGTAATCCATGGTGTTATATCAGAGAGTGTTGCAGAGGGCAGTGTAATCCAAGGTGTTATATCAGAGAGTGTTACAGAGGGCAGTGTAATCCATGGTGTTATATCAGAGAGTGTTACAGAGGGCAGTGTAATCAATGGTGTTATATCAGAGAATGTTACAGAGGGCAGTGTAATCCATGGTGTTATATCAAAGAGTATTGCAGAGGGCAGTGTAATTCATGCTGTTATATTAGAGAGTGTTACAGAGGGCAGTGCAATCCATTGTGTTATATCAGAGAGTGTTACAGAGGGCAGTGTAATCCATGGTGTTATATCAGAGAGTGTTATAGAGAGCAGTGTAATCCATGGTGTTATATCAAAGAGTGTTACAGTGGGCAGTGTAATCCATGGTGTTATATCAGAGAGTGTTACAGAGGGCAGTGTAATCCATGGTGTTATATCAGAGAGTGTTACAGAGGTCAGTGTAATCCATGGTGTTATATTCGAGGGTGTTACAGAGGGCAGTGTAATCCATGGTGTTATATCAGAGAGTGTTGCCGAGGGCAGTGTAATCCATGGTGTTATATCAGAGAGTGTTACAGAGGGCAGTGTAATTCATGCTGTTATATTAGAGAGTGTTACAGAGGGCAGTGTAATCCATGGTGTTATATCAGAGAGTGTTACAGAGGGCAGTGTAATCCATGGTGTTATATCAGAGAGTGTTACAGAGGGCAGTGTAATCCATGGTGTTATGTCAGAGAGTGTTACAGAGGACATTGTAATCCATTGTATTATATCAGAGAGTGTTACAGAGGGCAGTGTAATCCATGGTGTTATATCAGAGAGTGTTACAGAGGGCAGTGTAATCCATGGTGTTATATCAGAGAGTGTTACAGAGGGCAGTGTAATCCATGGTGTTATATCAGAGAGTGTTACAGAGGGCAGTGTAATCAATGGTGTTATATCAGAGAGTGTTAGAGAGGGCAGTGTAATCAATGGTGTTATATCAGAGAATGTTACAGAGGGCAGTGTAATCCATGGTGTTATATCAAAGTGTGTTACAGAGGGCAGTGTATTCCATGGTGTTATATCAGAGAGTGTTACAGAGGGCAGTGTAATCAATGCTGATGCATCAGAGAGTGTTACAGAGGGCAGTGTAATCCATGGTGTTATATCAAAGTGTGTTACAGAGGGCAGTGTATTCCATGGTGTTAAATCAGAGAGTGTTACAGAGGGCAGTGTAATCAATGCTGATGCATCAGAGAGTGTTACAGAGGGCAGTGTAATCCATGGTGTTATATCAGAGAGTGTTACAGAGGGCAGTATAATCCATGGTGTTATATCAGAGAATGTTACAGAGGGCAGTGTAATCCATGGTGTTATATCAGAGAGTGTTACAGAGGGCAGTGTAATCCATGGTGTTATATCAGAGAGTGTTACAGAGGGCAGTGTAATCCATGGTGTTATATCAGCGAGTGTTACAGAGGGCAGTGTCATCCATGGTGCTTTATCAGAGAGTGTTACAGAGGGCAGTGTAATCCGTGGTGTTATATCAGAGAGTGTTACAGAGGGCAGTGTAATCCGTGGTGTTATATCAGAGAGTGTTACAGAGGGCAGTGTAATCAATGGTGTTATGTCAGAGAATGTTACAAAGGGCAGTGTAATCCGTGGTGTTATATCAGAGAGTGTTACAGAGGGCAGTGTAATCCTTGGTGTTATATCAGAGAGTGTTACAGAGGGCAGTGTAATCAATGGTGTTATGTCAGAGAATGTTACAAAGGGCAGTGTAATCCATGCTGTTATATCAGAGAGTGTTACAGAGGGCAGTGTAATCCATGCTGTTATATCAGAGAGTGTTACAGAGGACAGTGTAGTCCATGGTGTGATATCAGAGAGTGTTGTCGAGGGCAGTGTAGTTCATGATGTTATATCAGTGAATGTGACAGAGGGCAGTGTACTTCACGCTGTCATATCAGAGAGTCGTACAAATGGCAGTGTAATCTGAGATTTTATGTCAGAGAGTGTGATAGAGGGCAGTGTAATCCATGGTGTTTTATCAGAGAGTGTTACAGAGGGCAGCGTAATCCATGGTGTTATATTAGAGAGTGTTACAGAGGGCAGTGTAATCCATGGTGTTATATCAGAGAGTGTTACAGAGAGCAGTGTAATCCATGGTGTTATATCAGAGAGTGTTACAGAGGGCAGTGTCATCCATGGTGCTTTATCAGAGAGTGTTACAGAGGGCAGTGTAATCCATGGTGTTATATCAGAGAGTGTTACAGAGGGCAGTGTAATCCATGGTGTTATATCAGAGAGTGTTACAGAGGGCAGTGTAATCCATGGTGTTATATCAGAGAGTGATACAGAGGGCAGTGTAATCCATGGTGTTATATCAGAGAGTGTTACAGAGGGCAGTGTAATCCATGGTGTTATATCAGAGAGTGTTACAGAGGGCAGTGTAATTCATGGTGTTATATCAGAGAGTGTTACAGAGGGCAGTGTAATCAATGGTGTTATATCAGAGAGTGTTACAGAGGGCAGTGTAATTCATGCTGTTATATTAGAGAGTGTTACAGAGGGCAGTGTAATCCATGGATTTATATCAGAGAGTGTTACAGAGGGCAGTGTAATCCATGGTGTTATATCAGAGAGTGTTACAGAGGGCAGTGTAATCCATGCTGTTATATCAGAGAGTGTTACAGAGGACAGTGTAATCCATGGTGTTATATCAGAGAGTGTTACAGAGGGCAGTGTAATCCATGCTGTTATATCAGAGAGTGTTACAGAGGGCAGTGTAGTCCATGGTGTTATATCAGAGAGTGTTACAGAGGGCAGTGTAATCCATGGTGTTATATCAGAGAGTGTTACAGAGGGCAGTGTAATCCATGGTGTTATATCAGAGAGTGTTACAGAGGGCAGTGTAATCCATGGTGTTATATCAAAGAGTGTTACAGTGGGCTGTGTAATTCATGTTGTTATATTAGAGAGTGTTACAGAGCGCAGTGCAATCCATGGTGTTATATCAGAGAGTGTTACAGAGGGCAGTGTAATCCATGGTGTTATATCAAAGAGTGTTACAGAGGGCAGTGTAATCCATGGTATTATATCAGAGAGTGTTACAGAGGGCAGTGTAATCCATGGTGTTATATCAGAGAGTGTTACAGAGGGCAGTGTAATCCATGGTGTTATATCAAAGAGTGTAACAGAGGGCAGTGTAATCCATGGTGTTATATCAAAGAGTGTTACAGAGGGCAGTGTAATCCATGCTGTTATATCAGAGAGTGTTACAGAGGGCAGTGTAATCCATCGTGTTAGTTCGGAGAGTGTTACAGAGGTCAGTGTAATCCATGGTGTTTTATCAGAGAGTGTAACAGAGGGCAGTGTAATTCATGGTGTTATATAAGAGAATGTTACAGAGGGCAGTGTAATCAATGGTGTTATATCAGAGAATGTTACAGAGGGCAGTGTCATCCATGGTGTTATATCAGAGAGTGCTAGAGAGGGCAGCATAATCAATGGTGTTGTATCAGAGAATGTTACAGAGGGCAGTGTAATCCATGGTGTTATATCAAAGAGAATTGCAGAGGGCAGTGTAATTCATGCTGTTATATCAGAGAGTGTTACAGAGGGTAGTGTAATTCATGCTGTTATATTAGAGAGTGTTACAGAGGGCAGTGTAATCCATGGTGTTATATCAGAGAGTGTTACAGTGGGCAGTGTAATCCATGGTGTTATATCAAAGAGAATTGCAGAGGGCAGTGTAATTCATGCTTTTATATCAGAGAGTGTTACAGAGGGCAGTGTAATTCATGCTGTTATATTAGAGAGTGTTACAAAGGGCAGTGTAATCCATGGTTTTATATCAGAGAGTGTTACAGTGGGCAGTGTAATCCATGGTGTTATATCAGAGAGTGTTACAGAGGGCAGTGTAATCCATGGTGTTATATCAGAGAGTGTTAAAGAGGACAGTGTAATCCATGGTGTTATATCAGAGAGTGTTACAGAGGGCAGTGTAATCCATGCTGTTATATCAGAGAGTGTTACAGAGGGCAGTGTAGTCCATGGTGTTATATCAGAGAGCGTTACAGAGGGCAGTGTAATCCATGGTGTTATATCAGAGAGTGTTACAGAGGGCAGTGTAATTCATGCTGTTATATTAGAGACTGTTACAGAGGGCAGTGTAATCCATGGTTTTATATCAGAGAGTGTTACAGAGGGCAGTGTAATCCATGGTGTTATATCAGAGAGTGTTACAGAGGGCAGTGTAATCCATGGTGTTATCTCAGAGAGTGTTAAAGAGGACAGTATAATCCATGGTGTTATATCAGAGTGTGTTACAGAGGGCAGTGTAATCCATGGTGTTATATCAAAGAGTGTTACACAGGGCAGTGCAATCCATGGTGTTATATCAGAGAGTGTTACAGAGGGCAGTGTTATCGATGGTGTTATATCCGAGAGTGTTACATAGGGCAGTGTAGTCCATGGTGTTATATCAGAGAGTGTTACAGAGGGCAGTGTAATCCATGGTGTTATATCAGAGAGTGTTACAGAGGACAGTGTAATCCATGCTGTTATATCAGAGAGTGTTACAGAGGGCAGTGTAATCAATGCTGATGTATCAAAGAGTGTTACAGAGGGCAGTGTAATCCATGGTGTTATATCAGAGAGTGTTACAGAGGACAGTGTAATCCATGGTGTTATATCAGAGAGTGTTACAGAGGGCAGTGTAATCAATGCTGATGTATCAAAGAGTGTTACAGAGGGCAGTGTAATCAATGCTGATGTATCAAAGAGTGTTACAGAGGGCAGTGTAATCCATGGTGTTATATCAGAGAGTGTTACAGAGGACAGTGTAATCCATGGTGTTATATCAGACAGTGTTAAAGAGAGCAGTGTAATCAATGGTGTTATATCAGAGAGTGTTATAGAGAGCAGTGTAATCCATGGTGTTATATCAAAGAGTGTTACAAAGGGCAGTGAAATCCATGGTGTTATATCAGAGAGTGTTACAGAGGGCAGTGTTATCGATGGTGTTATATCAGAGAGTGTTACAGAGGACAGTGTAATCCATGCTGTTATATCAGAGAGTGTTACAGAGGCCAGTGTAATCCATGGTGTTATATCAAAGAGTGTTACAGAGGGCAGTGTAATCCATGGTGTTATATCAGAGAGTGTTACAGAGGACAGTGTAATCCATGCTGTTATATCAGAGAGTGTTACAGAGGCCAGTGTAATCCATGGTGTTATATCAGAGAGTGTTACAGAGGACAGTGTAATCCATGCTGTTATATCAGAGAGTGTTACAGAGGCCAGTGTAATCCATGGTGTTATATCAAAGTGTGTTACAGAGGGCAGTGTATTCCATGGTGTTATATCAGAGAGTGTTACAGAGGGCAGTGTAATCAATGGTGTTATATCAGAGAATGTTACAGAGGGCAGTGTAATCCATGGTGTTATATCAGAGAGTGTTACAGAGGGCAGTGTCATCCATGGTGCTTTATCAGAGAGTGTTACAGAGGGCAGTGTAATCCATGGTGTTATATCAGAGAGTGTTACAGAGGGCAGTGTAATCCATGCTGTTATATCAGAGAGTGTGACAGAGGTCAGTGTAATCCATGGTGTTATGTCAGAGAGTGTTACAGAGGGCAGTGTAATCCATGCTCTTATATCAAAGAGTGTTACAGAGAGCAGTGTAATCCATGGTGTTATATCAGAGAGTGTTACAGAGGGCAGTGTAATCCATGGTGTTATATCAGAGAGTGCTAGAGAGGGCAGCGTAATCCATGGTGTTATATTAGAGAGTGTTACAGAGGGCAGTGTAATCCATGGTGTTATATTAGATAGTGTTACAGAGGACATTGTAATCCATGGTGTTATATCAGAGAGTGTTACAGAGGGCAGTGTAATCCATGGTGTTATATCAGAGAGTGTTACAGAGGGCAGTGTCATCCATGGTGCTTTATCAGAGAATGTTACAAAGGGCAGTGTAATCCATGGTGTTATGTCAGAGAGTGTTACAGAGGGTAGTGTAATCCATGGTGTTATATCAGAGAGTGTTACAGAGGGCAGTGTAATCAATGGTGTTATGTCAGAGAATGTTACAAAGGGCAGTGTAATCCATGCTGTTATATCAGAGAGTGTTACAGAGGGCAGTGTAATCCATGCTGTTATATCAGAGAGTGTTACAGAGGACAGTGTAGTCCATGGTGTGATATCAGAGAGTGTTGTCGAGGGCAGTGTAGTTCATGATGTTATATCAGTGAATGTGACAGAGGGCAGTGTACTTCACGCTGTCATATCAGAGAGTCGTACAAATGGCAGTGTAATCTGAGATTTTATGTCAGAGAGTGTGATAGAGGGCAGTGTAATCCATGGTGTTATATCAGAGAGTGTTACAGAGGACAGTGTAATCCATGGTGTTATATCAGAGAGTGTTACAGAGGGCAGTGTAATCCATGCTGTTATATCAGAGAGTGTTACAGAGGGCAGTGTAGTCCATGGTGTTATATCAGAGAGTGTTACAGAGGGCAGTGTAATCCATGGTGTTATATCAGAGAGTGTTACAGAGGGCAGTGTAATCCATGGTGTTAATCAGAGAGTGTTACAGAGGGCAGTGTAATCCATGGTGTTATATCAAAGAGTGTTACAGTGGGCTGTGTAATTCATGTTGTTATATTAGAGTGTTACAGAGGGCAGTGCAATCCATGGTGTTATATCAGAGAGTGTTACAGAGGGCAGTGTAATCCATGGTGTTATATCAAAGAGTGTTACAGCGGGCAGTGTAATCCATGGTATTATATCAGAGAGTGTTACAGAGGGCAGTGTAATCCATGGTGTTATATCAGAGAGTGTTACAGAGGGCAGTGTAATCCATGGTGTTATATCAAAGAGTGTAACAGAGGGCAGTGTAATCCATGGTGTTATATCAAAGAGTGTTACAGAGGGCAGTGTAATCCATGCTGTTATATCAGAGAGTGTTACAGAGGGCAGTGTAATCCATCGTGTTAGTTCGGAGAGTGTTACAGAGGTCAGTGTAATCCATGGTGTTTTATCAGAGAGTGTAACAGAGGGCAGTGTAATTCATGGTGTTATATAAGAGAATGTTACAGAGGGCAGTGTAATCAATGGTGTTATATCAGAGAATGTTACAGAGGGCAGTGTCATCCATGGTGTTATATCAGAGAGTGCTAGAGAGGGCAGCATAATCAATGGTGTTGTATCAGAGAATGTTACAGAGGGCAGTGTAATCCATGGTGTTATATCAAAGAGAATTGCAGAGGGCAGTGTAATTCATGCTGTTATATCAGAGAGTGTTACAGAGGGCAGTGTAATTCATGCTGTTATATTAGAGAGTGTTACAGAAGGCAGTGTAATCCATGGTGTTATATCAGAGAGTGTTACAGTGGGCAGTGTAATCCATGGTGTTATATCAAAGAGAATTGCAGAGGGCAGTGTAATTCATGCTGTTATATCAGAGAGTGTTACAGAGGGCAGTGTAATTCATGCTGTTATATTAGAGAGTGTTACAAAGGGCAGTGTAATCCATGGTTTTATATCAGAGAGTGTTACAGAGGGCAGTGTAATCCATGGTGTTATATCAGAGAGTGTTACAGAGGGCAGTGTAATCCATGGTGTTATATCAGAGAGTGTTAAAGAGGACAGTGTAATCCATGGTGTTATATCAGAGAGTGTTACAGAGGGCAGTGTAATCCATGCTGTTATATCAGAGAGTGTTACAGAGGGCAGTGTAGTCCATGGTGTTATATCAGAGAGCGTTACAGAGGGCAGTGTAATCCATGGTGTTATAACAGAGAGTGTTACAGAGGGCAGTGTAATTCATGCTGTTATATTAGAGACTGTTACAGAGGGCAGTGTAATCCATGGTTTTATATCAGAGAGTGTTACAGAGGGCAGTGTAATCCATGGTGTTATATCAGAGAGTGTTACAGAGGGCAGTGTAATCCATGGTGTTGTATCAGAGAGTGTTAAAGAGGACAGTATAATCCATGGTGTTATATCAGAGAGTGTTACAGAGGGCAGTGTAATCCATGGTGTTATATCAGAGAGTGTTACAGAGGGCAGTGCAATCCATGGTGTTATATCAGAGAGCGTTACAGAGGGCAGTGTAATCCATGGTGTTATATCAGAGAGTGTCACAAAGGGCAGTGTAATCCATGGTGTTATATCAAAGAGTGTTACAGTGGGCAGTGTAATTCATGTTGTTATATTAGAGAGTGTTACAGAGCGCAGTGTAATCCATGGTGTTATATCAGAGAGTGTTACAGAGGGCAGTGTAATCCATGGTGTTATATCAGAGAGTGTTACAGAGGGCAGTGTAATCAATGCTGTTGTATCAGAGAGTGTTACAGAGGGCAGTGTAATCAATGGTGTTATGTCAGAGAATGTTACAAAGGGCAGTGTAATCCATGGTGTTATATCAGAGAGTGTTACAGAGGGCAGTGTAATCAATGGTGTTATGTCAGAGAATGTTACAAAGGGCAGTGTAATCCATGCTGTTATATCAGAGAGTGTTACAGAGGGCAGTGTAATCCATGCTGTTATATCAGAGAGTGTTACAGTGGACAGTGTAGTCCATGGTGTGATATCAGAGAGTGTTGTCGAGGGCAGTGTAGTTCATGATGTTATATCAGTGAATGTGACAGAGGGCAGTGTACTTCACGCTGTCATATCAGAGAGTCGTACAAATGGCAGTGTAATCTGAGATTTTATGTCAGAGAGTGTGATAGAGGGCAGTGTAATCCATGGTGTTATATCAGAGAGTGTTACAGAGGGCAGTGTAATCCATGGTGTTATATCAGAGAGTGCTAGAGAGGGCAGCGTAATCCATGGTGTTATATTAGAGAGTGTTACAGAGGGCCGTGTAATCCATGGTGTTATATCAGAGAGTGTTACAGAGGGCAGTGTCATCCATGGTGTTATATCAGAGAGTGTTACAGAGGGCAGTGTCATCCATGGTGCTTTATCAGAGAGTGTTACAGAGGGCAGTGTAATCCATGGTGTTATATCAGAGAGTGTTAGAGAGGGCAGTGTAATCCATGGTGTTATATCAGAGAGTGTTACAGAGGGCAGTGTAATCCATGGTGTTAATCAGAGAGTGTTACAGAGGGCAGTGTAATCCATGGTGTTATATCAAAGAGTGTTACAGTGGGCTGTGTAATTCTTGTTGTTATATTAGAGAGTGTTACAGAGCGCAGTGCAATCCATGGTGTTATATCAGAGAGTGTTACAGAGGGCAGTGTAATCCATGGTGTTATATCAAAGAGTGTTACAGAGGGCAGTGTAATCCATGGTATTATATCAGAGAGTGTTACAGAGGGCAGTGTAATCCATGGTGTTATATCAGAGAGTGTTACAGAGGGCAGTGTAATCCATGGTGTTATATCAAAGAGTGTAACAGAGGGCAGTGTAATCCATGGTGTTATATCAAAGAGTGTTACAGAGGGCAGTGTAATCCATGCTGTTATATCAGAGAGTGTTACAGAGGGCAGTGTAATCCATCGTGTTAGTTCGGAGAGTGTTACAGAGGTCAGTGTAATCCATGGTGTTTTATCAGAGAGTGTAACAGAGGGCAGTGTAATTCATGGTGTTATATAAGAGAATGTTACAGAGGGCAGTGTAATCAATGGTGTTATATCAGAGAATGTTACAGAGGGCAGTGTCATCCATGGTGTTATATCAAAGAGAATTGCAGAGGGCAGTGTAATTCATGCTGTTATATCAGAGAGTGTTACAGAGGGCAGTGTAATTCATGCTGTTATATCAGAGAGTGTTACAGAGGGCAGTGTAATTCATGCTGTTATATTAGAGAGTGTTACAGAAGGCAGTGTAATCCATGGTGTTATATCAGAGAGTGTTACAGTGGGCAGTGTAATCCATGGTGTTATATCAAAGAGAATTGCAGAGGGCAGTGTAATTCATGCTGTTATATCAGAGAGTGTTACAGAGGGCAGTGTAATTCATGCTGTTATATTAGAGAGTGTTACAGAAGGCAGTGTAATCCATGGTGTTATATCAGAGAGTGTTACAGTGGGCAGTGTAATCCATGGTGTTATATCAAAGAGAATTGCAGAGGGCAGTGTAATTCATGCTGTTATATCAGAGAGTGTTACAGAGGGCAGTGTAATTCATGCTGTTATATTAGAGAGTGTTACAAAGGGCAGTGTAATCCATGGTTTTATATCAGCGAGTGTTACAGTGGGCAGTGTAATCCATGGTGTTATATCAGAGAGTGTTACAGAGGGCAGTGTAATCCATGGTGTTATATCAGAGAGTGTTAAAGAGGACAGTGTAATCCATGGTGTTATATCAGAGAGTGTTACAGAGGGCAGTGTAATCCATGCTGTTATATCAGAGAGTGTTACAGAGGGCAGTGTAGTCCATGGTGTTATATCAGAGAGCGTTACAGAGGGCAGTGTTATCCATGGTGTTATATCAGAGAGTGTTACAGAGGGCAGTGTAATTCATGCTGTTATATCAGAGACTGTTACAGAGGGCAGTGTAATCCATGGTTTTATATCAGAGAGTGTTACAGAGGGCAGTGTAATCCATGCTGTTATATCAGAGAGTGTTACAGAGGGCAGTGTAGTCCATGGTGTTATATCAGAGAGCGTTACAGAGGGCAGTGTTATCCATGGTGTTATATCAGAGAGTGTTACAGAGGGCAGTGTAATTCATGCTGTTATATCAGAGACTGTTACAGAGGGCAGTGTAATCCATGGTTTTATATCAGAGAGTGTTACAGAGGACAGTGTAATCCATGGTGTTATATTCGAGAGTGTTACAGAGGGCAGTGTAATCCATGGTGTTATATCAGAGAGTGTTAAAGAGGACAGTATAATCCATGGTGTTATATCAGAGAGTGTTACAGAGGGCAGTGTAATCCATGGTGTTATATCAGAGAGTGTTACAGAGGGCAGTGCAATCCATGGTGTTATATCAGAGAGTGTTACAGAGGGCAGTGTAATCCATGGTGTTATATCAGAGAGTGTCACAAAGGGCAGTGTAATCCATGGTGTTATATCAAAGAGTGTTACAGTGGGCAGTGTAATTCATGTTGTTATATTAGAGAGTGTTACAGAGCGCAGTGTAATCCATGGTGTTATATCAGAGAGTGTGACAGAGGGCAGTGTAATCCATGGTGTTATATCAGAGAGTGTTACAGAGGGCAGTGTAATCAATGCTGTTGTATCAGAGAGTGTTACAGAGGGCAGTGTAATCAATGGTGTTATGTCAGAGAATGTTACAAAGGGCAGTGTAATCCATGGTGTTATATCAGAGAGTGTTACAGAGGGCAGTGTAATCAATGGTGTTATGTCAGAGAATGTTACAAAGGGCAGTGTAATCCATGCTGTTATATCAGAGAGTGTTACAGAGGGCAGTGTAATCCATGCTGTTATATCAGAGAGTGTTACAGAGGACAGTGTAGTCCATGGTGTGATATCAGAGAGTGTTGTCGAGGGCAGTGTAGGTCATGATGTTATATCAGTGAATGTGACAGAGGGCAGTGTACTTCACGCTGTCATATCAGAGAGTTGTACAAATGGCAGTGTAATCTGAGATTTTATGTCAGAGAGTGTTGTCGAGGGCAGTGTAATCCATGGTGTTATGTCAGAGAGTGTTACAGAGGGCAGTGTAATCCATGGTGTTATATCAGAGAGTGCTAGAGAGGGCAGCGTAATCCATGGTGTTATATTAGAGAGTGTTACAGAGGGCAGTGTAATCCATGGTGTTATATCAAAGAGTGTTACAGTGGGCTGTGTAATTCATGTTGTTATATTAGAGAGTGTTACAGAGCGCAGTGCAATCCATGGTGTTATATCAGAGAGTGTTACAGAGGGCAGTGTAATCCATGGTGTTATATCAAAGAGTGTTACAGAGGGCAGTGTAATCCATGGTATTATATCAGAGAGTGTTACAGAGGGCAGTGTAATCCATGGTGTTATATCAGAGAGTGTTACAGAGGGCAGTGTTATCCATGGTGTTATATCAAAGAGTGTAACAGAGGGCAGTGTAATCCATGGTGTTATATCAAAGAGTGTTACAGAGGGCAGTGTAATCCATGCTGTTATATCAGAGAGTGTTACAGAGGGCAGTGTAATCCATCGTGTTAGTTCGGAGAGTGTTACAGAGGTCAGTGTAATCCATGGTGTTTTATCAGAGAGTGTAACAGAGGGCAGTGTAATTCATGGTGTTATATAAGAGAATGTTACAGAGGGCAGTGTAATCAATGGTGTTATATCAGAGAATGTTACAGAGGGCAGTGTCATCCATGGTGTTATATCAGAGAGTGCTAGAGAGGGCAGCATAATCAATGGTGTTGTATCAGAGAATGTTACAGAGGGCAGTGTAATCCATGGTGTTATATCAAAGAGAATTGCAGAGGGCAGTGTAATTCATGCTGTTATATCAGAGAGTGTTACAGAGGGCAGTGTAATTCATGCTGTTATATTAGAGAGTGTTACAGAAGGCAGTGTAATCCATGGTGTTATATCAGAGAGTGTTACAGTGGGCAGTGTAATCCATGGTGTTATATCAAAGAGAATTGCAGAGGGCAGTGTAATTCATGCTGTTATATCAGAGAGTGTTACAGAGGGCAGTGTAATTCATGCTGTTATATTAGAGAGTGTTACAAAGGGCAGTGTAATCCATGGTTTTATATCAGAGAGTGTTACAGTGGGCAGTGTAATCCATGGTGTTATATCAGAGAGTGTTACAGAGGGCAGTGTAATCCATGGTGTTATATCAGAGAGTGTTAAAGAGGACAGTGTAATCCATGGTGTTATATCAGAGAGTGTTACAGAGGGCAGTGTAATCCATGCTGTTATATCAGAGAGTGTTACAGAGGGCAGTGTAGTCCATGGTGTTATATCAGAGAGCGTTACAGAGGGCAGTGTTATCCATGGTGTTATATCAGAGAGTGTTACAGAGGGCAGTGTAATTCATGCTGTTATATTAGAGACTGTTACAGAGGGCAGTGTAATCCATGGTTTTATATCAGAGAGTGTTACAGAGGGCAGTGTAATCCATGGTGTTATATCAGAGAGTGTTACAGAGGGCAGTGTAATCCATGGTGTTATATCAGAGAGTGTGAAAGAGGACAGTATAATCCATGGTGTTATATCAGAGAGTGTTACAGAGGGCAGTGTAATCCATGGTGTTATATCAGAGAGTGTTACAGAGGGCAGTGCAATCCATGGTGTTATATCAGAGAGCGTTACAGAGGGCAGTGTAATCCATGGTGTTATATCAGAGAGTGTCACAAAGGGCAGTGTAATCCATGGTGTTATATCAAAGAGTGTTACAGTGGGCAGTGTAATTCATGTTGTTATATTAGAGAGTGTTACAGAGCGCAGTGTAATCCATGGTGTTATATCAGAGAGTGTGACAGAGGGCAGTGTAATCCATGGTGTTATATCAGAGAGTGTTACAGAGGGCAGTGTAATCAATGCTGTTGTATCAGAGAGTGTTACAGAGGGCAGTGTAATCAATGGTGTTATGTCAGAGAATGTTACAAAGGGCAGTGTAATCCATGGTGTTATATCAGAGAGTGTTACAGAGGGCAGTGTAATCAATGGTGTTATGTCAGAGAATGTTACAAAGGGCAGTGTAATCCATGCTGTTATATCAGAGAGTGTTACAGAGGGCAGTGTAATCCATGCTGTTATATCAGAGAGTGTTACAGAGGACAGTGTAGTCCATGGTGTGATATCAGAGAGTGTTGTCGAGGGCAGTGTAGTTCATGATGTTATATCAGTGAATGTGACAGAGGGCAGTGTACTTCACGCTGTCATATCAGAGAGTCGTACAAATGGCAGTGTAATCTGAGATTTTATGTCAGAGAGTGTTGTCGAGGGCAGTGTAATCCATGGTGTTATGTCAGAGAGTGTTACAGAGGGCAGTGTAATCCATGGTGTTATATCAGAGAGTGCTAGAGAGGGCAGCGTAATCCATGGTGTTATATTAGAGAGTGTTACAGAGGGCAGTGTAATCCATGGTGTTATATCAGAGAGTGTTACAGAGGGCAGTGTAATCCATGGTGTTATATCAGAGAGTGTTACAGAGGGCAGTGTCATCCATGGTGCTTTATCAGAGAGTGTTACAGAGGGCAGTGTAATCCATGGTGTTATATCAGAGAGTGTTAGAGAGGGCAGTGTAATCCATGGTGTTATATCAGAGAGTGTTACAGAGGGCAGTGTAATCCATGGTGTTATATCAGAGAGTGATACAGAGGGCAGTGTAATCCATGGTGTTATATCAAAGAGTGGTACAGAGGGCAGTGTAATCCATGGTGTTATATCAGAGAGTGTTACAGAAGGCATTGTTCTCGATGGTGTTATATCAAAGAGTGTTACAAAGGGCAGTGTAATCCATGGTGTTATATCAGAGAGTGTTAGAGAGGGCAATGTAACCAATGGTGTTATATCAGAGAATGTTACAGAGGGCAGTGTAATCCATGGTCTTATATCTGAGAGTGTTACAGAGGACAGTGTAATCCATGGTGTTATATCAGAGTGTGTTACAGAGGGCAGTGTAATCCATGGTGTTATATCAAAGAGTGTTACACAGGGCAGTGCAATCCATGGTGTTATATCAGAGAGTGTTACAGAGGGCAGTGTTATCGATGGTGTTATATCCGAGAGTGTTACATAGGGCAGTGTAATTCATGCTGTTATATTAGAGAGTGTTACAGAGGGCAGTGTAATCCATGGTGTTATATCAAAGAGTGTTACAAAGGGCAGTGTAATCCATGGTGTTATATCAGAGAGTGTTAGAGAGGGCAGTGTAATCAATGGTGTTATATCAGATAATGTTACAGAGGGCAGTGTAATCCATGGTGTTATATCAGAGAGTGTTACAGAGGCCAGTGTAATCCATGGTGTTATATCAAAGTGTGTTACAGAGGGCAGTGTATTCCATGGTGTTATATCAGAGAGTGTTACAGAGGGCAGTGTAATCCATGGTGTTATATCAGAGAGTGTTACAGAGGGCAGTGTAATCCATGGTGTTATATCAGAGAGTGTTACAGAGGACAGTGTAATCCATGGTGTTATATCAGAGAGTGTTACAGAGGGCAGTGTAATCCATGGTGTTATATCAGAGAGTGTTACAGAGGGCAGTGTAATCCATGGTGTTATATCAGAGAGTGTTACAGAGGGCAGTGTAATCCATGGTGTTATATCAGAGAGTGTTACAGAGGGCAGTGTAATCCATGCTGTTATATCAGAGAGTGTTACAGAGGGCAGTGTAATCCATAGTGTTATATCAGAGAGTGTTACAGAGGGCAGTGTTATCCATGGTGTTATATCAGAGAGTGTTACAGAGGGCAGTGTAATCCATGGTGTTATATCAGAGAGTGTTACAGAGGGCAGTGTAATCCGTAGTGTTATATCAGAGAGTGTTACAGAGGGCAGTGTAATCCATGGTGTTATATCAGAGAGTGTTACAGAGGGCAGTGTAATCCATGCTGTTATATCAAAGAGTGTTACAGAGAGCAGTGTAATCCATGGTGTTATATCAGAGAGTGTTACAGAGGGCAGTGTAATCCATGGTGTTATATCAGAGAGTGTTACAAAGGGCAGTGTAATCCATGGTGTTATATCAGAGAGTGTTACAGAGGGCAGTGTTATCCAGTGTGTTATATCAGAGAGTGTTACAGAGAGCAGTGTAATCCATGGTGTTATATCATAGAGTGTTACAGAGAGCAGTGTAATCCATGGTGTTATATCAGAGAGTGTTACAGAGGGCAGTGTAATCCATGGTGTTATATCAGAGAGTGTTACAGAGGGCAGTGTAATCCATGGTGTTATATCATAGAGTGTTACAGAGAGCAGTGTAATCCATGGTGTTATATCAGAGAGTGTTACAGAGGGCAGTGTAATCCATGGTGTTATATCAGAGAGTGTTACAGAGGGCAGTGTAATCCATGGTGTTATATCAGAGAGTGTTACAGAGGGCAGTGTTATCCAGGGTGTTATATCAGAGAGTGTTACAGAGAGCAGTGTAATCAATGGTGTTATATCAGAGAATGTTACAGAGGGCAGTGTAATCCATGGTCTTATATCAGAGAGTGTTACAGAGGACAGTGTAATCCATGGTGTTATATCAGAGTGTGTTACAAAGGGCAGTGTAATCCATGCTGTTATATCAGAGAGTGTTACAGAGGGCAGTGTAATCCATGCTGTTATATCAGAGAGTGTTACAGAGGGCAGTGTAGTCCATGGTGTTATATCAGAGAGTGTTGCATAGGGCAGTGTAGTTCATGATGTTATATCAGTGAATGTGACAGAGGGCAGTGTAATTCATGCTGTCATATCAGAGAGTCGTACAAATGGCAGTGTAATCTGAGATTTTATGTCAGAGAGTGTGATAGAGGGCAGTGTAATCCATGGTGTTATATCAGAGAGTGTTACAGAGGGCAGTGTTATCCAGGGTGTTATATCAGAGAGTGCTAGAGAGGGCAGCGTAATCCATGGTGTTATATTAGAGAGTGTTACAGAGGGCAGTGTAATCCATGGTGTTATATCAGAGAGTGTTACAGAGGGCAGTGTCATCCATGGTGCTTTATCAGAGAGTGTTACAGAGGGCAGTGTAATCCATGGTGTTATATCAGAGAGTGTTACAGAGGGCAGTGTAATCCATGGTGTTATATCAGAGAGTGTTACAGAGGGCAGTGTAATCCATGGTGTTATATCAGAGAGTGTTACAGAGGGCAGTGTAATCCATGGTGTTATATCAAAGAGTGTTACAGAGGTCAGTGCAATCCATGGTGTTATATCAGAGAGTCTTACAAAGGGCAGTGTTATCGATGGTGTTATATCCGAGAGTGTTACATAGGGCTGTGTAATCCATGGTGTTATCTCAGAGAGTGTTACAGAGGACAGTGTAATCCATGCTGTTATATCAGAGAGTGTTACAGAGGGCAGTGTAGTCCATGGTGTTATATCAGAGAGTGTTGCCGAGGGCAGTGTAGTTCATGCTGTTATATCAGTGAATGTCACAGAGGGCTATGTAATTCATGCTGTTATATCAGAGAGTCGTACAAATGGCAGTGTAATCTGAGATTTTATGTCAGAGAGTGTGATAGAGGGCAGTGTAATCCATGGTGTTATATCAGAGAGTGTAACAGAGAGCAGTGTAATCCATGCTGTTATATCAGAGAGTGTCAGAGAGGGCAGTGTAATCCATGGTGTTATATCAGAGAGTGTTACAGTGGGAAGTGTAATCCATGGTGTTATATCAGAGAGTGTTACAGAGGGCAGTGTAATCCATGCTGTTATATCAGAGAGTGTTACAGAGGGCAGTGTAATCCATGGTGTTATATCAGAGAGTGTTACAGAGGGCAGTGTCATCCATGGTGCTTTATCAGAGAGTGTTAGAGAGGGCAGTGTAATCAATGGTGTTATATCAGATAATGTTACAGAGGGCAGTGTAATCCATGGTGTTATATCAGAGAGTGTTACAGAGGCCAGTGTAATCCATGGTGTTATATCAGAGAGTGTTACAGAGGGCAGTGTTATCGATGGTGTTATATCCGAGAGTGTTACATAGGGCAGTGTAATTCATGCTGTTATATTAGAGAGTGTTACAGAGGGCAGTGTAATCCATGGTGTTATATCAAAGAGTGTTACAAAGGGCAGTGTAATCCATGGTGTTATATCAGAGAGTGTTAGAGAGGGCAGTGTAATCAATGGTGTTATATCAGATAATGTTACAGAGGGCAGTGTAATCCATGGTGTTATATCAGAGAGTGTTACAGAGGCCAGTGTAATCCATGGTGTTATATCAAAGTGTGTTACAGAGGGCAGTGTATTCCATGGTGTTATATCAGAGAGTGTTACAGAGGGCAGTGTAATCCATGGTGTTATATCAGAGAGTGTTACAGAGGGCAGTGTAATCCATGGTGTTATATCAGAGAGTGTTACAGAGGACAGTGTAATCCATGGTGTTATATCAGAGAGTGTTACAGAGGGCAGTGTAATCCATGGTGTTATATCAGAGAGTGTTACAGAAGGCAGTGTAATCCATGGTGTTATATCAGAGAGTGTTACAGAGGGCAGTGTAATCCATGGTGTTATATCAGAGAGTGTTACAGAGGGCAGTGTAATCCATGCTGTTATATCAGAGAGTGTTACAGAGGGCAGTGTAATCCATAGTGTTTTATCAGAGAGTGTTACAGAGGGCAGTGTAATCCATGCTGTTATATCAAAGAGTGTTACAGAGGGCAGTGTTATCCAGGGTGTTATATCAGAGAGTGTTACAAAGGGCAGTGTAATCCATGGTGTTATATCAGAGAGTGTTACAGAGGGCAGTGTAATCCATGGTGTTATATCAGAGAGTGTTACAGAGGGCAGTGTAATCCATAGTGTTATATCAGAGAGTGTTACAGAGGGCAGTGTAATCCATGGTGTTATATCAGAGAGTGTTACAGAGGGCAGTGTAATCCATGCTGTTATATCAAAGAGTGTTACAGAGAGCAGTGTAATCCATGGTGTTATATCAGAGAGTGTTACAGAGGGCAGTGTAATCCATGGTGTTATATCAGAGAGTGTTACAAAGGGCAGTGTAATCCATGGTGTTATATCAGAGAGTGTTACAGAGGGCAGTGTTATCCAGGGTGTTATATCAGAGAGTGTTACAGAGAGCAGTGTAATCCATGGTGTTATATCATAGAGTGTTACAGAGAGCAGTGTAATCCATGGTGTTATATCAGAGAGTGTTACAGAGGGCAGTGTAATCCATGGTGTTATATCAGAGAGTGTTACAGAGGGCAGTGTAATCCATGGTGTTATATCATAGAGTGTTACAGAGAGCAGTGTAATCCATGGTGTTATATCAGAGAGTGTTACAGAGGGCAGTGTAATCCATGGTGTTATATCAGAGAGTGTTACAGAGGGCAGTGTAATCCATGGTGTTATATCAGAGAGTGTTACAGAGGGCAGTGTTATCCAGGGTGTTATATCAGAGAGTGTTACAGAGAGCAGTGTAATCAATGGTGTTATATCAGAGAATGTTACAGAGGGCAGTGTAATCCATGGTCTTATATCAGAGAGTGTTACAGAGGACAGTGTAATCCATGGTGTTATATCAGAGTGTGTTACAAAGGGCAGTGTAATCCATGCTGTTATATCAGAGAGTGTTACAGAGGGCAGTGTAATCCATGCTGTTATATCAGAGAGTTTTACAGAGGGCAGTGTAGTCCATGGTGTTATATCAGAGAGTGTTGCTGAGGGCAGTGTAGTTCATGATGTTATATCAGTGAATGTGACAGAGGGCAGTGTAATTCATGCTGTCATATCAGAGAGTCGTACAAATGGCAGTGTAATCTGAGATTTTATGTCAGAGAGTGTGATAGAGGGCAGTGTAATCCATGGTGTTATATCAGAGAGTGTTACAGAGGGCAGTGTTATCCAGGGTGTTATATCAGAGAGTGCTAGAGAGGGCAGCGTAATCCATGGTGTTATATTAGAGAGTGTTACAGAGGGCAGTGTAATCCATGGTGTTATATCAGAGAGTGTTACAGAGGGCAGTGTCATCCATGGTGCTTTATCAGAGAGTGTTACAGAGGGCAGTGTAATCCATGGTGTTATATCAGAGAGTGTTACAGAGGGCAGTGTAATCCATGGTGTTATATCAGAGAGTGTTACAGAGGGCAGTGTAATCCATGGTGTTATATCAAAGAGTGTTACAGAGGTCAGTGCAATCCATGGTGTTATATCAGAGAGTCTTACAAAGGGCAGTGTTATCGATGGTGTTATATCCGAGAGTGTTACATAGGGCTGTGTAATCCATGGTGTTATCTCAGAGAGTGTTACAGAGGACAGTGTAATCCATGCTGTTATATCAGAGAGTGTTACAGAGGGCAGTGTAGTCCATGGTGTTATATCAGAGAGTGTTGCCGAGGGCAGTGTAGTTCATGCTGTTATATCAGTGAATGTCACAGAGGGCTATGTAATTCATGCTGTTATATCAGAGAGTCGTACAAATGGCAGTGTAATCTGAGATTTTATGTCAGAGAGTGTGATAGAGGGCAGTGTAATCCATGGTGTTATATCAGAGAGTGTAACAGAGAGCAGTGTAATCCATGCTGTTATATCAGAGAGTGTCAGAGAGGGCAGTGTAATCCATGGTGTTATATCAGAGAGTGTTACAGTGGGAAGTGTAATCCATGGTGTTATATCAGAGAGTGTTACAGAGGGCAGTGTAATCCATGCTGTTATATCAGAGAGTGTTACAGAGGGCAGTGTAATCCATGGTGTTATATCAGAGAGTGTTACAGAGGGCAGTGTCATCCATGGTGCTTTATCAGAGAGTGTTACAGAGGGCAGTGTAATCCATGGTGTTATATCAGAGAGTGTTACAGAGGGCAGTGTAATCCATAGTGTTATATCAGAGAGTGTTGCAGAGGGCAGTGTAATCCATGCTGTTATATCAAAGAGTGTTACAGAGAGCAGTGTAATCCATGGTGTTATATCAGAGAGTGTTACAGAGGGCAGTGTAATCCATGCTGTTATATCAGAGAGTGTTACAGAGGGCAGTGTAATCCATGGTGTTATATCAGAGAGTGTTACAGAGGGCAGTGTCATCCATGGTGCTTTATCAGAGAGTGTTACAGAGGGCAGTGTAATCCATGGTGTTATATCAGAGAGTGTTACAGAGGGCAGTGTAATCCATAGTGTTATATCAGAGAGTGTTACAGAGGGCAGTGTCATCCATGGTGTTATATCAGAGAGTGTTACAGAGAGCAGTGTAATCCATGGTGTTATATCAGAGAGTGTTACAGAGGACAGTGTAATCCATGGTGTTATATCAGAGAGTGTTACAGAGGGCAGTGTAATCAATGCTGATGTATCAAAGAGTGTTACAGAGAGCAGTGTAATCCATGGTGTTATATCAGAGAGTGTTACAAAGGGCAGTGTAATCCATGGTGTTATATCAGAGAGTGTTACAAAGGGCAGTGTAATCCATGGTGTTATATCAGAGAGTGTTAGAGAGGGCAGTGTAATCAATGGTGTTATATCAGAGAATGTTACAGAGGGCAGTGTAATCCATGGTTTTATATCAGAGAGTGTTACAGAGGACAGTGTAATCCATGGTGTTATATCAGAGAGTGTTACAGAGGACAGTGTAATCCATGGTGTTATATCAGAGAGTGTTACAAAGGGCAGTGTAATCCATGGTGTTATATCAGAGAGTGTTACAAAGGGCAGTGTAATCCATGGTGTTATATCAGAGAGTGTTACAGAGGGCAGTGTAATCCATGGTGTTATATCAGAGAGTGTTACAAAGGGCAGTGTAATCCATGCTGTTATATCAGAGAGTGTTACAAAGGGCAGTGTAATCCATGCTGTTATATCAGAGAGTGTTACAGAGGGCAGTGTAGTCCATGGTGTTATATCAGAGAGTGTTACAGAGGACAGTGTAATCCATGGTGTTATATCAGAGAGTGTTACAAAGGGCAGTGTAATCCATGCTGTTATATCAGAGAGTGTTACAGACGGCAGTGTAATCCATGCTATTATATCAGAGAGTGTTACAGAGGGCAGTGTAGTCCATGGTGTTATATCAGAGAGTGTTGCTGAGGGCAGTGTAGTTCATGATGTTATATCAGTGAATATGACAGAGGGCAGTGTAATTCATGCTGTCATATCAGAGAGTCGTACAAATGGCAGTGTAATCTGAGATTTTATGTCAGAGAGTGTGATAGAGGGCAGTGTAATCCATGGTGTTATATCAGAGAGTGTTACAGAGGGCAGTGTTATCCAGGGTGTTATATCAGAGAGTGCTAGAGAGGGCAGCGTAATCCATGGTGTTATATTAGAGAGTGTTACAGAGGGCAGTGTCATCCATGGTGCTTTATCAGAGAGTGTTACAGAGGGCAGTGTAATCCATGCTGTTATATCAGAGAGTGTTACAGAGGGCAGTGTAATCCATGGTGTTATATCAGAGAGTGTTACAGAGGGCAGTGTAATCCATGGTGTTATATCAGAGAGTGTTACAGAGGGCAGTGTAATCCATGGTGTTATATCAAAGAGTGTTACAGAGGTCAGTGCAATCCATGGTGTTATATCAGAGAGTCTTACAAAGGGCAGTGTTATCGATGGTGTTATATCCGAGAGTGTTACATAGGGCTGTGTAATCCATGGTGTTATCTCAGAGAGTGTTACAGAGGACAGTGTAATCCATGCTGTTATATCAGAGAGTGTTACAGAGGGCAGTGTAGTCCATGGTGTTATATCAGAGAGTGTTGCCGAGGGCAGTGTAGTTCATGCTGTTATATCAGTGAATGTCACAGAGGGCTATGTAATTCATGCTGTTATATCAGAGAGTCGTACAAATGGCAGTGTAATCTGAGATTTTATGTCAGAGAGTGTGATAGAGGGCAGTGTAATCCATGGTGTTATATCAGAGAGTGTAACAGAGAGCAGTGTAATCCATGCTGTTATATCAGAGAGTGTCAGAGAGGGCAGTGTAATCCATAGTGTTATATCAGAGAGTGTTACAGTGGGAAGTGTAATCCATGGTGTTATATCAGAGAGTGTTACAGAGAGCAGTGTAATCCATGGTGTTATATCAGAGAGTGTTACAGATGGCAGTGTAATCAATGTTGTTATATCAAAGAGTGTTACAGCGGGCAGTGTAATCCATGGTGTCATATCAGAGAGTGTTACAGAGGGCAGTGTAATCCATGGTGTTATATCAGAGAGTGTTACAGAGGGCAGTGTAATCCATGGTGTTATATCAAAGAGTGTTACAGAGGGCAGTGTAATTCATGGTGTTATATCAGAGAGTGTTACAGAGGGCAGTGTAATCCATGGTGTTATATCAGAGAGTGTTACAGAGGGCAGCGTAATCCATGGTGTTATATTAGAGAGTGTTACAGAGAGCAGTGTAATCCATGGTGTTATATCAGAGAGTGTTCCAGAGGTCAGTGTAATCCATGGTGTTATATCAGAGAGTGTTACAGAGGGCAGTGTAATCCATGGTGTTATATCAGAGAGTGTTACAGATGGCAGTGTAATCAATGTTGTTATATCAAAGAGTGTTACAGCGGGCAGTGTATTCCATGGTGTCATATCAGAGAGTGTTACAGAGGGCAGTGTAATCCATGGTGTTATATCAGAGAGTGTTACAGAGGGCAGTGTAATTCATGGTGTTATATCAGAGAGTGTTACAGAGGGCAGTGTAATCAATGGTGTTATATCAGAGAGTGTTACAGAGGGCAGTGTAATTCATGCTGTTATATTAGAGAGTGTTACAGAGGGCAGTGTAATCCATGGATTTATATCAGAGAGTGTTACAGAGGGCAGTGTAATCCATGGTGTTATATCAGAGAGTGTTACAGAGGGCAGTGTAATCCATGCTGTTATATCAGAGAGTGTTACAGAGGACAGTGTAATCCATGGTGTTATATCAGAGAGTGTTACAGAGGGCAGTGTAATCCATGCTGTTATATCAGAGAGTGTTACAGAGGGCAGTGTAGTCCATGGTGTTATATCAGAGAGTGTTACAGAGGGCAGTGTAATCCATGGTGTTATATCAGAGAGTGTTACAGAGGGCAGTGTAATCCATGGTGTTATATCAGAGAGTGTTACAGAGGGCAGTGTAATCCATGGTGTTATATCAAAGAGTGTTACAGTGGGCTGTGTAATTCATGTTGTTATATTAGAGAGTGTTACAGAGCGCAGTGCAATCCATGGTGTTATATCAGAGAGTGTTACAGAGGGCAGTGTAATCCATGGTGTTATATCAAAGAGTGTTACAGAGGGCAGTGTAATCCATGGTATTATATCAGAGAGTGTTACAGAGGGCAGTGTAATCCATGGTGTTATATCAGAGAGTGTTACAGAGGGCAGTGTAATCCATGGTGTTATATCAAAGAGTGTAACAGAGGGCAGTGTAATCCATGGTGTTATATCAAAGAGTGTTACAGAGGGCAGTGTAATCCATGCTGTTATATCAGAGAGTGTTACAGAGGGCAGTGTAATCCATCGTGTTAGTTCGGAGAGTGTTACAGAGGTCAGTGTAATCCATGGTGTTTTATCAGAGAGTGTAACAGAGGGCAGTGTAATTCATGGTGTTATATAAGAGAATGTTTCAGAGGGCAGTGTAGTCCATGGTGTTATATTCGAGAGTGTTACAGAGGGCAGTGTAATCCATGGTGTTATATCAGAGAGTGTTCCAGAGGGCAGTGTAATCCATGGTGTTATATCAGAGAGTGTTAAAGAGGACAGTGTAATCCATGGTGTTATATCAAAGAGAATTGCAGAGGGCAGTGTAATTCATGCTGTTATATCAGAGAGTGTTACAGAGGGCAGTGTAGTCCATGGTGTTATATTAGAGAGTGTTACAGAGGGCAGTGTAATCCATGGTGTTATATCAGAGAGTGTTACAGAGGGCAGTGTAATCCATGGTGTTATATCAGAGAGCGTTACAGAGGGCAGTGTAATCCATGGTGTTATATCAGAGAGTGTTACAGAGGGCAGTGTAATTCATGCTGTTATATTAGAGAGTGTTACAAAGGGCAGTGTAATCCATGGTTTTATATCAGAGAGTGTTACAGAGGGCAGTGGAATCCATGGTGTTATATCAGAGAGTGTTACAGGGGGCAGTGTAATCCATGGTGTTATATCAGAGAGTGTTAAAGAGGACAGTGTAATCCATGGTGTTATATCAGAGAGTGTTACAGAGGGCAGTGTAATCCATGCTGTTATATCAGAGAGTGTTACAGAGGGCAGTGTAGTCCATGGTGTTATATCAGAGAGCGTTACAGAGGGCAGTGTAATCCATGGTGTTATATCAGAGAGTGTTACAGAGGGCAGTGTAATTCATGCTGTTATATTAGAGACTGTTACAGAGGGCACTGTAATCAATGGTGTTATGTCAGAGAATGTTACAAAGGGCAGTGTAATCCATGGTGTTATATCAGAGAGTGTTACAGAGGGCATTGTAATCCATGGTGTTATATCAAAGACTATTACAGAGGGCAGTGTAATTCATGCTGTTATATCAGAGAGTGTTACAGAGGGCAGTGTAATTCATGGTGTTATATTAGAGAGTGTTACGGAGGGCAGTGTAATCTATGGTGTTATATTAGAGAGTGTTACAGAGGGCAGTGTAATCCATGGTGTTATATCAGAGAGTGTTACAGAGGGCAGTGTAATCTATGGTGTTATATCAGAGAGTGTTACAGAGGACAGAGTAATCCATGGTGTTATATCAGAGAGTGTTACAGAGGGTTGTGTAATCCATAGTGTTATATCAGAAAGTGTTACAGAGGGCAGTGTAATCCATGGTGTTTTATCAGAGAGTGTTACAGAGGGCAGTGTAATCCATGGTGTTATATCAGAGAGTGTGACAGAGGGCAGTGTAATCCATGGTGTTATATCAGAGAGTGTTACAGAGGTCAGTGTAATTCATGGTGTTATATCAGAGAGTGTGACAGAGGGCAGTGTAATCCCTGGTGTTATATCAGAGAGTGTTACAGAGGTCAGTGTAATTCATGGTGTTATATCAGAGAGTGTGACAGAGGGCAGTGTAATCCATGGTGTTATATCAAAGAGTATTACAGAGGGCAGTGTAGTTCATGCTGTTATATTAGACAGTGTTACAGAGGGCAGTGTAATCCATGCTATTATATCAGAGAGTGTTACAGAGGGCAGAGTAATCCATGGCGTTATATCAGAGTGTTTTACAAATTGCAGTATAATCTGAGATGTTATATCAGAGAGTCGTACAAACGGCAGCGTAATCAGAGATCTTATGTCAGAGAGTGTGATAGAGGGCTGGAAAATCCATGGTGTTATATCAGAGAGTGTTACAGAGGGCAGTGTAATCCATGGTGTTATATCAGAGAGTGTTACAGAGGACAGTGTAATCCATGGTGTTATATCAGAGAGTGTTACAGAGGGCAGTGTAATCCATGGTGTTATATCAGAGAGTGTTACAGAGGGCAGTGTAATCCATGGTGTTATATCAGAGTGTTTTACAAATTGCAGTATAATCTGAGATGTTATATCAGAGAGTCGTACAAACGGCAGCGTAATCAGAGACCTTATGTCAGAGAGTGTGATAGAGGGCAGGGAAATCCATAGTGTTATATCAGAGAGTGTTACAGAGGGCAGTGTAATCCATGGTGTTTTAGCAGAGAGTCTTACAAATGGCAGTATAATCTCAGATGTTATGTCAGAGAGTGTTACAGAGGGCAGTGTAATCCATGTTGTTATACCAGAGAATGATGCAGTGGAGCTAGTGTTGGACTTGGCTGGACAATGGTACAATCACATCACACCAGGTTATTACGGCCAACAACCTGGCGATGTGTGATTTTTGACAGAGGGCAGTGTGGTCGTTGCCATCAT
Source organism: Chiloscyllium punctatum (assembly GCF_047496795.1). Taxonomy (NCBI): domain Eukaryota; kingdom Metazoa; phylum Chordata; class Chondrichthyes; order Orectolobiformes; family Hemiscylliidae; genus Chiloscyllium; species Chiloscyllium punctatum. The sequence goes on from NC_092760.1 coordinate 14,606,603, forward strand.
GTCAGAGTATTATAGAGGGAGCTCTAATTCATGTTGCTACACCAGGAAGTCTTGCAGAGGACAGTGTAATCCATGGTGTTATATCCGAGAGTCTTACAGAGGGCAGTGTAATGTGAGATTGTATGTCAGAGAGTGTTGCCAAGGACAGTGTAATTCATGGTATTATATCCGAGAGTCTTACAGAGGGCAGTGTAATGTGAGATTGTATGTCAGAGAGTGTTGCCAAGGGCAGTGTAATCCACGGTGTTGTACCAGAGAATGATGCAGTGGAGCTAGTCTTGGACTTGGCTGGACAATAATAAAATCACATCACACCAGGTTAAACGGACAACAAGCTGGTGATGTGTGATTTTTAACTATGTCAGAGAATGTTACAGAGGGCAGTGTAATCCATGGTGTTATATCAGAGAGTGTTACAGAGGGCAGTGTAATCCATGGTGTTATATCAGAGAGTGTTACAGAGGGCAGTGTAATCCATGGTGTTATATCAGAGAGTGTTACAGAGGACAGTGTAATCCATGCTGTTGTATCAGAGAGTGTTACAGAGGACAGTGTAATCCATGGTGTTATATCAGAGAGTGTTACAGAGGGCAGTGTAATCCATGGTGTTATATTCGAGAGTGTTACAGAGGTCAGTGTAATCCATGGTGTTATATCAGAGAGTGTTACAGAGGGCAGTGTAATCCATGGTGTTATATCAGAGAGTGTGACAGAGGGCAGTGTAATCCATGGTGTTATATCAGAGAGTGTTACAGAGGGCAGTGTAATCAATGCTGTTGTATCAGAGAGTGTTACAGAGGGCAGTGTAATCAATGGTGTTATGTCAGAGAATGTTACAAAGGGCAGTGTAATCCATGGTGTTATATCAGAGAGTGTTACAGAGGGCATTGTAATCCATGGTGTTATATCAAAGACTATTACAGAGGGCAGTGTAATTCATGCTGTTATATCAGAGAGTGTTACAGAGGGCAGTGTAATTCATGGTGTTATATTAGAGAGTGTTACGGAGGGCAGTGTAATCTATGGTGTTATATTAGAGAGTGTTACAGAGGGCAGTGTAATCCATGGTGTTATATCAGAGAGTGTTACAGAGGGCAGTGTAATCTATGGTGTTATATCAGAGAGTGTTACAGAGGACAGAGTAATCCATGGTGTTATATCAGAGAGTGTTACAGAGGGCAGTGTAATCCATGGTGTTATATCAGAAAGTGTTACAGAGGGCAGTGTAATCCATGGTGTTTTATCAGAGAGTGTTACAGAGGGCAGTGTAATCCATGGTGTTATGTCAGAGAGTGTTACAGAGGTCAGTGTAATTCATGGTGTTATATCAGAGAGTGTGACAGAGGGCAGTGTAATCCATGGTGTTATATCAGAGAGTGTTACAGAGGTCAGTGTAATTCATGGTGTTATATCAGAGAGTGTGACAGAGGGCAGTGTAATCCATGGTGTTATATCAAAGAGTATTACAGAGGGCAGTGTAGTTCATGCTGTTATATCAGAGAGTGTTACAGATTGCAGTGTAATCCATGCTATTATATCAGAGAGTGTTACAGGGGGCAGAGTAATCCATGGTGTTATATCAGAGTGTTTTACAAATTGCAGTATAATCTGAGATGTTATATCAGAGAGTCGTACAAACGGCAGCGTAATCAGAGATCTTATGTCAGAGAGTGTGATAGAGGGCAGGAAAATCCATGGTGTTATATCAGAGAGTGTTTCAGAGGGCAGTGTAATCTATGGTGTTATATCAGAGAGTGTTACAGAGGACAGTGTAATCCATGGTGTTATATCAGAGAGTGTTACAGAGGGCAGTGTAATCCATGGTGTTATATCAGAGAGTGTTACAGAGGGCAGTGTAATCCATGGTGTTATATCAGAGTGTTTTACAAATTGCAGTATAATCTGAGATGTTATATCAGAGAGTCGTACAAACGGCAGCGTAATCAGAGACCTTATGTCAGAGAGTATGATAGAGGGCAGGGAAATCCATAGTGTTATATCAGAGAGTGTTACAGAGGGCAGTGTAATCCATGGTGTTTTAGCAGCGAGTCTTACAAATGGCAGTATAATCTGAGATGTTATGTCAGAGAGTCTTACAGAGGGCTGTGTAATCCATGGTGTTATATCAGAGTGTTTTACAAATTGCAGTATAATCTGAGATGTTATATCAGAGAGTCATACAAACGGCAGCGTAATCAGAGACCTTATGTCAGAGAGTGTGATAGAGGGCAGGGAAATCCATAGTGTTATATCAGAGAGTGTTACAGAGGGCAGTGTAATCCATGGTGTTTTATCAGAGAGTCTTACAAATGGCAGTATAATCTGAGATGTTATGTCAGAGAGTGTTACAGAGGGCAGTGTAATCCATGTTGTTATACCAGAGAATGATGCAGTGGAGCTAGTGTTGGACTTGGCTGGACAATGGTACAATCACATCACACCAGGTTATTACGGCCAACAACCTGGCGATGTGTGATTTTTGACAGAGGGCAGTGTGGTCGTTGCCATCATGTCAGAGTATTATAGAGGGAGCTCTAATTCATGTTGCTACACCAGGAAGTCTTGCAGAGGACAGTGTAATCCATGGTGTTATATCCGAGAGTCTTACAGAGGGCAGTGTAATGTGAGATTGTATGTCAGAGAGTGTTGCCAAGGACAGTGTAATTCATGGTGTTATATCCGAGAGTCTTACAGAGGGCAGTGTAATATGAGATTGTATGTCAGAGAGTGTTGCCAAGGGCAGTGTAATCCACGGTGTTGTACCAGAGAATGATGCAGTGGAGCTAGTCTTGGACTTGGCTGGACAATAATAAAATCACATCACACCAGGTTATACGGACAACAAGCTGGTGATGTGTGATTTTTAACTATGTCAGAGAATGTTACAGAGGGCAGTGTAGTGGATGCCATCATGTCAGAGTATTCCAGAGGGAGCGATAATTCTTGCTGCTATACGAGGAAGACTTACGTAGGGCAGTGTAATCCATGCAGTTATATCAGAGAGTGTTACAGAGGGCAGTGTAATCCATTGTGTTATATCAGAGAGTGTTACAGAGGGCAGTGTAATCCATTGTGTTATATCAGAGAGTGTTACAGAGGGCAGTGTAATCCATGCTGTTGTATCAGAGAGTGTTACAGAGGACAGTGTAATCCATGCTGTTATATTAGAGAGTGTTACAGAGGGCAGTGTAATCCATGGTGTTATATCAGAGAGTGTTACAGAGGGCAGTGTAATCCATGCTATTATATCAGAGAGTGTTACAGAGGGCAGTGTAATCCATGGTGTTATATCAGAAAGTGTTACAGGGGACAGTGTAATCCATGCTGTTGTATCAGAGAGTGTTACAGAGGACAGTGTAATCCATGGTGTTATATCAGAGAGTGTTACAGAGGACAGTGTAATCCATGGTGTTATATTCGAGAGTGTTACAGAGGTCAGTGTAATCCATGGTGTTATATCAGAGAGTGTTACAGAGGGCAGTGTAATCCATGGTGTTATATCAGAGAGTGTGACAGAGGGCAGTGTAATCCATGGTGTTATATCAGAGAGTGTTACAGTGGGCAGTGTAATCCATGGTGTTATATCAGAGAGTGTGACAGAGGGCAGTGTAATCCAAGGTGTTATATCAGAGAGTGTGTCAGAGGGCAGTGTAATCCATGGTGTTATATCAGAGAGTATTACAGAGGGCAGTGTAATCCATCGTGTTACATCAGAGAGTGTTACAGAGGTCAGTGTAATCCCTGGTGTTATATCAGAGAGTGTGACAGAGGGCAGTGTAATCCATGGTGTTATATCAGAGAGTGTTACAGAGGGCAGTGTAATCCATGGTGTTATATTCGAGAGTGTTACAGAGGGCAGTGTAATCCATGGTGTTATATCAGAGAGTGTTACAGAGGGCAGTGTAATCTACGGTGTTATATCAGAGAGTGTTAGAGAGGGCAGTGTAATCCATGGTGTTATATCAGAGAGTGTTACAGAGGGCAGTGTAATCCATGGTGTTACATCAGAGAGTGTTACAGAGGGCAGTCTAATCCATGGTGTTATATCACAGAGTGTTACAGAGGGCAGTGTAATCCATGGTGTTATATCAAAGAGTGTTACAGAGGGCAGTGTAATCCATGCTGTTATATCAGAGAGTGTTACAGAGAGCAGTGTAATCCATGGTGTTATATCAGAGAGTGTTACAGATGGCAGTGTAATCCATGCTGTTATATCAGAGTGTGTTACAGAGGGCAGTGTAATCCATGGTGTTATATCAGAGAGTGTGACAGAGGGCAGTGTAATCCATAGTGTTATATCAGAGAGTGTTACAGAGGGCAGTGTAATCTATGGTGTTATATCAGAGAGTGTTAGAGAGGGCAGTGTAATCCATGGTGTTATATCAGAGAGTGTTACAGTGGGCATTGTGATCCATGGTGTTATATCAGAGGGTGTTACAGAGGGCAGTGTAATCCATGCTGTTATATCAGAGAGTGTTACAGAGTGCAGTGTAATCCATGGTGTTATATCAGAGAGTGTTACAGAGGGCAGTGTAATCCACGGTGTTATATCAGAGAGTGTTAGAGAGGGCTGTGTAATCCATGGTGTTATATCAGAGAGTGTTACAGAGGGCAGTGTAATCCATGGTGTTATATTAGAGAGTGTTACAGAGGGCAGTGTAATCCATGGTGTTATATCAGAGAATGTTACAGAGGGCAGTGTAATCCATGGTATTATATCAGAGAGTGTTACAGAGGGCAGTGTAGTCCATGGTGTTTTATCAGAGAGTGTTCCAGAGGGCAGTGTAATCCATGCTGTTATATCAGAGAGTGTTTCAGAGGGCAGTGTAATCCATGGTGTTATATCAGCGAGTGTTACAGAGGGCAGTATAATCCATGGTGTTATATCAGACAGTGTTACAGAGGGCAGTGTAATCCATGGTGTTATATCAGAGAGTGTTACAGAGGGCAGTGTAATCCATGGTGTTCTATCAGAGAGTGTTACAGAGGGCAGTGTAATCCATGGTGTTATATCAGAGAGTGTTGCTGAGGCCAGTGTAATTCATGCTGTTATATCAGAGAGTCGTACAAATGGCAGTGTAATCTGAGATTTTATGTCAGAGAGTGTGCTTTTGCCCGAAACGTCGATTTCGCTGCTCGTTGGATGCCGCCTGAACTGCTGTGCTCTTCCAGCACCACTAATCCAGTATTACGGACAACAACCTGGTGATGTGAGATATTTAACTATGTCAGAGAATGTTACAGAGGTCAGTGTAGTCGATGCCATCATGTCAGAGTATTACAGAGGGAGCTATAATTCATGCTGCTACACCAGGAAATATTGCAGAGGGCAGTGTAATCCATGGGGTTATATCAGAGAGTGTTACATAGGGCAGTGTAATCCATGGTGTTATATCAGAGAGTGTTACAGTGGGCTGTGTAATCCATGGTGTTATATCAGAGAGTGTTACAGAGGGCAGTGTAATCCATGGTGTTATATCAGAGAGTGTTACAGTGGGCTGTGTAATCCATGGTGTTATATCAGAGAGTGTTACAGAGGGCAGTGTAATCCATGGTGTTATATCAGAGAGTGTGACAGAGGGCAGTGTAATCCATGGTGTTATATCAGAGCGTGTTACAGAGGGCAGTGTAATCCATGGTGTTATATCAGAGAGTGTTACATAGGGCAGTGTAATCCATGGTGTTATATCAGAGAGTGTGACAGAGGGCAGTGTAATCCATGGTGTTATATCAGAGAGTGTTACAGAGGGCAGTGTAATCCATGGTGTTATATCAGAGAGTGTGACAGAGGGCAGTGTAATCCATGGTGTTATATCAGAGAGTGTTACAGAGGGCAGTGTAATCCATGGTGTTATATCAGAGAGTGTTACAGAGGGCAGTGTAATCCATGCTGTTATATCAGAGAGTGTTACAGAGGGCAGAGTAATCCATGGTGGTATATCAGAGTGTTTTACAAATTGCAGTATAATCTGAGATGTTATATCAGAGAGTCGTACAAACGGCAGCGTAATCAGAGATCTTATGTCAGAGAGTGTGATAGAGGGCAGGGATATCCATAGTGTTATATCAGAGAGTGTTTCAGAGGGCAGTGTAATCCATGGTGTTATATCAGAGAGTGTTACAGAGGGCAGTGTAATCCATGGTGTTATATCAGAGTGTGTTACAGAGGGCAGTGTAATCCATGGTGTTATAGCAGAGAGTCTTGCAAATGGCAGTATAATCTGAGATGTTATATCAGAGAGTGTTACACAGGGCAGTGTAATCCATGTTGTTATATCAGAGAATGATGCAGTGGAGCGAGTGTTGGACTTGGCTGGACAATGGTACAATCACATCACACCAGGTTATTACGGCCAACAACCTGGTGATGTGTGATTTTTAACAGAGGGCAGTGTGGTCGTTGCCATCATGTCAGAGTATTACAGAGGGAGCTCTAATTCATGCTGCTATACCAGGAAGTCTTGCAGAGGACAGTGTAATCCATGGTGTTATATCAGAGAGTCTTACAGAGGGCAGTGTAATGTGAGATTGTATGTCAGAGAGTGTGCCAAGGGCAGTGTAATCCACGGTGTTGTACCAGAGAATGATTCAGTGCAACTAGTCTTGGACTTGGCTGGACAATAATAAAATCACATCACACCAGGTTATACGGACAACAACCTGGCGATGTGTGATTTTTAACTATGTCAGAGAATGTTACAGAGGGCAGTGTAGTGGATGCCATCATGTCAGAGTATTCCAGAGGGAGCAATAATTCTTGCTGCTATACGAGGAACACTTACAGAGGGCAGTGTAATCCATGCTGTTATATCAGAGAGTGTTACGGAGGGCAGTGTAATCCATGGTGTTATATCAGAGAGTGTTACAGAGGGCAGTGTAATCCATGCTGTTATATCAGAGAGTGTTACAGAGGACAGTGTAATCCATGGTGTTATATCAGAGAGTGTTACAGAGGGCAGTGTAATCCATGGTGTTATATTCGAGAGTGTTACAGTGGGCAGTGTAATCCATGGTGTTATATCAGAGAGTGTTACAGAGGGCAGTGTAATCCATGGTGTTATATTCGAGAGTGTTACAGAGGGCAGTGTAATCCATGGTGTTATATCAGAGAGTGTTACAGAGGGCTGTGTAATCCATGGTGTTATATTCGAGAGTGTTACAGAGCGCAGTGTAATCCATGGTGTTATATCAGAGAGTGTTACAGAGGGCAGTGTAATCCATGGTGTTACATCAGAGAGTGTTACAGAGGGCAGTGTAATCCATGGTGTTATATCAGAGAGTGTTACAAAGGGCAGTGTAATCCATGGTGTTACATCAGAGAATGTTACAGAGGGCAGTGTAATCCATGGTGTTATATCAGAGAGTGTTACAAAGGGCAGTGTAATCCATGGTGTTATATCAGAGAGTGTTACAAAGGGCAGTGTAATCCATGGTGTTACATCAGAGAGTGTTACAGAGGGCAGTGTAATCCATGGTGTTATATCAGAGAGTGTTACAAAGGGCAGTGTAATCCATGGTGTTACATCAGAGAGTGTTACAGAGGGCAGTGTAATCCATGGTGTTATATCAGAGATTGTTACAGAGGGCAGTGTAATCCATGGTGTTACATCAGAGAGTGTTACAGAGGGCAGTGTAATCCATGGTGTTATATCAGAGAGTGTGACAGAGGGCAGTGTAATCCATGGTGTTATATCAAAGAGTGTTACAGAGGGCAGTGTAATCCATGCTGTTATATCAGAGTGTGTTACAGAGGGCAGTGTAATCCATGCTGTTATATCAGAGAGTGTTACAGATGGCAGTGTAATCCATGGTGTTATATCAGAGAGTGTTACAGAGGGCAGTGTAATCTATGGTGTTATATCAGAGAGCGTTAGAGAGGGCAGTGTAATCCATGCTGTTATATCAGACAGTGTTACAGTGGGCAGTGTGATCCATGGTTTTCTATCAGAGGGTGTTACAGAGGGCAGTGTAATCCACGGTGTTATATCAGAGAGTGTTACAGAGTGCAGTGTAATCCATGGTGTTATATCAGAGAGTGTTACAGAGGGCAGTGCAATCCATGCTGTTATATCAGAGAGTGTTACAGAGGGCAGTGTAATCCATGGTATTATATCAGAGAGTGTTACAGAGGGCAGTGTAGTCCATGGTGTTTTATCAGAGAGTGTTCCAGAGGGCAGTGTAATCCATGCTGTTGTATCAGAGAGTGTTACAGAGGACAGTGTAATCCATGGTGTTATATCAGAGAGTGTTACACAGGGAAGTGTAATCCATGGTGTTACATCAGAGAGTGTTACAGAGGCCAGTGTAATCCATGGTGTTATATTCGAGAGTGTTACAGAGGGCAGTGTAATCCATGGTGTTATATCAGAGAGTGTTACAGATGGCAGTGTAATCCATGCTGTTATATCAGAGTGTGTTACAGAGGGCAGTGTAATCCATGGTGTTATATCAGAGAGTGTTACAGAGGGCAGTGTAATCCATGCTGTTATATCAGAGAGTGTTACAGAGGGCAGTGTAATCTATGGTGTTATATCAGAGAGTGTTAGAGAGGGCAGTGTAATCCATGGTGTTATATCAGAGAGTGTTACAGTGGGCAGTGTAATCCATGGTGTTATATCAGAGGGTGTTACAGAGGGCAGTGTAATCCACGGTGTTATATCAGAGAGTGTTACAGAGTGCAGTGTAATCCATGGTGTTATATCAGAGAGTGTTACAGAGGGCAGTGTAATCCACGGTGTTATATCAGAGAGTGTTAGACAGGGCAGTGTAATCCATGGTGTTATATCAGAGAGTGTTACAGGGGGCAGTGTAATCCATGGTGTTATATCAGAGAATGTTACAGAGGGCAGTGTAATCCATGGTATTATATCAGAGAGTGTTACAGAGGGCAGTGTAATCCATGGTGTTATATCAGAGAGTGTTACAGTGGGCAGTGTAATCCATGCTGTTATATGAGATAGTGTTATAGAGGGCAGTGTAATCCATGCTGTTATATCAGAGTGTGTTACAGACGGCAGTGTAATCCATGGTGGTATATCAGAGAGTGTTACAGAGGGCAGTGTAATCCATGCTGTTATATCAGAGAGTGTTACAGAGTGCAGTGTAATCCATGGTGTTATATCAGAGAGTGTTACAGAGGGCAGTGTAATCCACGGTGTTATATCAGAGAGTGTTAGAGAGGGCTGTGTAATCCATGGTGTTATATCAGAGAGTGTTACAGAGGGCAGTGTAATCCATGGTGTTATATTAGAGAGTGTTACAGAGGGCAGTGTAATCCATGGTGTTATATCAGAGAATGTTACAGAGGGCAGTGTAATCCATGGTATTATATCAGAGAGTGTTACAGAGGGCAGTGTAGTCCATGGTGTTTTATCAGAGAGTGTTCCAGAGGGCAGTGTAATCCATGCTGTTATATCAGAGAGTGTTTCAGAGGGCAGTGTAATCCATGGTGTTATATCAGCGAGTGTTACAGAGGGCAGTATAATCCATGGTGTTATATCAGACAGTGTTACAGAGGGCAGTGTAATCCATGGTGTTATATCAGAGAGTGTTACAGAGGGCAGTGTAATCCATGGTGTTCTATCAGAGAGTGTTACAGAGGGCAGTGTAATCCATGGTGTTATATCAGAGAGTGTTGCTGAGGCCAGTGTAATTCATGCTGTTATATCAGAGAGTCGTACAAATGGCAGTGTAATCTGAGATTTTATGTCAGAGAGTGTGCTTTTGCCCGAAACGTCGATTTCGCTGCTCGTTGGATGCCGCCTGAACTGCTGTGCTCTTCCAGCACCACTAATCCAGTATTACGGACAACAACCTGGTGATGTGAGATATTTAACTATGTCAGAGAATGTTACAGAGGTCAGTGTAGTCGATGCCATCATGTCAGAGTATTACAGAGGGAGCTATAATTCATGCTGCTACACCAGGAAATATTGCAGAGGGCAGTGTAATCCATGGGGTTATATCAGAGAGTGTTACATAGGGCAGTGTAATCCATGGTGTTATATCAGAGAGTGTTACAGTGGGCTGTGTAATCCATGGTGTTATATCAGAGAGTGTTACAGAGGGCAGTGTAATCCATGGTGTTATATCAGAGAGTGTTACAGTGGGCTGTGTAATCCATGGTGTTATATCAGAGAGTGTTACAGAGGGCAGTGTAATCCATGGTGTTATATCAGAGAGTGTGACAGAGGGCAGTGTAATCCATGGTGTTATATCAGAGCGTGTTACAGAGGGCAGTGTAATCCATGGTGTTATATCAGAGAGTGTTACATAGGGCAGTGTAATCCATGGTGTTATATCAGAGAGTGTGACAGAGGGCAGTGTAATCCATGGTGTTATATCAGAGAGTGTTACAGAGGGCAGTGTAATCCATGGTGTTATATCAGAGAGTGTGACAGAGGGCAGTGTAATCCATGGTGTTATATCAGAGAGTGTTACAGAGGGCAGTGTAATCCATGGTGTTATATCAGAGAGTGTTACAGAGGGCAGTGTAATCCATGCTGTTATATCAGAGAGTGTTACAGAGGGCAGAGTAATCCATGGTGGTATATCAGAGTGTTTTACAAATTGCAGTATAATCTGAGATGTTATATCAGAGAGTCGTACAAACGGCAGCGTAATCAGAGATCTTATGTCAGAGAGTGTGATAGAGGGCAGGGATATCCATAGTGTTATATCAGAGAGTGTTTCAGAGGGCAGTGTAATCCATGGTGTTATATCAGAGAGTGTTACAGAGGGCAGTGTAATCCATGGTGTTATATCAGAGTGTGTTACAGAGGGCAGTGTAATCCATGGTGTTATAGCAGAGAGTCTTGCAAATGGCAGTATAATCTGAGATGTTATATCAGAGAGTGTTACACAGGGCAGTGTAATCCATGTTGTTATATCAGAGAATGATGCAGTGGAGCGAGTGTTGGACTTGGCTGGACAATGGTACAATCACATCACACCAGGTTATTACGGCCAACAACCTGGTGATGTGTGATTTTTAACAGAGGGCAGTGTGGTCGTTGCCATCATGTCAGAGTATTACAGAGGGAGCTCTAATTCATGCTGCTATACCAGGAAGTCTTGCAGAGGACAGTGTAATCCATGGTGTTATATCAGAGAGTCTTACAGAGGGCAGTGTAATGTGAGATTGTATGTCAGAGAGTGTGCCAAGGGCAGTGTAATCCACGGTGTTGTACCAGAGAATGATTCAGTGCAACTAGTCTTGGACTTGGCTGGACAATAATAAAATGACATCACACCAGGTTATACGGACAACAACCTGGCGATGTGTGATTTTTAACTATGTCAGAGAATGTTACAGAGGGCAGTGTAGTGGATGCCATCATGTCAGAGTATTCCAGAGGGAGCAATAATTCTTGCTGCTATACGAGGAACACTTACAGAGGGCAGTGTAATCCATGCTGTTATATCAGAGAGTGTTACGGAGGGCAGTGTAATCCATGGTGTTATATCAGAGAGTGTTACAGAGGGCAGTGTAATCCATGCTGTTATATCAGAGAGTGTTACAGAGGACAGTGTAATCCATGGTGTTATATCAGAGAGTGTTACAGAGGGCAGTGTAATCCATGGTGTTATATTCGAGAGTGTTACAGTGGGCAGTGTAATCCATGGTGTTATATCAGAGAGTGTTACAGAGGGCAGTGTAATCCATGGTGTTATATTCGAGAGTGTTACAGAGGGCAGTGTAATCCATGGTGTTATATCAGAGAGTGTTACAGAGGGCTGTGTAATCCATGGTGTTATATTCGAGAGTGTTACAGAGCGCAGTGTAATCCATGGTGTTATATCAGAGAGTGTTACAGAGGGCAGTGTAATCCATGGTGTTACATCAGAGAGTGTTACAGAGGGCAGTGTAATCCATGGTGTTATATCAGAGAGTGTTACAAAGGGCAGTGTAATCCATGGTGTTACATCAGAGAATGTTACAGAGGGCAGTGTAATCCATGGTGTTATATCAGAGAGTGTTACAAAGGGCAGTGTAATCCATGGTGTTATATCAGAGAGTGTTACAAAGGGCAGTGTAATCCATGGTGTTACATCAGAGAGTGTTACAGAGGGCAGTGTAATCCATGGTGTTATATCAGAGAGTGTTACAAAGGGCAGTGTAATCCATGGTGTTACATCAGAGAGTGTTACAGAGGGCAGTGTAATCCATGGTGTTATATCAGAGATTGTTACAGAGGGCAGTGTAATCCATGGTGTTACATCAGAGAGTGTTACAGAGGGCAGTGTAATCCATGGTGTTATATCAGAGAGTGTGACAGAGGGCAGTGTAATCCATGGTGTTATATCAAAGAGTGTTACAGAGGGCAGTGTAATCCATGCTGTTATATCAGAGTGTGTTACAGAGGGCAGTGTAATCCATGCTGTTATATCAGAGAGTGTTACAGATGGCAGTGTAATCCATGGTGTTATATCAGAGAGTGTTACAGAGGGCAGTGTAATCTATGGTGTTATATCAGAGAGCGTTAGAGAGGGCAGTGTAATCCATGCTGTTATATCAGACAGTGTTACAGTGGGCAGTGTGATCCATGGTTTTCTATCAGAGGGTGTTACAGAGGGCAGTGTAATCCACGGTGTTATATCAGAGAGTGTTACAGAGTGCAGTGTAATCCATGGTGTTATATCAGAGAGTGTTACAGAGGGCAGTGCAATCCATGCTGTTATATCAGAGAGTGTTACAGAGGGCAGTGTAATCCATGGTATTATATCAGAGAGTGTTACAGAGGGCAGTGTAGTCCATGGTGTTTTATCAGAGAGTGTTCCAGAGGGCAGTGTAATCCATGCTGTTGTATCAGAGAGTGTTACAGAGGACAGTGTAATCCATGGTGTTATATCAGAGAGTGTTACACAGGGAAGTGTAATCCATGGTGTTACATCAGAGAGTGTTACAGAGGCCAGTGTAATCCATGGTGTTATATTCGAGAGTGTTACAGAGGGCAGTGTAATCCATGGTGTTATATCAGAGAGTGTTACAGATGGCAGTGTAATCCATGCTGTTATATCAGAGTGTGTTACAGAGGGCAGTGTAATCCATGGTGTTATATCAGAGAGTGTTACAGAGGGCAGTGTAATCCATGCTGTTATATCAGAGAGTGTTACAGAGGGCAGTGTAATCTATGGTGTTATATCAGAGAGTGTTAGAGAGGGCAGTGTAATCCATGGTGTTATATCAGAGAGTGTTACAGTGGGCAGTGTAATCCATGGTGTTATATCAGAGGGTGTTACAGAGGGCAGTGTAATCCACGGTGTTATATCAGAGAGTGTTACAGAGTGCAGTGTAATCCATGGTGTTATATCAGAGAGTGTTACAGAGGGCAGTGTAATCCACGGTGTTATATCAGAGAGTGTTAGACAGGGCAGTGTAATCCATGGTGTTATATCAGAGAGTGTTACAGGGGGCAGTGTAATCCATGGTGTTATATCAGAGAATGTTACAGAGGGCAGTGTAATCCATGGTATTATATCAGAGAGTGTTACAGAGGGCAGTGTAATCCATGGTGTTATATCAGACAGTGTTACAGTGGGCAGTGTAATCCATGCTGTTATATGAGATAGTGTTATAGAGGGCAGTGTAATCCATGCTGTTATATCAGAGTGTGTTACAGACGGCAGTGTAATCCATGGTGGTATATCAGAGAGTGTTACAGAGGGCAGTGTAATCCATGGTGTTGTATCAGAGAGTGTTACAGAGGACATTGTAATCCATGGTATTATATCAGAGAGTGTTACAGAGGACAGTGTAATCCATGGTGTTATATCAGAGAGTGTTACAGAGGGCAGTGTAATGCATGCTGTTGTATCAGAGAGTGTTACAGAGGGCAGTGTAATCCATGGTGTTATATCAGAGAGTGTTACAGAGGGCAGTGTAATCCATGGTGTTATATCAGAGAGTGTTACAGAGGGCAGTGTAATCCATGGTGTTATATCAGAGAGTGTTATAGAGGGCAGTGTAATCCATGCTGTTATATCAGAGTGTGTTACAGACGGCAGTGTAATCCATGGTGGTATATCAGAGAGTGTTACAGAGGGCAGTGTAATCCATAGTGTTGTATCAGAGAGTGTTACAGAGGACATTGTAATCCATGGTATTATATCAGAGAGTGTTACAGAGGACAGTGTAATCCATGGTGTTATATCAGAGAGTGTTACAGAGGGCAGTGTAATGCATGCTGTTGTATCAGAGAGTGTTACAGAGGGCAGTGTAATCCATGGTGTTATATCAGAGAGTGTTACAGAGGGCAGTGTAATCCATGGTGTTATATCAGAGAGTGTTACAGAGGGCAGTGTAATCCATGGTGTTATATCAGAGAGTGTTACAGAGGGCAGTGTAATCCATGCTGTTATATCAGAGAGTTTTACAGAGGACAGTGTAATCCATGGTGTTATATCAGAGAGTGTTACAGAGGGCAGTGTAATCCATGCTGTTATATCAGAGAGTGTTACAGAGGACAGTGTAATCCATGGTGTTATATCAGAGAGTGTTACAGAGGGCAGTGTAATCCATGGTGTTATATCAGAGAGTCTTACAGAGGGCAGTGTAATCCATGGTGTTATATCAGAGAGTGTTACAGAGGACAGTGCAATCCATGGTGTTATATCAGAGGGTATTACATAGGGCAGTGTAATCCACGGTGTTATATCAGAGAGTGTTACAGAGTGCAGTGTAATCCATGGTGTTATATCAGAGAGTGTTACAGAGGGCAGTGTAATCCACGGTGTTATATCAGAGAGTGTTAGAGAGGGCAGTGTAATCCATGGTGTTATATCAGAGAGTCTTACAGGGGGCAGTGTAATCCATGGTGTTTTATCAGAGAGAGTTACAGAGGGCAGTGTAATCCATGGTGTTATATCAGAGAATGTTACAGAGGGCAGTGTAATCCATGGTATTATATCAGAGAGTGTTACAGAGGGCAGTGTAGTCCATGGTGTTTTATCAGAGAGTGTTCCAGAGGGCAGTGTAATCCATGCTGTTATATCAGAGTGTGTTACAGAGGGCAGTGTAATCCATGGTGTTATATCAGAGAGTGTTACAGAGGGCAGTGTAATCCATGGTGTTGTATCAGAGAGTGTTACAGAGGACATTGTAATCCATTGTATTATATCAGAGAGTGTTACAGAGGACAGTGTAATCCATGGTGTTATATCAGAGAGTGTTACAGAGGGCAGTGTAATCCATGGTGTTATATCAGAGAGTGTTACAGAGGGCAGTGTAATCCATGGTGTTCTATCAGAGAGTGTTACAGAGGGCAGTGTAATTCATGCTGTTATATCAGAGAGTGTTACAGAGGACAGTGTAATCCATGGTGTTATATCAGAGAGTGTTACAGAGGGCAGTGTAATCCATGCTGTTATATCAGAGAGTGTTACAGCGGACAGTGTAATCCATGGTGTTATATCAGAGAGTGTTACAGGGGGCAGTGTAATCCATGGTGTTATATCAGAGAATGTTACAGAGGGCAGTGTAATCCATGGTATTATATCAGAGAGTGTTACAGAGGGCAGTGTAGTCCATGGTGGTTTATCAGAGAGTGTTCCAGAGGGCAGTGAAATCCATGCTGTTATATCAGAGTGTGTTACAGAGGGCAGTGTAATCCATGGTGTTATATCAGAGAGTGTTACAGAGGACAGTGTAATCCATGCTGTTATATCAGAGAGTGTTACAGAGGGCAGTGTAATCCATGCTGTTATATCAGAGAGTGTTACAGAGGGCAGTGTAATCCATGCTGTTATATCAGAGTGTGTTACAGAGGGCAGTGTAATCCATGGTGTTATATCAGAGAGTGTTACAGAGGGCAGTGTAATCCATGGTGTTATATCAGAGAGTGTGACAGAGGGCAGTGTAATCCATGGTGTTATATCAAAGAGTGTTACAGAGGGCAGTGTAATCCATGGTGTTATATCAGAGAGTGTTACAGAGGGCAGTGTAATCCATGGTGTTATATCAGAGAGTGTTACAGAGGGCAATGTAATCCATGGTGTTATATCAGAGAGTGTTACAGAGGGCAGTGTAATCCATGCTGTTATATCAGAGAGTGTTACAGAGGACAGTGTAATCCATGGTGTTATATCAGAGAGTGTTACAGAGGGCAGTGTAATCCATGCTGTTATATCAGAGAGTGTTACAGAGGACAGTGTAATCCATGGTGTTATATCAGAGAGTGTTACAGAGGGCAGTGTAATACATGGTGTTATATCAGAGAGTCTTACAGAGGGCAGTGTAATCCATGGTGTTATATCAGAGAGTGTTACAGAGGACAGTGTAATCCATGGTGTTATATCAGAGGGTATTACAGAGGGCAGTGTAATCCACGGTGTTATATCAGAGAGTGTTACAGAGTGCAGTGTAATCCATGGTGTTATATCAGAGAGTGTTACAGAGGGCAGTGTAATCCACGGTGTTATATCAGAGAGTGTTAGAGAGGGCAGTGTAATCCATGATGTTATAACAGAGAGTGTTACAGGGGGCAGTGTAATCCATGGTGTTTTATCAGAGAGCGTTACAGAGGGCAGTGTAATCCATGGTGTTATATCAGAGAATGTTACAGAGGGCAGTGTAATCCATGGTATTATATCAGAGAGTGTTACAGAGGGCAGTGTAGTCCATGGTGTTTTATCAGAGAGTGTTCCAGAGGGCAGTGTAATCCATGCTGTTATATCAGAGTGTGTTACAGAGGGCAGTGTAATCCATGGTGTTATATCAGAGAGTGTTACAGAGGACAGTGTAATTCATGCTGTTATATCAGAGAGTGTTACAGAGGGCAGTGTAATCCATGCTGTTATATCAGAGAGTGTTACAGAGGGCAGTGTAATCCATGCTGTTATATCAGAGTGTGTTACAGAGGGCAGTGTAATCCATGGTGTTATATCAGAGAGTGTTACAGAGGGCAGTGTAATCCATGATGTTATATCAGAGAGTGTTGCAGAGGACAGTGTAATCCATGCTGTTATATCAGAGAGTGTTACAGAGGACAGTGTAATCCATGCTGTTATATCAGAGAGTGTTACAGAGGGCAGTGTAATCCATGGTGTTATATCAGAGAGTGTTACAGACGGCAGTGTAATCCATGCTGTTATATCAGAGAGTGTTACAGAGGGCAGTGTAATCCATGCTGTTATATCAGAGTGTGTTACAGAGGGCAGTGTAATCCATGGTGTTGTATCAGAGAGTGTTACAGAGGACATTGTAATCCATGGTGTTATATCAGAGAGTGTTACAGAGGACAGTGTAATCCATGGTGTTATATCAGAGACTGTTACAGAGGGCAGTGTAATCCATGGTGTTATATCAGAGAGTGTTACAGAGGGCAGTGTAATCCATGGTGTTCTATCAGAGAGTGTTACAGAGGGCAGTGTAATCCATGCTGTTATATCAGAGAGTGTTACAGAGGACAGTGTAATCCATGGTGTTATATCAGTGAGTGTTACAGAGGGCAGTGTAATCCATGGTATTATATCAGAGAGTGTTACAGAGGACAGTGTAATCCATGCTGTTATATCAGAGAGTGTTACAGAGGACAGTGTAATCCATGCTGTTATATCAGAGAGTGTTACAGAGGGCAGTGTAATCCATGGTGTTATATCAGAGAGTGTTACAGACGGCAGTGTAATCCATGCTGTTATATCAGAGAGTGTTACAGAGGGCAGTGTAATCCATGCTGTTATATCAGAGTGTGTTACAGAGGGCAGTGTAATCCATGGTGTTGTATCAGAGAGTGTTACAGAGGACATTGTAATCCATTGTATTATATCAGAGAGTGTTACAGAGGACAGTGTAATCCATGGTGTTATATCAGAGAGTGTTACAGAGGGCAGTGTAATCCATGGTGTTATATCAGAGAGTGTTACAGAGGGCAGTGTAATCCATGGTGTTCTATCAGAGAGTGTTACAGAGGGCAGTGTAATCCATGCTGTTATATCAGAGAGTGTTACAGAGGACAGTGTAATCCATGGTGTTATATCAGAGAGTGTTACAGAGGGCAGTGTAATCCATGCTGTTATATCAGAGAGTGTTACAGAGGACAGTGTAATCCATGGTGTTATATCAGAGAGTGTTACAGAGGACAGTGTAATCCATGGTGTTATATCAGAGAGTGTTACAGAGGGCAGTGTAATCCATGGTGTTATATCAGAGAGTCTTACAGAGGGCAGTGTAATCCATGGTGTTATATCAGAGAGTGTTGCAGAGGACAGTGCAATCCATGGTGTTATATCAGAGAGTGTTACAGAGGGCAGTGTAATCCATGGTGTTATGTCAGAGAGTGTTACAGAGGGCAGTGTAATTCATGGTGTTATATCAGAGAATGTTACAGCGGACAGTGTAATCCATGCTGTTTTATGAGACTGTGTTCTAGAGGGCAGTGTATTTCATACTGATATATTATGGTGTGTTACAGAGGGCACTCTATTTCATACTGATATACCAGGGTGTGTTGCAGAGGGCAGTATATTTCACACATAAACTAGAGTGTTTTCCAGAGGGCTGTGTATTTCACATTGATGTAGCAGGGTGAGTTGCAGGGAGCAGTGTATTTTACACTGATATACCAGAGTCTGTTACTGAGGGCTGCGTATTTCACATTGATACACGAGAGCTTATTACAGAGGACAGTGTTTTTCGCACTGATATACCAGGGTGTGTTTCAGTGGGCAGTCTATTTCACATTGATGTAACAGGGTGGTTACAGAGAGCAGTTTATTTCATACTGATGTCCCAGGGTGTGTTGCAGGTAGCAGTGTATTTTACACTGATATACCATGGTGTGTTACAGAGGGCAGTGTATTTCACACAGATGTACCAATGTGCGTTACAGAGGGCAGTGTATTTCACACTGATATACCAGGGTGTGTTACAGAGGGCAGTGTATTTCACACGGATATACCAGGGTGTGTTAGAGGGCTGTGCGATTCAGTCTAACATTCCAGGGTGTGTTAGAGGGCAGTGTATTTCAGACCGAGATACCAGGGTGGTTTACAACGGGCAGTGCAATTCACACTGCTATACCAGGGTGTGTTACAGAGGGCAGATAATTTCGCAGTCCTATACCAGGGTGTGTTACATAGGGGTGTGTGTTTCACACTGATATATCAGAGTGCGTTACAAAGGGCACTGTATTTCACACTGATATACCAGGGTGTGGTTAATGTGGGCATTGTATTGCACATTGACATACCATGTTATGTTGCAGAGGGCCATGTATTTCGCAATAATATAACTGGTTGCGTTGGCAGTGTATTCACACCGATATTCCAGGGTGTGTTACAGAGGGCAGTGTGTCTCATACTGATATACCAGAGTGTGTTACAGAGGGCAGTGTGTCTCATACTGATATACCAGAGTGTGTTACAGAGGGCAGTTTGTCTCATACTGATATACCAGGGTGTGTTACAGAGGGCAGTGTGTCTCATACTGATATACCAGGGTGTGTTACAGAGGGCAGTGTGTCTCACACTGATATACCAGAGTGTGTTACAGAGGGCAGTGTGTCTCACACTGATATACCAGTGTGTGTTACAGAGGGCAGTGTGTCTCATACTGATAGACCAGAGTGTGTTACAGAGGGCAGTGTGCCTCAGACTGATATAGCAGGGTGTGTTACAGAGGGCAGTGTGTCTCATACTGATATACCAGGGTGTGTTACAGAGGGCAGTGTGTCTCACACTGATACACCAGGGTGTGTTACAGAGGGCAGTGTGTCTCACACTGATATACCAGAGTGTGTTACAGAGGGCAGTGTGTCTCACACTAATATACCAGAGTGTGTTACAGAGGGCAGTGTGTCTCACACTGATATACCAGAGTGTGTTACAGAGGGCAGTGTGTCTCATACTGATACACCAGGGTGTGTTACAGAGGGCAGTGTGTGGGCAGCACGGTGGCACAGTGGTTAGCACTGCTGCCTCACAGCGCCAGAGACCCAGGTTCAATTCCCGCCTCAGGCGACTGACTGTGTGGAGTTTGCACATTCTCCCCGTGTCTGCGTGGGATTCCTCCGGGTGCTCCGGTTTCCTCACACACTCCAAAGATGTGCAGGTCAGGTGAATTGGCCATGCTAAATTGCCCGTACTGTTAGGTAAGGGGTAGATGTAGATGTAGATGTAGATGTAGATGTAGGGGTATGGGTGGGTTACGCTTCAGCGGGGCGGTGTGGACTTGTTGGGCCGAAGGGCCTGTTTCCACACTGTAAGTAATCTAATCTAATCTAAAAAAAATACTGATATACCAGGGTGTGTTACAGAGCGCAGTGTGTCTCACACTGATATACCAGAGTGTGTTACAGAGGGCAGTGTGTCTCATACTGATATACCACGGTGTGTTACAGAGGGCAGTGTGTCTCATACTGATATACCAGAGTGTGTTACAGAGGGCAGTTTGTCTCATACTGATATACCAGGGTGTGTTACAGAGGGCAGTGTGTCTCATACTGATATACCAGAGTGTGTTACAGAGGGCAGTGTGTCTCATACTGATATACCAGGGTGTGTTACAGAGGGCAGTGTGTCTCATACTGATATACCACGGTGTGTTACAGAGGGCAGTGTGTCTCATACTGATATACCAGGGTGTGTTACAGAGGGCAGTGTGTCTCATACTGATATACCACGGTGTGTTACAGAGGGCAGTGTGTCTCATACTGATATACCAGGGTGTGTTACAGAGGGCAGTGTGTCTCATACTGATATACCAGGGTGTGTTACAGAGGGCAGTGTATTTCACACTGATATACCAGGGTGTGTTACAGAGGGCAGTGTGTCTCATACTGATATACCACGGTGTGTTACAGAGGGCAGTGTATTTCACACTGATATACCAGGGTGTGTTACAGAGGGCAGTGTGTCTCATACTGATATACCACGGTGTGTTACAGAGGGCAGTGGGTCTCATACTGATATACCAGGGTGTGTTACAGAGGGCAGTGTGTCTCATACTGATATACCAGAGTGTGTTACAGAGGGCAGTGTATTTCACACTGATATACCAGGGTGTGTTACAGAGGGCAGTGTATTTCACCCTGATATACCAGGGTGTGTTACAGAGGGCAGTGTGTCTCATACTGATATACCAGGGTGTGTTACAGAGGGCAGTGTATTTCACACTGATATACCAGGGTGTGTTACAGAGGGCAGTGTGTCTCATACTGATATACCAGGGTGTGTTACAGAGGGCAGTGTGTCTCATACTGATATACCACGGTGTGTTACAGAGGGCAGTGTATTTCACACTGATATACCAGGGTGTGTTACAGAGGGCAGTGTGTCTCATACTGATATACCACGGTGTGTTACAGAGGGCAGTGTGTCTCATACTGATATACCAGGGTGTGTTACAGAGGGCAGTGTGTCTCATACTGATATACCAGGGTGTGTTACAGAGGGCAGTGTGTCTCACACTGATACACCAGGGTGTGTTACAGAGGGCAGTGTATTTCACACTGATATACCAGGGTGTGTAATAGAGGGCAGTGTATTTCACACTGATATACCAGGGTGTGTTACAGAGGGCAGTGTATTTCACACTGATATACCAGGGTGTGTTACAGAGGGCAGTGTGTCTCATACTGATATACCACGGTGTGTTACAGAGGGCAGTGTGTCTCATACTGATATACCAGGGTGTGTTACAGAGGGCAGTGTGTCTCATACTGATATACCAGAGTGTGTTACAGAGGGCAGTGTGTCTCATACTGATATACCACGGTGTGTTACAGAGGGCAGTGTGTCTCACACTGATATACCGGAGTGTGTTACAGAGGGCAGTGTGTCTCACACTGATATACCAGAGTGCGTTACAGAGGGCAGTGTGTCTCATACTGATATACCAGGGTGTGTTACAGAGGGCAGTGTGTCTCATACTGATATACCAGAGTGTGTTACACAGGGCAGTGTGTCTCATACTGATATACCAGGGTGTGTTACAGAGGGCAGTGTGTCTCATACTGATATACCAGAGTGTGTTACAGAGGGCAGTGTGTCTCACACTGATATACCAGAGTGTGTTACAGAGGGCAGTGTGTCTCATACTGATGTACCAGGGTGTGTTTCAGAGGGCAGTGTGTCTCATACTGATATACCAGGGTGTGTTACAGAGGGCAGTGTGTCTCACACTGATATACCAGAGTGTGTTACAGAGGGCAGTGTGTCTCACACTGATATACCAGAGTGTGTTACAGAGGGCAGTGTGTCTCACACTGATATACCAGAGTGTGTTACAGAGGGCAGTGTGTCTCATACTGATATACCACGGTGTGTTACAGAGGGCAGTGTGTCTCATACTGATATACCAGGGTGTGTTACAGAGGGCAGTGTGTCTCATACTGATATACCAGAGTGTGTTACAGAGGGCAGTGTGTCTCATACTGATATACCACGGTGTGTTACAGAGGGCAGTGTGTCTCACACTGATATACCAGAGTGTGTTACAGAGGGCAGTGTGTCTCACACTGATATACCAGAGTGCGTTACAGAGGGCAGTGTGTCTCATACTGATATACCAGGGTGTGTTACAGAGGGCAGTGTGTCTCATACTGATATACCAGAGTGTGTTACACAGGGCAGTGTGTCTCATACTGATATACCAGGGTGTGTTACAGAGGGCAGTGTGTCTCATACTGATATACCAGAGTGTGTTACAGAGGGCAGTGTGTCTCACACTGATGTACCACGGTGTGTTACAGAGGGCAGTGTGTCTCACACTGATATACCAGAGTGTGTTACAAAGGGCAGTGTGTCTCATACTGATATACCAGAGTGTGTTACAGAGGGCAGTGTGTCTCATACTGATATACCAGAGTGTGTTACACAGGGCAGTGTGTCTCATACTGATATACCAGGGTGTGTTACAGAGGGCAGTGTGTCTCATACTGATATACCAGAGTGTGTTACAGAGGGCAGTGTGTCTCATACTGATGTACCAGGGTGTGTTACAGAGGGCAGTGTGTCTCATACTGATATACCAGGGTGTGTTACAGAGGGCAGTGTGTCTCACACTGATATACCAGAGTGTGTTACAGAGGGCAGTGTGTCTCATACTGATGTACCAGGGTGTGTTACAGAGGGCAGTGTGTCTCATACTGATATACCAGAGTGTGTTACACAGGGCAGTGTGTCTCACCCTGATATACCAGGGTGTGTTACAGAGGGCAGTGTATTTCACACTGATA
This sequence comes from Chiloscyllium punctatum, assembly GCF_047496795.1. NCBI lineage: Eukaryota > Metazoa > Chordata > Chondrichthyes > Orectolobiformes > Hemiscylliidae > Chiloscyllium > Chiloscyllium punctatum. The sequence goes on from NC_092760.1 coordinate 14,629,777, forward strand.
TACCACGGTGTGTTACAGAGGGCAGTGTGTCTCATACTGATATACCAGGGTGTGTTACAGAGGGCAGTGTGTCTCACCCTGATATACCAGGGTGTGTTACAGAGGGCAGTGTGTCTCACACTGATATACCAGGGTGTGTTACAGAGGGCAGTGTGTCTCATACTGATATACCAGGGTGTGTAATAGAGGGCAGTGTATTTCACCCTGATGTACCAGGGTGTGTAATAGAGGGCAGTGTGTTTCACCCTGATATACCAGGGTGTGTTACTGAGGGCAGTGTATTTCACCCTGATATACCAGGGTGTGTAATAGAGGGCAGTGTATTTCACACTGATGTACCAGGGTGTGTAATAGAGGGCAGTGTGTTTCACCCTGATATACCAGGGTGTGTAATAGAGGGCAGTGTATTTCACACTGATGTACCGGGGTGTGTAATAGAGGGCAGTGTGTTTCACCCTGATATACCAGGGTGTGTAATAGAGGGCAGTGTGTTTCACCCTGATATACCAGGGTGTGTAATAGAGGGCAGTGTATTTCACACTGATGTACCAGGGTGTGTTACAGAGGGCAGTGTATTTCACACTGATATACCAGGGTGTGTTACAGAGGGCAGTGTATTTCACACTGATATACCAGGGTGTGTAATAGAGGGCAGTGTATTTCACACTGATGTACCAGGGTGTGTTACAGAGGGCAGTGTATTTCACACTGATATACCAGGGTGTGTTACAGAGGGCAGTGTATTTCACACTGATGTACCAGGGTGTGTTACAGAGTGCAGTGTATTTCACACTGATGTTCCAGTGTGTGTTACAGAGGGCAGTGTGTCTCACACTGATATACCAGGGTGTGTTACAGAGGGCAGTGTGTCTCACACTGATATACCAGGGTGTGTTACAGAGGGCAGTGTGTCTCATACTGATATAGCAGGGTGTGTTACAGAGGGCAGTGTGTCTCACACTGATATACCAGGGTGTGTTACAGAGGGCAGTGTGTCTCACACTGATATACCAGGGTGTGTTACAGAGGGCAGTGTGTCTCATACTGATATAGCAGGGTGTGTTACAGAGGGCAGTGTGTCTCATACTGATATACCACGGTGTGTTACAGAGGGCAGTGTGTCTCACACTGATATACCAGAGTGTGTTACAGAGGGCAGTGTGTCTCACACTGATATACCAGGGTGTGTTACAGAGGACAGTTTGTCTCATACTGATATATCAGGGTGTGTTACAGAGAGCAGTGTGTCTCATACTGATATACCAGAGTGTGTTACAGAGGGCAGTGTATTTCACACTGATATACCAGGGTGTGTTACAGAGGGCAGTGTATTTCACACTGATATACCAGGGTGTGTTACTGAGGGCAGTGTATTTCTCACTGATGTACCAGGGTGTGTTACAGAGGGCAGTGTATTTCACACTGATGTACCAGGGTGTGTTACAGAGGGCAGTGTATTTCACACTGATATACCGGGGTGTGTAATAGAGGGCAGTGTATTTCACACTGATGTACCAGGGTGTGTAATAGAGGGCAGTATATTTCACACTGATGTACCAGGGTGTGTTACAGAGGGCAGTGTATTTCACACTGATATACCAGGGTGTGTAATAGAGGGCAGTGTATTTCACACTGATATACCAGGGTGTGTTACAGAGGGCAGTGTATTTCACACTGATATACCAGGGTGTGTTACAGAGGGCAGTGTATTTCACACTGATGTACCAGGGTGCGTTACAGAGGGCAGTGTATTTCACACTGATATACCAGGGTGTGTTACTGAGGGCAGTGTATTTCACACTGATATACCAGGGTGTGTTACAGAGGGCAGTGTATTTCACACTGATATACCAGGGTGTGTTACAGAGGGCAGTGTATTTCACACTGATGTACCAGGGTGCGTTACAGAGGGCAGTGTATTTCACACTGATATACCAGGGTTTGTTACAGAGGGCAGTGTGTTTCACCCTGATGTACCAGGGTGTGTAATAGAGGGCAGTGTATTTCACCCTGATGTACCAGGGTGCGTAATAGAGGGCAGTGTATTTCACACTGATATACCGGGGTGTGTAATAGAGGGCAGTGTATTTCACACTGATATACCAGGGTGTGTTACAGAGGGCAGTGTATTTCACACTGATGTACCAGGGCGTGTAATAGAGGGCAGTATATTTCACACTGATGTACCAGGGTGTGTTACAGAGGGCAGTGTATTTCACACTGATATACCAGGGTGTGTTACAGAGGGCAGTGCATTTCACACTGATGTACCAGGGTGTGTTACAGAGGGCAGTGTATTTCACACTGATGTACCAGGGTGTGTTACAGAGGGCAGTGTGTCTCACACTAATATACCAGAGTGTGTTACAGAGGGCAGTGTGTCTCACACTGATATACCAGAGTGTGTTACAGAGGGCAGTGTGTCCCATACTGATACACCAGGGTGTGTTACAGAGGGCAGTGTGTGGGCAGCACGGTGGCACAGTGGTTAGCACTGCTGCCTCACAGCGCCAGAGACCCAGGTTCAATTCCCGCCTCAGGCGACTGACTGTGTGGAGTTTGCACATTCTCCCCGTGTCTGCGTGGGATTCCTCCGGGTGCTCCGGTTTCCTCCCACACTCCAAAGATGTGCAGGTCAGGTGAATTGGCCATGCTAAATTGCCCGTACTGTTAGGTAAGGGGTAGATGTAGATGTAGATGTAGATGTAGGGGTATGGGTGGGTTACGCTTCAGCGGGGCGGTGTGGACTTGTTGGGCCGAAGGGCCTGTTTCCACACTGAAAGTAATCTAATCTAATCTAAAAAAAATACTGATATACCAGGGTGTGTTACAGAGCGCAGTGTGTCTCACACTGATATACCAGAGTGTGTTACAGAGGGCAGTTTGTCTCATACTGATATACCAGGGTGTGTTACAGAGGGCAGTGTGTCTCACACTGATATACCAGGGTGTGTTACAGAGGGCAGTGTGTCTCATACTGATATAGCAGGGTGTGTTACAGAGGGCAGTGTGTCTCATACTGATATACCACGGTGTGTTACAGAGGGCAGTGTGTCTCACACTGATATACCAGAGTGTGTTACAGAGGGCAGTGTGTCTCATACTGATATACCAGGGTGTGTTACAGAGGGCAGTGTGTCTCATACTGATATACCAGGGTGTGTTACAGAGGGCAGTGTGTCTCATACTGATATACCAGAGTGTGTTACAGAGGGCAGTGTGTCTCACCCTGATATACCAGAGTGTGTTACAGAGGGCAGTGTGTCTCACACTGATATACCAGAGTGTGTTACAGAGGGCAGTGTGTCTCATACTGATATACCAGGGTGTGTTACAGAGGGCAGTGTGTCTCATAATGATATACCAGGGTGTGTTACAGAGGGCAGTGTGTCTCATACTGATATACCAGAGTGTGTTACAGAGGGCAGTGTGTCTCATACTGATATACCAGGGTGTGTTACAGAGGGCAGTGTGTCTCACACTGATATACCAGGGTGTGTTACAGAGGGCAGTGTGTCTCATACTGATATAGCAGGGTGTGTTACAGAGGGCAGTGTGTCTCATACTGATATACCACGGTGTGTTACAGAGGGCAGTGTGTCTCACACTGATATACCAGAGTGTGTTACAGAGGGCAGTGTGTCTCACACTGATATACCAGGGTGTGTTACAGAGGACAGTTTGTCTCATACTGATATATCAGGGTGTGTTACAGAGAGCAGTGTGTCTCATACTGATATACCAGAGTGTGTTACAGAGGGCAGTGTATTTCACACTGATATACCAGGGTGTGTTACAGAGGGCAGTGTATTTCACACTGATATACCAGGGTGTGTTACTGAGGGCAGTGTATTTCTCACTGATGTACCAGGGTGTGTTACAGAGGGCAGTGTATTTCACACTGATGTACCAGGGTGTGTTACAGAGGGCAGTGTATTTCACACTGATATACCGGGGTGTGTAATAGAGGGCAGTGTATTTCACACTGATGTACCAGGGTGTGTAATAGAGGGCAGTATATTTCACACTGATGTACCAGGGTGTGTTACAGAGGGCAGTGTATTTCACACTGATATACCAGGGTGTGTAATAGAGGGCAGTGTATTTCACACTGATATACCAGGGTGTGTTACAGAGGGCAGTGTATTTCACACTGATATACCAGGGTGTGTTACAGAGGGCAGTGTATTTCACACTGATGTACCAGGGTGCGTTACAGAGGGCAGTGTATTTCACACTGATATACCAGGGTGTGTTACTGAGGGCAGTGTATTTCACACTGATATACCAGGGTGTGTTACAGAGGGCAGTGTATTTCACACTGATATACCAGGGTGTGTTACAGAGGGCAGTGTATTTCACACTGATGTACCAGGGTGCGTTACAGAGGGCAGTGTATTTCACACTGATATACCAGGGTTTGTTACAGAGGGCAGTGTGTTTCACCCTGATGTACCAGGGTGTGTAATAGAGGGCAGTGTATTTCACCCTGATGTACCAGGGTGCGTAATAGAGGGCAGTGTATTTCACACTGATATACCGGGGTGTGTAATAGAGGGCAGTGTATTTCACACTGATATACCAGGGTGTGTTACAGAGGGCAGTGTATTTCACACTGATGTACCAGGGCGTGTAATAGAGGGCAGTATATTTCACACTGATGTACCAGGGTGTGTTACAGAGGGCAGTGTATTTCACACTGATATACCAGGGTGTGTTACAGAGGGCAGTGCATTTCACACTGATGTACCAGGGTGTGTTACAGAGGGCAGTGTATTTCACACTGATGTACCAGGGTGTGTTACAGAGGGCAGTGTGTCTCACACTAATATACCAGAGTGTGTTACACAGGGCAGTGTGTCTCACACTGATATACCAGAGTGTGTTACAGAGGGCAGTGTGTCCCATACTGATACACCAGGGTGTGTTACAGAGGGCAGTGTGTGGGCAGCACGGTGGCACAGTGGTTAGCACTGCTGCCTCACAGCGCCAGAGACCCAGGTTCAATTCCCGCCTCAGGCGACTGACTGTGTGGAGTTTGCACATTCTCCCCGTGTCTGCGTGGGATTCCTCCGGGTGCTCCGGTTTCCTCCCACACTCCAAAGATGTGCAGGTCAGGTGAATTGGCCATGCTAAATTGCCCGTACTGTTAGGTAAGGGGTAGATGTAGATGTAGATGTAGATGTAGGGGTATGGGTGGGTTACGCTTCAGCGGGGCGGTGTGGACTTGTTGGGCCGAAGGGCCTGTTTCCACACTGAAAGTAATCTAATCTAATCTAAAAAAAATACTGATATACCAGGGTGTGTTACAGAGCGCAGTGTGTCTCACACTGATATACCAGAGTGTGTTACAGAGGGCAGTTTGTCTCATACTGATATACCAGGGTGTGTTACAGAGGGCAGTGTGTCTCACACTGATATACCAGGGTGTGTTACAGAGGGCAGTGTGTCTCATACTGATATAGCAGGGTGTGTTACAGAGGGCAGTGTGTCTCATACTGATATACCACGGTGTGTTACAGAGGGCAGTGTGTCTCACACTGATATACCAGAGTGTGTTACAGAGGGCAGTGTGTCTCATACTGATATACCAGGGTGTGTTACAGAGGGCAGTGTGTCTCATACTGATATACCAGGGTGTATTACAGAGGGCAGTGTGTCTCATACTGATATACCAGAGTGTGTTACAGAGGGCAGTGTGTCTCACCCTGATATACCAGAGTGTGTTACAGAGGGCAGTGTGTCTCACACTGATATACCAGAGTGTGTTACAGAGGGCAGTGTGTCTCATACTGATATACCAGGGTGTGTTACAGAGGGCAGTGTGTCTCATAATGATATACCAGGGTGTGTTACAGAGGGCAGTGTGTCTCATACTGATATACCAGAGTGTGTTACAGAGGGCAGTGTGTCTCATACTGATATACCAGGGTGTGTTACAGAGAGCAGTGTGTCTCATACTGATATACCAGGGTGTGTTACAGAGGGCAGTTTGTCTCATACTGATATACCAGGGTGTGTTACAGAGAGCAGTGTGTCTCATACGGATATACCAGGGTGTATTACAGAGGGCAGTGTATTTCACACTGATATACCAGAGTGTGTTACAGAGGGCAGTGTGTCTCACCCTGATATACCAGAGTGTGTTACAGAGGGCAGTTTGTCTCATACTGATATACCAGGGTGTGTTACAGAGAGCAGTGTGTCTCATACTGATATACCAGGGTGTGTTACAGAGGGCAGTGTATTTCACACTGATGTACCAGGGTGTGTTACAGAGGGCAGTGTATTTCACACTGATATACCAGGGTGTGTTACAGAGGGCAGTGTATTTCACACTGATGTACCAGGGTGTGTTACAGAGTGCAGTGTATTTCACACTGATGTTCCAGTGTGTGTTACAGAGGGCAGTGTGTCTCACACTGATATACCAGGGTGTGTTACAGAGGGCAGTGTGTCTCACACTGATATACCAGGGTGTGTTACAGAGGGCAGTGTGTCTCATACTGATATAGCAGGGTGTGTTACAGAGGGCAGTGTGTCTCACACTGATATACCAGGGTGTGTTACAGAGGGCAGTGTGTCTCACACTGATATACCAGGGTGTGTTACAGAGGGCAGTGTGTCTCATACTGATATAGCAGGGTGTGTTACAGAGGGCAGTGTGTCTCATACTGATATACCACGGTGTGTTACAGAGGGCAGTGTGTCTCACACTGATATACCAGAGTGTGTTACAGAGGGCAGTGTGTCTCACACTGATATACCAGGGTGTGTTACAGAGGACAGTTTGTCTCATACTGATATATCAGGGTGTGTTACAGAGAGCAGTGTGTCTCATACTGATATACCAGAGTGTGTTACAGAGGGCAGTGTATTTCACACTGATATACCAGGGTGTGTTACAGAGGGCAGTGTATTTCACACTGATATACCAGGGTGTGTTACTGAGGGCAGTGTATTTCTCACTGATGTACCAGGGTGTGTTACAGAGGGCAGTGTATTTCACACTGATGTACCAGGGTGTGTTACAGAGGGCAGTGTATTTCACACTGATATACCGGGGTGTGTAATAGAGGGCAGTGTATTTCACACTGATGTACCAGGGTGTGTAATAGAGGGCAGTATATTTCACACTGATGTACCAGGGTGTGTTACAGAGGGCAGTGTATTTCACACTGATATACCAGGGTGTGTAATAGAGGGCAGTGTATTTCACACTGATATACCAGGGTGTGTTACAGAGGGCAGTGTATTTCACACTGATGTACCAGGGCGTGTAATAGAGGGCAGTATATTTCACACTGATGTACCAGGGTGTGTTACAGAGGGCAGTGTATTTCACACTGATATACCAGGGTGTGTTACAGAGGGCAGTGCATTTCACACTGATGTACCAGGGTGTGTTACAGAGGGCAGTGTATTTCACACTGATGTACCAGGGTGTGTTACAGAGGGCAGTGTGTCTCACACTAATATACCAGAGTGTGTTACAGAGGGCAGTGTGTCTCACACTGATATACCAGAGTGTGTTACAGAGGGCAGTGTGTCCCATACTGATACACCAGGGTGTGTTACAGAGGGCAGTGTGTGGGCAGCACGGTGGCACAGTGGTTAGCACTGCTGCCTCACAGCGCCAGAGACCCAGGTTCAATTCCCGCCTCAGGCGACTGACTGTGTGGAGTTTGCACATTCTCCCCGTGTCTGCGTGGGATTCCTCCGGGTGCTCCGGTTTCCTCCCACACTCCAAAGATGTGCAGGTCAGGTGAATTGGCCATGCTAAATTGCCCGTACTGTTAGGTAAGGGGTAGATGTAGATGTAGATGTAGATGTAGGGGTATGGGTGGGTTACGCTTCAGCGGGGCGGTGTGGACTTGTTGGGCCGAAGGGCCTGTTTCCACACTGTAAGTAATCTAATCTAATCTAAAAAAAATACTGATATACCAGGGTGTGTTACAGAGCGCAGTGTGTCTCACACTGATATACCAGAGTGTGTTACAGAGGGCAGTGTGTCTCATACTGATATACCACGGTGTGTTACAGAGGGCAGTGTGTCTCACACTGATATACCAGAGTGTGTTACAGAGGGCAGTGTGTCTCATACTGATATACCAGGGTGTGTTACAGAGGGCAGTGTGTCTCATACTGATATACCAGGGTGTGTTACAGAGGGCAGTGTGTCTCATACTGATATACCAGAGTGTGTTACAGAGGGCAGTGTGTCTCACCCTGATATACCAGAGTGTGTTACGGAGGGCAGTGTGTCTCACACTGATATACCAGAGTGTGTTACAGAGGGCAGTGTGTCTCATACTGATATACCAGGGTGTGTTACAGAGGGCAGTGTGTCTCATAATGATATACCAGGGTGTGTTACAGAGGGCAGTGTGTCTCATACTGATATACCAGAGTGTGTTACAGAGGGCAGTGTGTCTCATACTGATATACCAGGGTGTGTTACAGAGAGCAGTGTGTCTCATACTGATATACCAGGGTGTGTTACAGAGGGCAGTTTGTCTCATACTGATATACCAGGGTGTGTTACAGAGAGCAGTGTGTCTCATCCTGATATACCAGGGTGTGTTACAGAGGGCAGTGTATTTCACACTGATATACCAGTGTGTTACAGAGGGCAGTGTGTCTCACCCTGATATACCAGAGTGTGTTACAGAGGGCAGTTTGTCTCATACTGATATACCAGGGTGTGTTACAGAGAGCAGTGTGTCTCATACTGATATACCAGGGTGTGTTACAGAGGGCAGTGTATTTCACAATGATGTACCAGAGTGTGTTACAGAGGGCAGTGTGTCTCACCCTGATATACCAGGGTGTGTTACAGAGGGCAGTGTATTTCACACTGATGTACCAGGGTGTGTAATAGAGGGCAGTGTATTTCACCCTGATGTACCAGGGTGTGTAATAGAGGGCAGTATATTTCACACTGATATACCAGGGTGTGTAATAGAGGGCAGTATATTTCACACTGATATACCAGGGTGTGTTACAGAGGGCAGTGTATTTCACAATGATGTACCAGGGTGTGTTACAGAGGGCAGTGTATTTCACACTGATATACCAGAGTGTGTTACAGAGGGCAGTGTGTCTCATACTGATATACCACGGTGTGTTACAGAGAGCAGTGTGTCTCATACTGATATACCGGGGTGTGTTACAGAGGGCAGTGTGTCTCATACTGATATACCAGAGTGTGTTACAGAGGGCAGTGTGTCTCATACTGATATACCAGGGTGTGTTACAGAGAGCAGTGTGTCTCATACTGATATACCAGGGTGTGTTACAGAGGGCAGTGTATTTCACACTGATATACCAGGGTGTGTTACAGAGGGCAGTGTATTTCACACTGATGTACCAGGGTGTGTTACAGAGGGCAGTGTATTTCACAATGATGTACCAGGGTGTGTTACAGAGGGCAGTGTATTTCACACTGATGTACCAGGGTGTGTAATAGAGGGCAGTATATTTCACACTGATATACCAGGGTGTGTTACAGAGGGCAGTGTATTTCACACTGATATACCAGGGTGTGTAATAGAGGGCAGTATATTTCACACTGATGTACCTGGGTGTGTAATAGAGGGCAGTGTATTTCATACTGATATACCAGGGTGTGTAATAGAGGGCAGTGTATTTCACACTGATGTACCAGGGTGTGTTACAGTGGGCAGTGTATTTCACCCTGATATACCAGGGTGTGTTACAGAGGGCAGTGTGTCTCACACTGATATACCAGGGTGTGTTACAGAGGGCAGTGTATTTCACACTGATATACCGGGGTGTGTTACAGAGGGCAGTGTATTTCACCCTGATGTACCAGGGTGTGTTACAGAGGGCAGTGTGTTTCACACTGATATACCAGGGTGTGTTACAGAGGGCAGTGTATTTCACCCTGATGTACCAGGGTGTGTAATAGAGGGCAGTGTATTTCACACTGATATACCAGGGTGTGTAATAGAGGGCAGTGTATTTCACCCTGATGTACCAGGGTGTGTAATAGAGGGCAGTGTATTTCACACTGATATACCAGGGTGTGTAATAGAGGGCAGTGTATTTCACTCTGATATACCAGGGTGTGTTACAGAGGGCAGTGTATTTCACTCTGATATACCAGGGTGTGTTACAGAGGGCAGTGTATTTCACTCTGATATACCAGGGTGTGTTACAGAGGGCAGTGTATTTCACACTGATATACGAGGGTGTGTTACTGAGGGCAGTGTATTTCACACAGATGTACCAGGGTGTGTTACAGAGGGCAGCGTATTTCACACTGATATACCAGGGTGTGTTCCTGAGGGCAGTGTATTTCACACTGATGTACCAGGGTGCGTTACAGAGGGCAGTGTATTTCACACTGATATACGAGGGTGTGTTACAGAGGGCAGTGTGTTTCACCCTGATGTACCAGGGTGTGTAATAGAGGGCAGTGTATTTCACAATGATGTACCAGGGTGTGTAATAGAGGGCAGTGTATTTCACACTGATGTACCAGGGTGTGTAATAGAGGGCAGTGTATTTCACCCTGATGTACCAGGGTGTGTTACAGAGGGCAGTGTATTTCACACTGATGTACCAGGGTGTGTTACAGAGGGCAGTGTATTTCACACTGATATACCAGAGTGTATTAAAGAGGGCAGTGTATCTCACACTGATACACCAGAGTGTGTTACAGAGGGCAGTGTGTCTCATACTGATATACCAGGGTGTGTTACAGAGGGCAGTGTGTCTCACCCTGATATACCAGGGTGTGTTACAGAGGGCAGTGTGTCTCACACTGATATACCAGGGTGTGTTACAGAGAGCAGTGTGTCTCATACTGATATACCAGAGTGTGTTACAGAGGGCAGTGTGTCTCATAATGATATACCAGGGTGTGTTACAGAGGGCAGTTTGTCTCATACTGATATACCAGGGTGTGTTACAGAGAGCAGTGTGTCTCATAATGATATACCAGGGTGTGTTACAGAGGGCAGTTTGTCTCATACTGATATACCAGGGTGTGTTACAGAGGGCAGTGTGTCTCATACTGATATACCAGAGTGTGTTACAGAGGGCGATGTGTCTCACCCTGATATACCAGGGTGTGTTACAGAGGGCAGTGTATTTCACCCTGATATACCAGGGTGTGTTACTGAGGGCAGTGTATTTCACACAGATGTACCAGGGTGTGTAATAGAGGGCAGTGTGTCTCATACTGATATACCAGGGTGTGTTACAGAGGGCAGTGTATCTCACACTGATACACCAGGGTGTGTAACAGAGGGCAGTGTGTCTCACACTAATATACCAGAGTGTGTTACAGAGGGCAGTGTGTCTCACACTGATATACCAGAGTGTTTTACAGACGGCAGTGTGTGGGCAGCACGGTGGCACAGTGGTTAGCACTGCTGCCTCACAGCGCCAGAGACCCAGGTTCAATTCCCGCCTCAGGCGACTGACTGTGTGGAGTTTGCACATTCTCCCCGTGTCTGCGTGGGATTCCTCCGGGTGCTCCGGTTTCCTCCCACACTCCAAAGATGTGCATGTCAGGTGAATTGGCCATGCTAAATTGCCCGTACTGTTAGGTAAGGGGTAGATGTAGATGTAGATGTAGGGGTATGGGTGGGTTACGCTTCAGCGGGGCGGTGTGGACTTGTTGGGCCGAAGGGCCTGTTTCCACACTGAAAGTAATCTAATCTAATCTAAAAAAAATACTGATATACCAGGGTGTGTTACAGAGCGCAGTGTGTCTCACACTGATATACCAGAGTGTGTTACAGAGGGCAGTGTGTCTCATACTGATATACCAGGGTGTGTTACAGAGGGCAGTGTGTCTCACACTGATATACCAGAGGGTGTTACAGAGGGCAGTGTGTCTCACACTGATATACCAGGGTGTGTTACAGAGGGCAGTTTGTCTCATACTGATATACCAGGGTGTGTTACAGAGAGCAGTGTGTCTCATACTGATATACCAGGGTGTGTTACAGAGGGCAGTGTATTTCACACTGATATACCAGAGTGTGTTACAGAGGGCAGTGTGTCTCACCCTGATATACCAGAGTGTGTTACAGAGGGCAGTTTGTCTCATACTGATATACCAGGGTGTGTTACAGAGAGCAGTGTGTCTCATACTGATATACCAGGGTGTGTTACAGAGGGCAGTGTATTTCACAATGATGTACCAGAGTGTGTTACAGAGGGCAGTGTGTCTCACCCTGATATACCAGGGTGTGTTACAGAGGGCAGTGTATTTCACACTGATGTACCAGGGTGTGTAATAGAGGGCAGTATATTTCACACTGATATACCAGTGTGTGTAATAGAGGGCAGTATATTTCACACTGATATACCAGGGTGTGTTACAGAGGGCAGTGTATTTCACAATGATGTACCAGGGTGTGTTACAGAGGGCAGTGTATTTCACACTGATATACCAGAGTGTGTTGCAGAGGGCAGTGTGTCTCATACTGATATACCACGGTGTGTTACAGAGAGCAGTGTGTCTCATACTGATATACCGGGGTGTGTTACAGAGGGCAGTGTGTCTCATACTGATATACCAGAGTGTGTTACAGAGGGCAGTGTGTCTCATACTGATATACCAGGGTGTGTTACAGAGAGCAGTGTGTCTCATACTGATATACCAGGGTGTGTTACAGAGGGCAGTGTATTTCACACTGATATACCAGGGTGTGTTACAGAGGGCAGTGTATTTCACACTGATGTACCAGGGTGTGTTACAGAGGGCAGTGTATTTCACAATGATGTACCAGGGTGTGTTACAGAGGGCAGTGTATTTCACACTGATGTACCAGGGTGTGTAATAGAGGGCAGTATATTTCACACTGATATACCAGGGTGTGTTACAGAGGGCAGTGTATTTCACACTGATATACCAGGGTGTGTAATAGAGGGCAGTATATTTCACACTGATGTACCTGGGTGTGTAATAGAGGGCAGTGTATTTCATACTGATATACCAGGGTGTGTAATAGAGGGCAGTGTATTTCACACTGATGTACCAGGGTGTGTTACAGTGGGCAGTGTATTTCACCCTGATATACCAGGGTGTGTTACAGAGGGCAGTGTGTCTCACACTGATATACCAGGGTGTGTTACAGAGGGCAGTGTATTTCACACTGATATACCGGGGTGTGTTACAGAGGGCAGTGTATTTCACCCTGATGTACCAGGGTGTGTTACAGAGGGCAGTGTGTTTCACACTGATATACCAGGGTGTGTTACAGAGGGCAGTGTATTTCACCCTGATGTACCAGGGTGTGTAATAGAGGGCAGTGTATTTCACACTGATATACCAGGGTGTGTAATAGAGGGCAGTGTATTTCACCCTGATGTACCAGGGTGTGTAATAGAGGGCAGTGTATTTCACACTGATATACCAGGGTGTGTAATAGAGGGCAGTGTATTTCACTCTGATATACCAGGGTGTGTTACAGAGGGCAGTGTATTTCACTCTGATATACCAGGGTGTGTTACAGAGGGCAGTGTATTTCACTCTGATATACCAGGGTGTGTTACAGAGGGCAGTGTATTTCACACTGATATACGAGGGTGTGTTACTGAGGGCAGTGTATTTCACACAGATGTACCAGGGTGTGTTACAGAGGGCAGTGTATTTCACACTGATATACCAGGGTGTGTTCCTGAGGGCAGTGTATTTCACACTGATGTACCAGGGTGCGTTACAGAGGGCAGTGTATTTCACACTGATATACGAGGGTGTGTTACAGAGGGCAGTGTGTTTCACCCTGATGTACCAGGGTGTGTAATAGAGGGCAGTGTATTTCACAATGATGTACCAGGGTGTGTAATAGAGGGCAGTGTATTTCACACTGATGTACCAGGGTGTGTAATAGAGGGCAGTGTATTTCACCCTGATATACCAGGGTGTGTTACAGAGGGCAGTGTATTTCACACTGATGTACCATGGTGTGTTACAGAGGGCAGTGTATTTCACACTGATATACCAGAGTGTATTAAAGAGGGCAGTGTATCTCACACTGATACACCAGAGTGTGTTACAGAGGGCAGTGTGTCTCATACTGATATACCAGGGTGTGTTACAGAGGGCAGTGTGTCTCATACTGATATACCACGGTGTGTTACAGAGGGCAGTGTGTCTCACCCTGATATACCAGGGTGTGTTACAGAGGGCAGTGTGTCTCACACTGATATACCAGGGTGTGTTACAGAGAGCAGTGTGTCTCATACTGATATACCAGAGTGTGTTACAGAGGGCAGTGTGTCTCATAATGATATACCAGGGTGTGTTACAGAGGGCAGTTTGTCTCATACTGATATACCAGGGTGTGTTACAGAGAGCAGTGTGTCTCATAATGATATACCAGGGTGTGTTACAGAGGGCAGTTTGTCTCATACTGATATACCAGGGTGTGTTACAGAGAGCAGTGTGTCTCATACTGATATACCAGAGTGTGTTACAGAGGGCAGTGTGTCTCACCCTGATATACCAGGGTGTGTTACAGAGGGCAGTGTATTTCACCCTGATATACCAGGGTGTGTTACTGAGGGCAGTGTATTTCACACAGATGTACCAGGGTGTGTAATAGAGGGCAGTGTGTCTCATACTGATATACCAGGGTGTGTTACAGAGGGCAGTGTATCTCACACTGATACACCAGGGTGTGTAACAGAGGGCAGTGTGTCTCACACTAATATACCAGAGTGTGTTACAGAGGGCAGTGTGTCTCACACTGATATACCAGAGTGTGTTACAGAGGGCAGTGTGTGGGCAGCACGGTGGCACAGTGGTTAGCACTGCTGCCTCACAGCGCCAGAGACCCAGGTTCAATTCCCGCCTCAGGCGACTGACTGTGTGGAGTTTGCACATTCTCCCCGTGTCTGCGTGGGATTCCTCCGGGTGCTCCGGTTTCCTCCCACACTCCAAAGATGTGCATGTCAGGTGAATTGGCCATGCTAAATTGCCCGTACTGTTAGGTAAGGGGTAGATGTAGATGTAGATGTAGGGGTATGGGTGGGTTACGCTTCAGCGGGGCGGTGTGGACTTGTTGGGCCGAAGGGCCTGTTTCCACACTGTAAGTAATCTAATCTAATCTAAAAAAAATACTGATATACCAGGGTGTGTTACAGAGCGCAGTGTGTCTCACACTGATATACCAGAGTGTGTTACAGAGGGCAGTGTGTCTCATACTGATATACCAGGGTGTGTTACAGAGGGCAGTGTGTCTCACACTGATATACCAGAGGGTGTTACAGAGGGCAGTGTGTCTCACACTGATATACCAGAGTGTGTTACAGAGGGCAGTGTGTCTCACACTGATATACCAGAGTGTGTTACAGAGGGCAGTGTGTCTCATACTGATATACCAGGGTGTGTTACAGAGGGCAGTGTGTCTCACACTGATATACCAGAGTGTGTTACAGAGGGCAGTGTGTCTCACACTGATATACCAGAGTGTGTTACAGAGGGCAGTGTGTCTCATACTGATATACCAGGGTGTGTTACAGAGGGCAGTGTGTCTCATAATGATATACCAGGGTGTGTTACAGAGGGCAGTGTGTCTCATACTGATATACCAGGGTGTGTTACAGAGGGCAGTGTGTCTCATACTGATATACCAGAGTGTGTTACAGAGGGCAGTTTGTCTCATACTGATATACCAGGGTGTGTTACAGAGGGCAGTGTATTTCACACTGATATACCAGGGTGTGTTCCTGAGGGCAGGGTATTTCACACTGATGTACCAGGGTGTGTTACTGAGGGCAGTGTATTTCACACTGATATACCGGGGTGTGTAATAGAGGGCAGTGTATTTCACCCTGATGTACCAGGGTGTGTTACAGAGGGCAGTGTATTTCACACTGATATACCGGGGTGTGTAATAGAGGGCAGTGTATTTCACCCTGATGTACCAGGGTGTGTAATAGAGGGCAGTGTATTTCACCCTGATGTACCAGGGTGTGTAATAGAGGGCAGTGTATTTCACACTGATATACCAGGGTGTGTTCCTGAGGGCAGGGTATTTCACACTGATGTACCAGGGTGTGTTACTGAGGGCAGTGTATTTCACACTGATATACCGGGGTGTGTAATAGAGGGCAGTGTATTTCACCCTGATGTACCAGGGTGTGTTACAGAGGGCAGTGTATTTCACACTGATATACCGGGGTGTGTACTAGAGGGCAGTGTATTTCACCCTGATGTACCAGGGTGTGTTACAGAGGGCAGTGTATTTCATACTGATGTACCAGAGTGTGTTACAGAGGGCAGTGTATTTCACACTGATATACCAGGGTCTGTTACAGAGGGCAGTGTATTTCACACTGATGTACCAGGGTGTGTAATAGAGGGCAGTGTATTTCACACTGATGTACCAGGGTGTGTTACAGAGGGCAGTGTGTCTCATAATGATATACCAGGGTGTGTTACAGAGGGCAGTGTGTCTCATACTGATATACCAGGGTGTGTTACAGAGGGCAGTGTGTCTCATAATGATATACCAGGGTGTGTTACAGAGGGCAGTGTGTCTCATACTGATACACCAGGGTGTGTTACAGAGGGCAGTGTGTCTCATACTGATATACCAGGGTGTGTTACAGAGGGCAGTGTGTCTCATAATGATATACCAGAGTGTGTTACAGAGGGCAGTGTGTCTCATACTGATATACCAGGGTGTGTTACAGAGGGCAGTGTGTCTCATACTGATATACCAGGGTGTGTTACAGAGGGCAGTTTGTCTCATACTGATATACCAGGGTGTGTTACAGAGGGCAGTGTGTCTCATACTGATATACCAGGGTGTGTTACAGAGGGCAGTGTGTCTCATACTGATATACCACGGTGTGTTACAGAGGGCAGTGTGTCTCACACTGATATACCAGAGTGTGTTACAGAGGGCAGTGTGTCTCATACTGATATACCAGGGTGTGTTACAGAGGGCAGTGTGTCTCATACTGATATACCAGGGTGTGTTACAGAGGGCAGTGTGTCTCACACTGATATACCAGGGCGTGTTACAGAGGGCAGTGTGTCTCATACTGATATACCAGGGCGTGTTACAGAGGGCAGTGTGTCTCATACTGATATACCAGGGTGTGTTACAGAGGGCAGTGTGTCTCACCCTGATATACCAGGGTGTGTTACTGAGGGCAGTGTATTTCACACTGATGTACCAGGGTGTGTTACAGAGGGCAGTGTATTTCATACTGATATACCAGGGTGTGTAATAGAGGGCAGTGTATTTCACACTGATACACCAGGGTGTGTAATAGAGGGCAGTGTATTTCACCCTGATACACCAGGGTGTGTAATAGAGGGCAGTGTATTTCACCCTGATATACCAGGGTGTGTTACAGAGGGCAGTGTATTTCACACTGATGTACCAGGGTGTGTAATAGAGGGCAGTGTATTTCACACTGATGTACCAGGGTGTGTTACAGAGGGCAGTGTATTTCACCCTGATATACCAGGGTGTGTTACAGAGTGCAGTGTATTTCACACTGATATACCAGGGTGTGTAATAGAGGGCAGTGTATTTCACACTGATGTACCAGGGTGTGTTACAGAGGGCAATGTGTCTCATACTGATATACCAGGGTGTGTTACAGAGGGCAGTGTGTCTCACCCTGATATACTAGGGTGTGTTACAGAGGGCAGTGTGTCTCATACTGATATACCAGGGTGTGTTACAGAGGGCAGTGTGTCTCACCCTGATATACCAGAGTGTGTTACAGAGGGCAGTGTGTCTCACCCTGATATACCAGAGTGTGTTACAGAGGGCAGTGTGTCTCACCCTGATATACCAGGGTGTGTTACAGAGGGCAGTGTGTCTCACCCTGATATACCAGAGTGTGTTACAGAGGGCAGTGTGTCTCACCCTGATATACCAGGGTGTGTTACAGAGGGCAGTGTATTTCACACTGATGTACCAGAGTGTGTTACAGAGGGCAGTGTATTTCACACTGATGTACCAGGGTGTGTTACTGAGGGCAGTGTATTTCACACTGATGTACCAGGGTGTGTTACTGAGGGCAGTGTATTTCACACTGATGTACCAGGGTGTGTTACAGAGGGCAGTGTATTTCACACTGATGTACCAGGGTGTGTTACAGAGGGCAGTGTATTTCACAATGATGTACCAGGGTGTGTAGTAGAGGGCAGTGTATTTCACACTGATATACCAGGGTGTGTAATAGAGGGCAGTGTATTTCACACTGATATACCAGGGTGTGTTACAGAGGGCAGTGTGTCTCACACTGATATACCAGGGTGTGTTACAGAGGGCAGTGTATTTCACTCTGATATACCAGGGTTTGTTACAGAGGGCAGTGTATTTCACACTGATATACCAGGGTGTGTTACAGAGGGCAGTGTGTCTCACACTGATATACCAGAGTGTATTAAAGAGGGCAGTGTATCTCACACTGATACACCAGAGTGTGTTACAGAGGGCAGTGTGTCTCACACTGATATACCAGAGTGTGTTACAGAGGGCAGTGTGTCTCATACTGATATACCAGGGTGTGTTACAGAGGGCAGTGTGTCTCATAATGATATACCAGGGTGTGTTACAGAGGGCAGTGTGTCTCATACTGATATACCAGGGTGTGTTACAGAGAGCAGTGTGTCTCATACTGATATACCAGAGTGTGTTACAGAGGGCAGTGTGTCTCACCCTGATATACCAGGGTGTGTTACAGAGGGCAGTGTATTTCACACTGATATACCAGGGTGTGTTCCTGAGGGCAGTGTATTTCACACTGATGTACCAGGGTGTGTTACAGAGGGCAGTGTATTTCACACTGATATACGAGGGTGTGTTACTGAGGGCAGTGTATTTCACACAGATGTACCAGGGTGTGTTACAGAGGGCAGTGTGTTTCACCCTGATGTACCAGGGTGTGTAATAGAGGGCAGTGTATTTCACACTGATGTACCAGGGTGTGTTACAGAGGGCAGTGTATTTCACCCTGATGTACCAGGGTGTGTAATAGAGGGCAGTGTATTTCACACTGATGTACCAGGGTGTGTAATAGAGGGCAGTGTATTTCACCCTGATGTACCAGGGTGTGTAATAGAGGGCAGTGTATTTCACCCTGATGTACCAGGGTGTGTAATAGAGGGCAGTGTATTTCACACTGATATACCAGGGTGTGTAATAGAGGGCAGTGTATTTCACACTGATGTACCAGGGTGTGTTACAGAGGGCAGTGTGTTTCACCCTGATGTACCAGGGTGTGTAATAGAGGGCAGTGTATTTCACCCTGATATACCAGGGTGTGTAATAGAGGGCAGTGTATTTCACACTGATGTACCAGGGTGTGTTACAGAGGGCAGTGTATTTCACACTGATGTACCAGGGTGTGTTACAGAGGGCAGTGTATTTCACACTGATATACCAGGGTGTGTTACAGAGGGCAGTGTATTTCACTCTAATATACCAGGGTGTGTTACAGAGGGCAGTGTATTTCACACTGATATACCGGGGTGCGTCACAGAGGGCAGTGTATTTCACACTGATATACCGGGGTGCGTTACAGAGGGCAGTGTATTTCACACTGATATACCGGGGTGCGTTACAGAGGGCAGTGTATTTCACACTGATATACCAGGGTGTGTTACAGAGGGCAGTGTATTTCACACTGATGTACCAGGGTGTGTTACAGAGGGCAGTGTATTTCACACTGATATACCAGGGTGTGTTACAGAGGGCAGTGTATTTCACACTGATGTACCAGGGTGTGTAATAGAGGGCAGTGTATTTCACCCTGATGTACCAGGGTGTGTTACTGAGGGCAGTGTATTTCACACTGATATACCAGGGTGTGTAATAGAGGGCAGTGTATTTCACTCTGATATACCAGGGTGTGTTACAGAGGGCAGTGTATTTCACACTGATATACCAGGGTGTGTTACAGAGGGCAGTGTATTTCACACTGATATACCAGGGTGTGTTACAGAGGGCAGTGTATTTCACCCTGATGTACCAGGGTGTGTTACAGAGGGCAGTGTATTTCACCCTGATGTACCAGGGTGTGTTACAGAGGGCAGTGTATTTCACCCTGATGTACCAGGGTGTGTTACAGAGGGCAGTGTATTTCACACTGATATACCAGGGTGTGTTACAGAGGGCAGTGTATTTCACACTGATGTACCAGGGTGTGTTACAGAGGGCAGTGTATTTCACCCTGATGTACCAGGGTGTGTTACAGAGGGCAGTGTATTTCACCCTGATGTACCAGGGTGTGTTACAGAGGGCAGTGTATTTCATACTGATATACCAGGGTGTGTTACAGAGGGCAGTGTATTTCACACTGATATACCAGGGTGTGTTACAGAGGGCAGTGTGTCTCACACTGATATACCAGGGTGTGTTACAGAGGGCAGTGTGTCTCACACTGATATACCAGAGTGTATTAAAGAGGGCAGTGTATCTCACACTGATATACCAGAGTGTGTTACAGAGGGCAGTGTATTTCACACTGATATACCAGAGTGTGTTACAGAGGGCAGTGTATTTCACACTGATATACCGGGGTGTGTTACAGAGGGCAGTGTATTTCACACTGATATACCAGGGTGTGTTACTGAGGGCAGTGTATTTCACACTGATGTACCAGGGTGTGTTACAGAGGGCAGTGTATTTCATGCTGATATACCAGGGTGTGTTACAGAGGGCAGTGTATTTCACACTGATATACCAGGGTGTGTTACAGAGGGCAGTGTGTCTCACACTGATATACCAGGGTGTGTTACAGAGGGCAGTGTGTCTCACACTGATATACCAGAGTGTATTAAAGAGGGCAGTGTATCTCACACTGATACACCAGAGTGTGTTACAGAGGGCAGTGTGTCTCATACTGATACACCAGGGTGTGTAACAGAGGGCAGTGTGTCTCATACTGATATACCAGGGTGTGTTACAGAGGGCAGTGTGTCTCATACTGATACACCAGGGTGTGTTACAGAGGGCAGTGTGTCTCACACTAATATACCAGAGTGTATTAAAGAGGGCAGTGTGTCTCACACTGATATACCAGAGTGTGTTACAGAGGGCAGTGTGTCTCACCCTGATATACCAGAGTGTGTTACAGAGGGCAGTGTGTCTCATACTGATACACCAGGGTGTGTTACAGAGGGCAGTGTGTGGGCAGCACGGTGGCACAGTGGTTAGCACTGCTGCCTCACAGCGCCAGAGACCCAGGTTCAATTCCCGCCTCAGGCGACTGACTGTGTGGAGTTTGCACATTCTCCCCGTGTCTGCGTGGGTTTCCTCCGGGTGCTCCGGTTTCCTCCCACAATCCAAAGATGTGCATGTCAGGTGAATTGGCCATGCTAAATTGCCCGTACTGTTAGGTAAGGGGTAGATGTAGATGTAGATGTAGGGGTATGGGTGGGTTACGCTTCAGCGGGGCGGTGTGGACTTGTTGGGCCGAAGGGCCTGTTTCCACACTGTAAGTAATCTAATCTAATCTAAAAAAAATACTGATATACCAGGGTGTGTTACAGAGCGCAGTGTGTCTCACACTGATATACCAGAGTGTGTTACAGAGGGCAGTGTGTCTCATACTGATATACCAGGGTGTGTTACAGAGGGCAGTGTGTCTCATACTGATATACCAGAGTGTGTTACAGAGGGCAGTGTGTCTCACACTGATATACCTGAGTGTGTTACAGAGGGCAGTGTGTCTCATACTGATATACCACGGTGTGTTACAGAGGGCAGTGTGTCTCACACTGATATACCAGGGTGTGTTACAGAGCGCAGTGTGTCTCATACTGATATACCAGAGTGTGTTACAGAGGGCAGTGTGTCTCATACTGATATACCAGGGTGTGTTACAGAGGGCAGTGTGTCTCACACTGATACACCAGGGTGTGTTACAGAGGGCAGTGTGTCTCATACTGATATACCGGGGTGTGTTACAGAGGGCAGTGTATTTCACCCTGATATACGAGGGTGTGTTACTGAGGGCAGTGTATTTCACACAGATGTACCAGGGTGTGTTACAGAGGGCAGTGTGTTTCACCCTGATGCACCAGGGTGTGTTACAGAGGGCAGTGTATTTCACCCGGATGTACCAGGGTGTGTAATAGAGGGCAGTGTATTTCACCCTGATGTACCAGGGTGTGTAATACAGGGCAGTGTATTTCACACTGATGTACCAGGGTGTGTAATAGAGGGCAGTGTATTTCACACTGATATACCAGGGTGTGTTACAGAGGGCAGTGTATTTCACACTGATATACCAGGGTGTGTTACAGAGGGCAGTGTGTCTCATAATGATATACCAGGGTGTGTTACAGAGGGCAGTGTGTCTCATACTGATATACCAGGGTGTGTAATAGAGGGCAGTGTATTTCACACTGATATACCAGGTGTGTTACAGAGGGCAGTGTGTCTCATAATGATATACCAGGGTGTGTTACAGAGGGCAGTGTGTCTCATACTGATATACCAGAGTGTGTTACAGAGGGCAGTGTGTCTCACACTGATATATCAGAGTGTGTTACAGAGGGCAGTGTGTCTCACACTGATATATCAGAGTGTGTTACAGAGGGCAGTGTGTCTCACACTGATATACCAGGGTGTGTTACAGAGGGCAGTGTGTCTCACCCTGATATATCAGAGTGTGTTACAGAGGGCAGTTTGTCTCATACTGATATACCAGGGTGTGTTACAGAGGGCAGTGTGTCTCATACTGATATACCAGTGTGTGTTACAGAGGGCAGTGTGTCTCATACTGATATACCACGGTGTGTTACAGAGGGCAGTGTGTCTCACACTGATATACCAGAGTGTGTTACAGAGGGCAGTGTGTCTCACACTGTTATACCAGGGTGTGTTACAGAGGGCAGTGTGTCTCATACTGATATACCAGGGCGTGTTACAGAGGGCAGTGTGTCTCATACTGATATACCAGGGTGTGTTACAGAGGGCAGTGTGTCTCATACTGATATACCAGAGTGTGTTACAGAGGGCAGTGTGTCTCATACTGATATACCAGGGCGTGTTACAGAGGGCAGTGTGTCTCATACTGATATACCAGGGTGTGTTACAGAGGGCAGTGTGTCTCATACTGATATACCAGGGTGTGTTACAGAGGGCAGTGTATTTCACACTGATATACCAGAGTGTGTTACAGAGGGCAGTGTGTCTCATACTGATATACCAGGGAGTGTTACAGAGGGCAGTGTGTCTCATACTGATATACCAGGGTGTGTTACAGAGGGCAGTGTGTCTCATACTGATATACCAGAGTGTGTTACAGAGGGCAGTGTGTCTCATACTGATATACCAGGGTGTGTTACAGAGGGCAGTGTGTCTCACCCTGATATACCAGGGTGTGTTACTGAGGGCAGTGTATTTCACCCTGATGTACCAGGGTGTGTAATAGAGGGCAGTGTGTTTCACCCTGATATACCAGGGTGTGTTACAGAGGGCAGTGTATTTCACACTGATGTACCAGAGTGTGTTACAGAGGGCAGTGTATTTCACAAGATGTACCAGGGTGTGTAATAGAGGGCAGTGTATTTCACACAGATGTACCAGGGTGTGTAATAGAGGGCAGTGTATTTCACACTGATGTACCAGGGTGTGTAATAGAGGGCAGTGTATTTCACACTGATATACCAGAGTGTGTTACAGAGGGCAGTGTATTTCACACTGATGTACCAGGGTGTGTTACAGAGGGCAGTGTATTTCACACTGATATACAAGGGTGTGTAATAGAGGGCAGTGTATTTCACACTGATGTACCAGGGTGTGTAATAGAGGGCAGTGTATTTCACCCTGATATACCAGGGTGTGTTACAGAGTGCAGTGTATTTCACACTGATATACCGGGGTGTGTAATAGAGGGCAGTGTATTTCACACTGATGTACCAGGGTGTGTTATAGAGGGCAGTGTATTTCACACTGATATACCAGGGTGTGTTACAGAGGGCAGTGTATTTCACACTGATATACCAGGGTGTGTTACAGAGGGCAGTGTGTCTCATACTGATATACCAGAGTGTGTTACTGAGGGCAGTGTATTTCACACTGATGTACCAGAGTGTGTAATAGAGGGCAGTGTATTTCACACTGATGTACCAGGGTGTGTTACAGAGGGCAGTGTATTTCACCCTGATATACCGGGGTGTGTTACAGAGGGCAGTGTATTTCACACTGATGTACCAGGGTGTGTTACAGAGGGCAGTGTATTTCACACTGATGTACCAGGGTGTGTTACAGAGGGCAGTGTATTTCACAATGATGTACCAGGGTGTGTAATAGAGGGCAGTGTATTTCACACTGATATACCAGGGTGTGTTACAGAGGGCAGTGTATTTCACAATGATGTACCAGGGTGTGTAATAGAGGGCAGTGTATTTCACACTGATATACCAGGGTGTGTAATAGAGGGCAGTGTATTTCACACTGATGTACCGGGGTGTGTTCCAGAGGGCAGTGTATTTCACACTGATATACCAGGGTGTGTTACAGAGGGCAGTGTATTTCACACTGATGTACCAGGGTGTGTTACAGAGGGCAGTGTATTTCATACTGATACACCAGGTTGTGTTACAGAGGGCAGTGTATTTCACACTGATATACCAGGGTGTGTTACAGAGGGCAGTGTATTTCACACTGATGTACCAGGGTGTGTTACAGAGGGCAGTGTATTTCACACTGATATACCAGGGTGTGTTACAGAGGGCAGTGTATTTCACACTGATATACCAGGGTGTGTTACAGAGGGCAGTGTGTTTCACACTGATATACCGGGGTGTGTAATCGAGGGCAGTGTATTTCACACTGATATACCAGGGTGTGTTACAGAGGGCAGTGTATTTCACACTGATATACCAGGGTGTGTTACAGAGGGCAGTGTGTTTCACACTGATATACCAGGGTGTGTTACTGAGGGCAGTGTATTTCACACTGATATACCAGGGTGTGTTACAGAGGGCAGTGTATTTCACACTGATATACCAGGGTGTGTAATAGAGGGCAGTGCATTTCACACTGATATACCAGGGTGTGTAATAGAGGGCAGTGTATTTCATACTGATATACCAGGGTGTGTTACAGAGGGCAGTGTATTTCACTCTGATATACCAGGGTGTGTTACAGAGGGCAGTGTATTTCACACTGATATACCAGGGTGTGTTACAGAGGGCAGTGTGTCTCACACTGATATACCAGAGTGTGTTACAGAGGGCAGTGTGTCTCACACTGATATACCAGAGTGTATTAAAGAGGGCAGTGTATCTCACACTGATACACCAGAGTGTGTTACAGAGGGCAGTGTGTCTCATACTGATACACCAGGGTGTGTAACAGAGGGCAGTGTGTCTCATACTGATATACCAGGGTGTGTTACAGAGGGCAGTGTGTCTCATACTGATACACCAGGGTGTGTTACAGAGGGCAGTGTGTCTCACACTAATATACCAGAGTGTATTAAAGAGGGCAGTGTGTCTCACACTGATATACCAGAGTGTGTTACAGAGGGCAGTGTGTCTCATACTGATACACCAGGGTGTGTTACAGAGGGCAGTGTGTGGGCAGCACGGTGGCACAGTGGTTAGCACTGCTGCCTCACAGCGCCAGAGACCCAGGTTCAATTCCCGCCTCAGGCGACTGACTGTGTGGAGTTTGCACATTCTTCCCGTGTCTGCGTGGGATTCCTCCGGGTGCTCCGGTTTCCTCCCACACTCCAAAGATGTGCATGTCAGGTGAATTGGCCATGCTAAATTGCCCGTACTGTTAGGTAAGGGGTAGATGTAGATGTAGATGTAGGGGTATGGGTGGGTTACGCTTCAGCGGGGCGGTGTGGACTTGTTGGGCCGAAGGGCCTGTTTCCACACTGTAAGTAATCTAATCTAATCTAAAAAAAATACTGATATACCAGGGTGTGTTACAGAGCGCAGTGTGTCTCACACTGATATACCAGAGTGTGTTACAGAGGGCAGTTTGTCTCATGCTGATATACCAGAGTGTGTTACAGAGGGCAGTGTGTCTCATACTGATATACCAGGGTGTGTTACAGAGGGCAGTGTGTCTCATACTGATATACCAGAGTGTGTTACAGAGGGCAGTGTGTCTCATACTGATATACCAGGGTGTGTTACAGAGGGCAGTGTGTCTCATACTGATATACCAGGGTGTGTTACAGAGGGCAGTGTGTCTCATACTGATATACCAGAGTGTGTTACAGAGGGCAGTGTGTCTCATACTGATATACCAGAGTGTGTTACAGAGGGCAGTGTGTCTCATACTGATATACCAGAGTGTGTTACAGAGGGCAGTGTGTCTCACACTGATATACCAGGGTGTGTTACAGAGGGCAGTGTGTCTCATACTGATATACCACGGTGTGTTACAGAGGGCAGTGTGTCTCATACTGATATACCAGGGTGTGTTACAGAGGGCAGTGTATTTCACACTGATGTACCAGGGTGTGTTACAGAGGGCAGTGTATTTCACACTGATATACCAGGGTGTGTTACAGAGGGCAGTGTGTCTCATACTGATATACCACGGTGTGTTACAGAGGGCAGTGTGTCTCATACTGATATACCAGGGTGTGTTACAGAGGGCAGTGTATTTCACACTGATGTACCAGGGTGTGTTACAGAGGGCAGTGTATTTCACACTGATATACCAGGGTGTGTTACAGAGGGCAGTGTATTTCACACTGATATACCGGGGTGTGTAATAGAGGGCAGTGTATTTCACACTGATATACCGGGGTGTGTTACAGAGGGCAGTGTATTTCACACTGATATACCAGGGTGCGTTACAGAGGGCAGTGTATTTCACACTGATGTACCAGGGTGTGTTACAGAGGGCAGTGTATTTCACACTGATATACCAGGGTGTGTAATAGAGGGCAGTGTATTTCACACTGATATACCGGGGTGTGTTACAGAGGGCAGTGTATTTCACACTGATATACCGGGGTGTGTTACAGAGGGCAGTGTATTTCACACTGATATACCAGGGTGCGTTACAGAGGGCAGTGTATTTCACACTGATGTACCAGGGTGTGTTACAGAGGGCAGTGTATTTCACACTGATATACCAGGGTGTGTAATAGAGGGCAGTGTATTTCACACTGATATACCGGGGTGTGTAATAGAGGGCAGTGTATTTCACACTGATATACCGGGGTGTGTTACAGAGGGCAGTGTATTTCACACTGATATACCAGGGTGCGTTACAGAGGGCAGTGTATTTCACACTGATATACCGGGGTGTGTTACAGAGGTCAGTGTATTTCACACTGATATACCGGGGTGTGTTACAGAGGGGAGAGTATTTCACACTGATATAACAGGGTGTGTTACAGAGGGCAGTGTATTTCACACTGATATACCAGGGTGTATTACAGAGGGCAGTGTATTTCACACTGATATACCAGGGTGTGTTACAGCGGGCAGTGTATTTCACACTGATGTACCAGGGTGTGTAATAGAGGGCAGTGTATTTCATACTGATGTACCAGGGTGTGTTACAGAGGGCAGTGTATTTCATACTGATGTACCAGGGTGTGTTACAGAGGGCAGTGTATTTCACACTGATATACCAGGGTGTGTTACAGAGGGCAGTGTATTTCACACTGATGTACCAGGGTGTGTAATAGAGGGCAGTGTATTTCACACTGATATACCAGGGTGTGTTCCAGAGGGCAGTGTATTTCACACTGATATACCAGGGTGTGTTACAGAGGGCAGTGTATTTCACCCTGATGTACCAGGGTGTGTAATAGAGGGCAGTGTATTTCACACTGATATACCGGGGTGTGTTCCAGAGGGCAGTGTATTTCACACTGATATACCAGGGTGTGTTACAGAGGGCAGTGTATTTCACACTGATGTACCAGGGTGTGTTACAGAGTGCAGTGTATTTCACACTGATATACCACGGTGTGTAATAGAGGGCAGTGTATTTCACACTGATATACCAGGGTGTGTTACAGAGGGCAGTGTATTTCACACTGATGTACCAGGGTGTGTAATAGAGGGCAGTGTATTTCACACTGATATACCAGGGTGTGTTCCAGAGGGCAGTGTATTTCACACTGATATACCAGGGTGTGTTACAGAGGGCAGTGTATTTCACCCTGATGTACCAGGGTGTGTAATAGAGGGCAGTGTATTTCACACTGATATACCGGGGTGTGTTCCAGAGGGCAGTGTATTTCACACTGATATACCAGGGTGTGTTACAGAGGGCAGTGTATTTCACACTGATGTACCAGGGTGTGTTACAGAGTGCAGTGTATTTCACACTGATATACCACGGTGTGTAATAGAGGGCAGTGTATTTCACACTGATATACCAGGGTGTGTTACAGAGGGCAGTGTATTTCTCCCTGATGTACCAGGGTGTGTAATAGAGGGCAGTGTATTTCACACTGATATACCAGGGTGTGTTACAGAGGGCAGTGTATTTCACCCTGATGTACCAGGGTGTGTAATAGAGGGCAGTGTATTTCACACTGATATACCAGGGTGTGTTACAGAGGGCAGTGTATTTCACCCTGATGTACCAGGGTGTGTAATAGAGGGCAGTGTATTTCACACTGATATACCAGGGTGTGTTACAGAGGGCAGTGTATTTCACCCTGATGTACCAGGGTGTGTAATAGAGGGCAGTGTATTTCACACTGATATACCAGGGTGTGTTACAGAGGGCAGTGTATTTCACACTGATATACCAGGGTGTGTTACAGAGGGCAGTGTGTCTCACACTGATGTACCAGGGTGTGTTACAGAGGGCAGTGTATTTCACCCTGATGTACCAGGGTGTGTAATAGAGGGCAGTGTATTTCACACTGATGTACCAGGGTGTGTTACAGAGGGCAGTGTGTCTCACACTGATGTACCGGGGTGTGTTCCAGAGGGCAGTGTATTTCACACTGATGTACCAGGGTGTGTTACAGAGGGCAGTGTGTCTCACACTGATTTACCGGGGTGTGTTACAGAGGGCAGTGTATTTCACACTGATGTACCGGGGTGTGTTCCAGAGGGCAGTGTATTTCACACTGATATACCGGGGTGTGTAATAGAGGGCAGTGTATTTCACACTGATGTACCGGGGTGTGTTCCAGAGGGCAGTGTATTTCACACTGATATACCAGGGTGTGTTACAGAGGGCAGTGTATTTCACACTGATGTACCAGGGTGTGTTACAGAGGGCAGTTTATTTCACATTGATGTACCTTTGTGAGTTACAGAAGACAGTGAATTTCACATTGATGTAACAGGATGTGCTTAAAAATGTGTTGCTGGAAAACGCAGCAGGTCTGGCAGCATCAAAGAAACAGGAGAATCGATGTTTCGGGCATGAGCCCTTCTTCAAGAATGAGGAGGGTGTGCCAAGCAGGCAAAGATAAAGAGTAAGGATGAGGGAGTTGGGGGAGGGGTGCTGGGAATACGATAGGTGGAAGGAGGTTAAGGTGAGGGTGATAGGCAGGAGAGGTCAGAATGAAGATTGCAGGTCAAGAAGGCAGTGCTGAGTCTGAGGGTTGGGACTGAGACAAGGTGGGGGGAGGGGAAATGGGGAAGCTGGAGAATTCTACGTTCATCCCTTGTGGTTGGTGGTTTCCTAGGCGGAAGATGAAGCGCTCTCCCTCCTGGCATCATGTTGCCATGGTCTGGCAATGGAGGAGGCCAAGGACCTGCATGTCCTTGGTGGAGTGGGAGGGGGAGTTAAAGTGTTGAGCCATGCGGTGGTTGGGTTGGTTGGTGCGGGTGTCCCAGAGGTGTTCTCTGAAACGTTCCGCAAGTAGGCGGCCTGTCTCCCCAATGTAGAAGAAACCACATCGGGTGCAGCAGATGCAGTAAATGATGTGTGTGGAGGTGCAGGTGAATTTGTGGTGGATATGGAAAGATCCCTTGGGACCTTGGAGGGAAGTGAGGGGGGAGGTGTGGGCGCAAGTTTTGCATTTCTTGCGGTTGCAGGGGAAGGTGCCGGGAGTGGAGGTTGGGCTGGTGGGGAGTGTGGATCTGACGAGGGAGTCACGGAGGGAGTGGTCTTTCTGGAATGCTAATAGGGGTGGGGAGGGAAATATATCCTTGGTGGTGGGGTCTGTTTGGAGGTGGCGGAAATGACGGAGGATGATATGATGTATCTGGAGGTTGGTGGGGTGGTAGGTGAGGACCAGGTTTGTGGATTTTGGGCAGGAGGTAGAAACGGGCGGTGCGGGGTTGTGGGACTATGAGGTTGGAGGCGGTGGATGGGAGATCCCCTGAGGAGATGAGGTTATGGATGGTCTGGGAGATGATGGTTTGGTGGTGGGAGGTGGCGTCATGGTCAAGGGGGCAGTAGGAGGAGGTGTCCGCGAGCTGGCGTTTAGCCTCAGCAATGTAAAGATTGGTGCGCCAAACTACCACTGCGCCTCCCTTGTCTGCCGGTTTGATGGTGAGGTTGGGTTGGAACGGAGGGAGTGGAGGGCTGCGTGTTGTGAGGGTGAGAGGTTGGAGTGGATGAGAGAGGTGGACAGGTTGAGGCGGTTAATGTCATGGTGGCAGTTGGCTATGAAGAGATCGAGGGCGGGTAAGAGGCCAGCACGGGGTGTCCAGGTGTATGGGGTGTGTTGGAGGCGGGAGAAGGGATCGTCAGAGGGTGGGCGAGAATCCTGGTTGGAGAAGTAGGCGCAGAGGCGAAGGTGGTGGAAGAAATGCTCGACGTCTCACTGTGTGTTGAACTCGTTAATCCGGTAGCGTAGGGGGATGAGGGTGAGGCCTCTGCTGAGGACTGATCTTTCATCCTCAGGGTGTGTAACAGAGGGTAGTGTATTTCATACTGATATACCGTGTTTTCTGACAGAAGGTACTGTGTTTAACTCTGATATACCGGGGTGTCTTCAGTGGGCAACGTATTCACAGTGACGTAACATGGAGTGTTACAGAGGGCAGTGTATTTCACACTGATACACCAGGGTGTGTTACAGAGGGCAGTGTATTTCACACTGATACACCAGGGTGTGTTACAGAGGGCAGTGTATTTCACACTGATACACCAGGGTGTGTTACAGAGGGCAGTGTATTTCACACTGATATACCAGGGTGTGTTACAGAGGGCAGTGTGTCTCATACTGATACACCAGGGTGTGGTACAGAGGGCAGTGTGTCTCACACTGATATACCAGGGTGTGTTACAGAGGGCAGTGTATTTCACACTGATACACCAGGGTGTGTTACAGAGGGCAGTGTGTCTCACACTGATATACCAGGGTGTGTTACAGAGGGCAGTGTGTCTCACACTGATACACCAGGGTGTGTTACAGAGGGCAGTGTGTCTCACACTGATATACCAGGGTGTGTTACAGAGGGCAGTGTGTCTCACACTGATACACCAGGGTGTGTTACAGAGGGCAGTGTGTCTCACACTGATATACCAGGGTGTGTTACAGAGTGCAGTGTATTTCACACTGATCCACCAGGGTGTGTTACAGAGGGCAGTGTATTCACACTGATATACCAGGGTGTGTTACAGAGGGCAGTGTATTTCACACTGATACACCAGGGTGTGTTACAGAGGGCAGTGTATTTCACACTGATACACCAGGGTGTGTTACAGAGGGCAGTGTATTTCACACTGATATACCAGGGTGTGTTACAGAGGGCAGTGTATTTCACACTGATATACCGGGGTGTGTAATAGAGAGCAGTGTATTTCACACTGATATACCAGGGTGTGTTACAGAGGGCAGTGTATTTCATACTGATATACCAGGGTGTGTAATAGAGGGCAGTGTATTTCATACTGATATACCAGGGTGTGTAATAGAGGGCAGTGTATTTCATACTGATATACCAGGGTGTGTTACAGAGGGCAGTGTATTTCATACTGATATACCAGGGTGTGTAATAGAGGGCAGTGTATTTCATACTGATATACCAGGGTGTGTAATAGAGGGCAGTGTATTTCATACTGATATACCAGGGTGTGTTACAGAGTGCAGTGTATTTCACACTGATATACCAGGGTGTACTACAGTGGGCAGTGTATTTCATACTGATATACCAGGGTGTGTTACAGAGGGCAGTGTATTTCACACTGATATACCAGGGTGTGTAATAGAGGGCAGTGTATTTCATACTGATATACCAGGGTGTGTTACAGAGGGCAGTGTATTTCATACTGATGTACCAGGGTGTGTTACAGAGGGCAGTGTATTTCACACTGATACACCAGGGTGTGTAATAGAGGGCAGTGTATTTCATACTGATATACCAGGGTGTGTAATAGAGGGCAGTGTATTTCATACTGATGTACCAGGGTGTGTAATAGAGGGCAGTGTATTTCATACTGATATACCGGGGTGTGTTACAGAGGGCAGTGTATTTCATACTGATATACCAGGGTGTGTAATAGAGGGCAGTGTATTTCATACTGATATACCAGGGTGTGTAATAGAGGGCAGTGTATTTCACACTGATATACCAGGGTGTACTACCGTGGGCAGTGTATTTCATACTGATATACCAGGGTGTGTAATAGAGGGCAGTGTATTTCATACTGATATACCAGGGTGTGTTACAGAGGGCAGTGTATTTCATACTGATATACCAGGGTGTGTTACAGAGGGCAGTGTATTTCATACTAATATACCAGGGTGTGTTACAGAGTGCAGTGTATTTCACACTGATATACGAGGGTGTGTTACAGAGGGCAGTGTATTTCACACTGATATACCAGGGTGTGTTACTGAGGGCAGTGTATTTCACACTGATATACCAGGGTGTGTTACAGAGGGCAGTGTATTTCACACTGATGTACCAGGGTGTGTTACAGAGGGCAGTGTATTTCACACTGATGTACCAGGGTGTGTAATAGAGGGCAGTGTATTTCATACTGATATACCAGGGTGTGTTACAGAGGGCAGTGTATTTCATACTGATATACCAGGGTGTGTTACAGAGGGCAGTGTATTTCATACTGATATACCGGGGTGTGTTGCAGAGGGCAGTGTATTTCATACTGATATACCAGGGTGTGTTACAGAGGGCAGTGTATTTCATACTGATATACCAGGGTGTGTTACAGAGGGCAGTGTATTTCATACTGATATACCAGGGTGTGTTACAGAGGGCAGTGTATTTCACACTGATGTACCAGGGTGTGTAATAGAGGGCAGTGTATTTCATACTGATATACCAGGGTGTGTTACAGAGGGCAGTGTATTTCACACTGATATACCAGGGTGTGTTACAGAGGGCAGTGTATTTCACACTGATATACCGGGGTGTGTAATAGAGAGCAGTGTATTTCACACTGATATACCAGGGTGTGTTACAGAGGGCAGTGTATTTCATACTGATATACCAGGGTGTGTAATAGAGGGCAGTGTATTTCATACTGATATACCAGGGTGTGAAATAGAGGGCAGTGTATTTCATACTGATATACCAGGGTGTGTTACAGAGGGCAGTGTATTTCATACTGATATACCAGGGTGTGTAATAGAGGGCAGTGTATTTCATACTGATATACCAGGGTGTGTAATAGAGGGCAGTGTATTTCATACTGATATACCAGGGTGTGTTACAGAGTGCAGTGTATTTCACACTGATATACCAGGGTGTACTACAGTGGGCAGTGTATTTCATACTGATATACCAGGGTGTGTTACAGAGGGCAGTGTATTTCACACTGATATACCAGGGTGTGTAATAGAGGGCAGTGTATTTCATACTGATATACCAGGGTGTGTTACAGAGGGCAGTGTATTTCATACTGATGTACCAGGGTGTGTTACAGAGGGCAGTGTATTTCACACTGATACACCAGGGTGTGTAATAGAGGGCAGTGTATTTCATACTGATGTACCAGGGTGTGTAATAGAGGGCAGTGTATTTCATACTGATATACCGGGGTGTGTTACAGAGGGCAGTGTATTTCATACTGATATACCAGGGTGTGTAATAGAGGGCAGTGTATTTCATACTGATATACCAGGGTGTGTAATAGAGGGCAGTGTATTTCACACTGATATACCAGGGTGTACTACCGTGGGCAGTGTATTTCATACTGATATACCAGGGTGTGTAATAGAGGGCAGTGTATTTCATACTGATATACCAGGGTGTGTTACAGAGGGCAGTGTATTTCATACTGATATACCAGGGTGTGTTACAGAGGGCAGTGTATTTCATACTAATATACCAGGGTGTGTTACAGAGTGCAGTGTATTTCACACTGATATACGAGGGTGTGTTACAGAGGGCAGTGTA
This sequence comes from Chiloscyllium punctatum, assembly GCF_047496795.1. Lineage (NCBI taxonomy): Eukaryota > Metazoa > Chordata > Chondrichthyes > Orectolobiformes > Hemiscylliidae > Chiloscyllium > Chiloscyllium punctatum. The sequence goes on from NC_092760.1 coordinate 14,664,011, forward strand.
TTTCACACTGATATACCAGGGTGTGTTACTGAGGGCAGTGTATTTCACACTGATATACCAGGGTGTGTTACAGAGGGCAGTGTATTTCACACTGATGTACCAGGGTGTGTTACAGAGGGCAGTGTATTTCACACTGATGTACCAGGGTGTGTAATAGAGGGCAGTGTATTTCATACTGATATACCAGGGTGTGTTACAGAGGGCAGTGTATTTCATACTGATATACCAGGGTGTGTTACAGAGGGCAGTGTATTTCATACTGATATACCGGGGTGTGTTGCAGAGGGCAGTGTATTTCATACTGATATACCAGGGTGTGTTACAGAGGGCAGTGTATTTCATACTGATATACCAGGGTGTGTTACAGAGGGCAGTGTATTTCACACTGATGTACCAGGGTGTGTAATAGAGGGCAGTGTATTTCATACTGATATACCAGGGTGTGTTACAGAGGGCAGTGTATTTCACACTGATGTACCAGGGTGTGTAATAGAGGGCAGTGTATTTCATACTGATATACCAGGGTGTGTTACAGAGGGCAGTGTATTTCATAGTGATGTCCCAGGGTGTGTTACAGAGGGCAGTGTATTTCACACTGATGTACCAGGGTGTGTAATAGAGGGCAGTGTATTTCACACTGATGTACCAGGGTGTGTAATAGAGGGCAGTGTATTTCATACTGATATACCAGGGTGTGTTACAGAGGGCAGTGTATTTCACACTGATGTACCAGGGTGTGTAATAGAGGGCAGTGTATTTCACACTGATATACCAGGGTGTGTTACAGTGGGCAGTGTATTTCACACTGATATACCAGGGTGTGTTACAGAGGGCAGTGTATTTCACACTGATATACCAGGGTGTGTTACAGAGGGCAGTGTATTTCACACTGATGTACCAGAGTGTGTTACAGAGGGCAGTGTGTCTCATACTGATATACCAGGGTGTGTTACAGAGGGCAGTGTATTTCACACTGATATACCAGGGTGTACTACAGTGGGCAGTGTATTTCACACTGATGTACCAGGGTGTGTTACTGAGGGCAGTGTATTTCACACTGATGTACCAGAGTGTGTTACAGAGGGCAGTGTGTCTCATACTGATATACCAGGGTGTGTTACAGAGGGCAGTGTATTTCACACTGATGTACCAGAGTGTGTTACAGAGGGCAGTGTGTCTCATACTGATATACCAGGGTGTGTTACAGAGGGCAGTGTATTTCACACTGATATACCAGGGTGTACTACAGTGGGCAGTGTATTTCATACTGATATACCAGGGTGTGTAATAGAGGGCAGTGTATTTCATACTGATATACCAGGGTGTGTTACAAAGGGCAGTGTATTTCATACTGATATTCCAGGGTGTGTTACAGAGTGCAGTGTATTTCACACTGATATACCAGGGTGTACTACAGTGGGCAGTGTATTTCACACTGATATACCAGGGTGTGTAATAGAGGGCAGTGTATTTCATACTGATATACCAGGGTGTGTTACAGAGGGCAGTGTATTTCATACTGATATACCAGGGTGTGTTACAGAGGGCAGTGTATTTCACACTGATACACCAGGGTGTGTAATAGAGGGCAGTGTATTTCATACTGATATACCAGGGTGTGTAATAGAGGGCAGTGTATTTCATACTGATGTACCAGGGTGTGTAATAGAGGGCAGTGTATTTCATACTGATATACCAGGGTGTACTACAGTGGGCAGTGTATTTCATACTGATATACCAGGGTGTGTTACTGAGGGCAGTGTATTTCATACTGATATACCAGGGTGTGTTACAGAGGGCAGTGTATTTCATACTGATATACCAGGGTGTGTTACAGAGTGCAGTGTATTTCACACTGATATACCAGGGTGTACTACAGTGGGCAGTGTATTTCATACTGATATACCAGGGTGTGTTACAGAGGGCAGTGTATTTCATACTGATATACCACGGTGTGTTACAGAGGGCAGTGTATTTCACACTGATATACCAGGGTGTGTAATAGAGGGCAGTGTATTTCACACTGATATACCAGGGTGTACTACAGTGGGCAGTGTATTTCATACTGATATACCAGGGTGTGTTACTGAGGGCAGTGTATTTCATACTGATATACCAGGGTGTGTTACAGAGGGCAGTGTATTTCATACTGATATACCAGGGTGTGTTACAGAGTGCAGTGTATTTCACACTGATATACCAGGGTGTACTACAGTGGGCAGTGTATTTCATACTGATATACCAGGGTGTGTTACAGAGGGCAGTGTATTTCATACTGATATACCAGGGTGTGTTACTGAGGGCAGTGTATTTCATACTGATATACCAGGGTGTGTTACAGAGGGCAGTGTATTTCATACTGATATACCAGGGTGTGTTACAGAGTGCAGTGTATTTCACACTGATATACCAGGGTGTACTACAGTGGGCAGTGTATTTCATACTGATATACCAGGGTGTGTTACAGAGGGGATTGTATTTCACACTGATATACCACGGTGTGTTACAGACATCAGTGTATTTCACCCTGATATACCAGGGTGTGTTACAGACGTCAGTGTATTTCACACGGATGTACCAGGGTGTGTTGTAGAGGGCAGTGTATTTCACACTGATATACCAGGGTGTGTTACTGAGGGCAGTGTATTTCACACTGATATACCAGGGTGTGTTACAGACGTCAGTGTATTTCACACTGATATACCAGGGTGTGTTACTGAGGGCAGTGTATTTCACACTGATGTACCAGGGTGTGTTACAGAGGGCAGTGTATTTCACACTGATATACCGGGGTGTGTTCCAGAGGGCAGTGTATTTCACAATGATGTACCAGGGTGTCTAATAGAGGGCAGTGTATTTCACACTGATGTACCAGGGTGTGTTACAGACGTCAGTGTATTTCACCCTGATGTACCAGGGTGTGTTACAGAGGGCAGTGTATTTCACACTGATATACCAGGGTGTGTTACAGAGGGCAGTGTATTTCACACTGATATACCAGGGTGTGTTACAGAGGGCAGTGTATTTCACACTGATATACCAGGGTGTGTTACAGAGGGCAGTGTATTTCACACTGATATACCAGGGTGTGTTACAGAGGGCAGTGTATTTCACACTGATGTACCAGGGTGTGTTACAGAGTGGAGTGTATTTCACACTGATATACCAGGGTGTGTTACAGAGGGCAGTGTGTCTCATACTGATATACCAGGGTGTGTTACAGAGGGCAGTGTGTCTCACACTGATATACCAGAGTGTGTTACAGAGGGCAGTGTGTCTCACACTGATATACCAGGGTGTGTTACAGAGGGCAGTGTATTTCACACTGATGTACCAGGGTGTGTAATAGAGGGCAGTGTATTTCACACTGATATACCAGGGTGTGTTACAGAGGGCAGTGTGTCTCACCCTGATATACCAGGGTGTGTTACAGAGGGCAGTGTATTTCACACTGATATACCAGGGTGTGTTACTGAGGGCAGTGTATTTCACACTGATATACCGGGGTGTGTAATAGAGGGCAGTGTATTTCACACTGATATACCAGGGTGTGTTACTGAGGGCAGTGTATTTCACACTGATATACCGGGGTGTGTAATAGAGGGCAGTGTATTTCACACTGATATACCAGGGTGTGTTACAGAGGGCAGTGTGTCTCACACTGATATACCAGGGTGTGTTACAGAGGGCAGTGTGTCTCACCCTGATATACCAGGGTGTGTTACTGAGGGCAGTGTATTTCACACTGATATACCGGGGTGTGTAATAGAGGGCAGTGTATTTCACACTGATATACCAGGGTGTGTTACAGAGGGCAGTGTATTTCACACTGATATACCAGGGTGTGTTACAGAGGGCAGTGTATTTCACACTGATGTACCAGGGTGTGTAATAGAGGGCAGTGTATTTCACACTGATATACCAGGGTGTGTTACAGAGTGCAGTGTATTTCACACTGATATACCGGGGTGTGTTACAGAGGGCAGTGTATTTCACACTGATATACCAGGGTGTGTTACAGAGGGCAGTGTATTTCACACTGATATACCAGGGTGTGTAATAGAGGGCAGTGTATTTCACACTGATATACCAGGGTGTGTTACAGAGGGCAGTGTATTTCACACTGATGTACCAGAGTGTGTTACAGAGGGCAGTGTATTTCACACTGATATACCAGGGTGTGTAATAGAGGGCAGTGTATTTCACACTGATATACCGGGGTGTGTTACAGAGGGCAGTGTATTTCACACTGATATACCGGGGTGTGTTACAGAGGGCAGTGTATTTCACACTGATATACCGGGGTGTGTTACAGAGGGCAGTGTATTTCACACTGATATACCGGGGTGTGTAATAGGGGGCAGTGTATTTCACCCTGATGTACCAGGGTGTGTTACAGAGGGCAGTGTATTTCACACTGATGTACCAGGGTGTGTTACAGAGGGCAGTGTATTTCACACTGATATACCAGGGTGTGTAATAGAGGGCAGTGTATTTCACACTGATATACCAGGGTGTGTTACAGAGGGCAGTGTATTTCACACTGATATACCAGGGTGTGTTACAGAGGGCAGTGTATTTCACACTGATATACCAGGGTGTGTTACAGAGGGCAGTGTATTTCACACTGATATACCGGGGTGTGTTACAGAGGGCAGTGTATTTCACACTGATATACCAGGGTGTGTTACAGAGGGCAGTGTATTTCACACTGATATACCAGAGTGTGTTACAGAGGGCAGTGTATTTCACACTGATATACCGGGGTGTGTTACAGAGGGCAGTGTATTTCACACTGATATACCGGGGTGTGTTACAGAGGGCAGTGTATTTCACACTGATATACCGGGGTGTGTTACAGAGGGCAGTGTATTTCACCCTGATATACCAGGGTGTGTAATAGAGGGCAGTGTATTTCACCCTGATATACCAGTGTGTGTAATAGAGGGCAGTGTATTTCACACTGATATACCGGGGTGTGTTCCAGAGGGCAGTGTATTTCACCCTGATATACCAGGGTGTGTTACAGAGGGCAGTGTATTTCACACTGATGTACCAGGGTGTGTTACAGAGGGCAGTGTATTTCACACTGATGTACCAGGGTGTGTTACAGTGGGCAGTGTATTTCACACTGATATACCAGGGTGTGTAATAGAGGGCAGTGTATTTCACCCTGATATACCAGGGTGTGTAATAGAGGGCAGTGTATTTCACACTGATATACCAGGGTGTGTTACTGAGGGCAGTGTATTTCACACTGATCTACCGGGGTGTGTTACAGAGGGCAGTGTATTTCACACTGATATACCAGGGTGTGTTACAGAGGGCAGTGTATTTCACACTGATATACCAGGGTGTGTTACAGAGGGCAGTGTATTTCACACTGATATACCAGGGTGTGTTACAGAGGGCAGTGTATTTCACACTGATGTACCAGGGTGTGTTACAGAGGGCAGTGTATTTCACACTGATATACCGGGGTGTGTTACAGAGGGCAGTGTATTTCACACTGATATACCAGGGTGTGTTACAGAGGGCAGTGTATTTCACACTGATGTCCCAGGGTGTGTTGTAGAGGGCAATGTTAACCTGGTATTAAGATCAACTTTGTAACGGTGTAACTGAAATGGTCTTTTGCGTGATGCATTCTGTTTTCAAATTGACCTTCTGGCAAAATGAACTTATTTAAAGTTCCTCTGTTTGCAGCTCAGGGTGAATAACCCCTTGGGAGAAATTGCTCTTATTATAATGCAATGCATCATCGAGTGGATTGCAGTCGTTGAAGAAGGCAGCTCCCTGTCAGTTCCTCAAGATTAACTTGGGATGGGTAATAAATGATGGCCAAGCTGGAACTGCCCACATCCCCTGAGTGAATCGTTATAATGCTATTGCAGATGTATTGCTGGTCCATTTTGCAATACATTAGATTTTCTTTCTCAATTGACTCATATGGAATGATCATCTGGACTGTGAACCGTCAAAGGCTATAATCAGCTGCCGTGTAACTGTTGAATGAATAAGCTACCATTCATGTGTCATGGTTGCCACACTTCACCATCTTTCCGTGCATTAAATTAATCCACAGCAACTCACTATCACCCAACTATTTCTGTTACCAACAAACGGAATGTCCACTGAGCTGTGCTCATTGTCTTTCCCAATCATTTTATTATCTTAGTCTCTACCCCCCATTTTTCTGTTTCATGCCATGTGCACTGCATTCCAGTTAAGCAGTTTTGATGTCTGCACCCTGACGGTGTTTGACAGGCAAATTAATTTGGTTCAACTTCAGCTGAATAAGACTTCAGTATGACTGTGCTGCAGGTAAAGCGATGTAAACTCCCTTGTTCTCAGTCTCTCCATTGTGACCAGGTGCTGCGCATGGTTTTTATTCCAGTTTCTAAGATCTTTGAACCAACCTGGCAGCTTTTTTGCTTGGGCTGTTCAATCTGTGACCGCTATTGATCGCTTTGAACCAGGACTAAGATGTCAAGGGGTTTAGCCAGAAATTACCCCATGTTTGCTGTCAGGAGGGTTCGGTGATGGGGAATGTTAATCAACACGGAACTGGGAAAGGAAGGAGGTTAAAGCAATTGGGAAAAGTTAATGAGGGCAACTCAAAAGCAATCTGGCTGCAAAGTGGGTTTTTGTCATTTATGACTGAAAGTGTTTCAAATGAACGATATTGAGCGATTCATAGTGCTGGCTGGTTTACCTTGCTCTAGTGGCCCTTTAACAGACCATCCAGCTTGTGGATGGGTTTTACTGGCTATATAGAAGCGTGTCTGCTGGTGACCTGATGACGAGGTGTCTCCATTTGTGCCCTGTGTTTCTATCGTTTGTCTTCAATCCCTGTCAAGTGCCGCTCAGTGCAGGATTTCACAGCTGTTATGTGTTTGGTAAATATGGTGGACTGTCACTTTAAGAGTGCGACCACATGACGCCATGCAGCAGTAAACCATGCACCAAGGGCTTACACAAACATTAAAAAACTGAAGAGAAAGTGAATGTGAAATGGAACAGAGGGCACAAAAGGTTATCTGGAGAAAAGCAACGAGAAAAATAAACAGCAACCTGAGGTATGATGATCACAGAGCAATTGACATCCTCTGGAATGCATTACCTACTGAATGTGGTAAATATGACTGGAAATGCTTTCATTGTAGGAATCTCTAATGTAAAGAGATGGACTATCATTTGGTGGGCTATCATTTTAAGAGTTGGATTGTGTGACACTATGATGACATCATAGGTCATTTTGGAGGGAAATGTTTAGTTTAACCTTTGCTGCCTGTAGAGTGAACACCTCTACGTTAAAGCCCCTGCTGTTGTTCAACACCTTGGCCTCGTATCTTTCTTGAAACATAGCAACAGCCTCTTTCACTGAAATCCAGGTCTGTCTGGTGCCGAGCCAGAGGAAACCATTGCAGAAAGTGAGAGATGATATAGCGTAGACACTCAACACAAACTGGACAACTTGTCAGTTAAAATGGGTGCCACAATAACATTCAGATCGAGGGAGATGACCTCAACAAATCCTGCTGGAGGGAAGCAGCACTTGACAGATTGCCCAGTCTAAGATCATGCTTGGTGAGCCAGGTTTGGTCTGCCACTTTACATTACGGATTGAGTTTGTCCATTTTGCATATCAAGCAGCTGCATCTCCCGAGTAATGCTCTAAGTCCTTGTGAGCACATCCTGTTTTAGTCATAGATTCAAAGTCCTAAACAATGGGCAATGAAGAACTTGAATTTCTAAGGTCTAATTTCCAAATGGTTAGAGAGAAAGAGTGTGCATTTGCGGCGGTAGAGACTTGAGTGAATTCCAGAACTCATTTGTAACGGCTTCCTTTTGCAGAGAATAAATTTGCATGGTTCCGCTAAAGCTGTCTACTTATAAAATGTCCCCGAGCTTTCCTTAGCAGTTAGTCTGGGTGCATTAATGACTATTCCTGCAGCTTACTTTTCAATGCCTTGCCTACTTTATTGCTGTCAGTGGTATGTGTATATGTTACTGTCAAACTGAGAGAGAGGCTACACATTCTCTCACAGCCCACATCACACACAGCAGAATAAAACAATGCACCTGGGTACTAGTTGGTCACCACATTACCAAAAGGATGTGGACGCTTTGGAGAGGGTGCAGAGAAGGTTTATGAGGATGTTGCCTGGTATGGAAGGTGCTAGCGATGAAGAGAGGTTGAGTAGGTTAGGTTTGTTTTCATTAAGATAAGAGATTGAGGGGGCACCTGACTGAGATCTACAAAATCATGAATGTGTAGACAGGTTAGATAGAGATAGGTTTTTTTCCCAAGGTGAGGGATTCAATAATGAGAGGTCACGCTTTCAAGGTGAGAGGTGAAAATTTTAAGGGGGATACACGTGGTAAGTACTTCACACAGAGGGTGGTGGGCGTCTGGAACAAGAATCCAGCAGAGGTGGTAGAGGCAGGCATGGTAGATTCATTTAAGATGTGTCTGCACAGATGCATGAGTAGGTGGGGAGCAGAGGGATACAGATGCTTAGGAATTGGGCGACAGGTTTAGACAGTACATTTGGATCAGTTCAGGCTTGGAGGGCCGAAGGGTCTGTTGCTGGGCTCTAAGTTATCTTTGTTCTTTGTTCTCTATGTGATCCCAATACAGATCAGATCACCTGGTCTCAGTGTCACATTACACAGCATTTTGTCTGGTGTTCATGTCTCAGTACACACTAGTCTGTATTGCCTCAATGTCTCAGCACAGACCAGTCTGTCTGGACTCAACTCCTCCCACAGTTTAAATTTGTGGCAAAGGTGGATAGATTATTGGTAAATAGAAGAGGTGAGGGAGTGTTGGGTGGGAAGGTGGATATGAGCTTCCGATCAAATCAGTCATGGTTTTATTGAATAGCAGGGCAGGCTCAAGGGACCTCCTCATGCCCCTAATTTCAATGTAGTTCAGGCTGTCTGGTGTCCTAGTATAGACCTGGCATGCTTTTTTTCCCATTCCACATCAATCTCTTTTTATTGGGATAAGAGATGAACAAACACCATTGAAAAGAATCACTTCTCACTGTTCCCAGTTCAGTGCCCCTAGACTGTGCAGTAAACCTCTGTTCTGATAGCACTCCATGGTCCATTACACACATAACACAGTCATATCTGAACCATTCCTCCCACATGTGCAAATATAACGGCAGAGATAATCTGAGCTCTTTTATTGCTTGTTTTAATAAAACGTAATTATCAATATTAAATCAGGAAAGTATGGAAGCAAAATCCCAGAGTGTTGAGATATTAAGCTTGCTAGTGTGTAGGATTGTAAATTTCCCTGATGTCTAATCTCACTGGTGCACAGTCCATCTCACAGTCTGGTTTAACCATATCTCTGGCATGGAGGAGCACTGATGTTTGAAAGCAGGAGCTTCTATTGTGGGACTTGTACTCACAGTATCATAGTCTGGAACAGTGAGTTAGGGTACGTATGTGATTTTTAAAAATTCATTCACAGGATGTGGTCAGCATTTATTTCCCAGAGGGCAGTTAAGAGTCAAGCACTTTGCTGTGGGGTTTGGAGTCACATGTTGGCCAGACCTGGGTAAGGATGGCAGCATCCTGGCCGAAAGGACATTAGTGAACCAGGTGGGGCACCCCGCCAAGAATCATTTCATGGTCATCATTAGATTCTTAATTCCAGATTTTCACAGAATTACTAATTCCACCATCTTCCATGGTAAAATTCAAACCCTGGTCCCTAGGGCATGACCTGGTCTCAGGATTAACAGTTACAGCGATAATACCACTAGGCCACAATCTCCCAGGTATCCCACAGCCTGGGGAGCTTTGGCTGTTCCTGCTTCTCATGATGACCCAGGGTCTTTTGGGTTTTTCTCTCTCCCAGCTCTGCCAAGATGCCCAAGCAGATGGAGGTACGGATGGATGAATGTGCCCTGGCTCCCGAGAAACCGGACGGCAAGCTCCCTTTGTGGAAACGGCTGGGAAAGAAACTGATGAAGAACCTGCTGCTGACCCTCACGGTGTTTGGTGAGTGAAGCTCCAATTGTTCATCAACCAGTGAGTCCGGGGAGTGCTGGGAAACGGCTAGTGTGCAGCACGGGGAGTGTTTCTCCAGAGTAACAATCTCATTTCTCTGCTCACCCAGTAAGTGTTGCAATGGATGAACTAGTAATATGATGTTTATTAAGATAATCTTGACAGGGAAAAATCTATTCAGTAAAACGTATGGATATTCCTAACTGAAGAACACTAGCCATGAACCTTATGGAGGTTATTAGTCCTGCAGGTTTATAGCTGGTACTGCAGCAGGAAATGTACCAGCACTTAGCAGTATTTTATATAACATCATTGACCACAAGTTAAACAATCACCATTCAGTGTTACTGTATTGATATACTACCACATACGACCTCCCAGTAGGTCATCCCCCATTGTTTCTGTGTTCTCCTCTCTCTCCAGCTTGCTGTTTCTCTCACTTATTCTGCCCAACGTTTCACCTGAACTCTAAATTTTAGTGACATCTATTTACTTTCTCTTAGTTATTTTCACTTCATATTTTTTGTTGTCCCTCTATCTTCCGCTGCTCAATTGACAAAGTAATGTAATAGTGATATGTTTGACAGCTAGTAGATCCTTATGCTGTTGACCGCGTATTGTATAAATCATTGCTTTGTTCTCAGACACTGTCCTGTATAAAGAACACTCTCACTGTCAGACTGTGACCCCGTCCTGTATAAAACACTCGCTCACTCTCAGACTGTGACCCTGTCCTGTATAACACACACTCACTCTCAGACTGTGACCCCTGTCCTGTATAAAGCACACACTCACTCTCAGACTGAGACCCCTTTCCCATATAAAACACACACTCACTCTCAGACTGTGATCCTTGTCCTGTATAAAACACACTCTCACTCTCAGACTGTGATCCTTGTCCTGTATAAAACACACTCTCACTCTCAGACTGTGACCCCGTCATGTATAAAACACTTTCACTCTCAGACTGTGACCCCTGTCCTGTATAAAGCACATACTCATTCTCAGACTGTGACCCCTGTCCTGTATAAAACACACACTGTCACTGTCAAACTGTGACCCCTGTCCTGTATAAAACACACTCTCACTCTCAGACTGTGATCCCTGTCCCATATAAAACACACTCTCACTCTCAGACTGTGACCCCTGTCCCATATAAAACACACACTCACTCTCAGACTGTGACCCCTGTCCTGTATAAAACACACTCTCGCTCTCAGACTGTGATCCCTGTCCTGTATAAAACACACTCTCACTCTCAGACTGTGACCCCTGTCCTGTATAAAACACACTCTCACTCTCAGACTGTGACCCCTGTTCTGCATAAAACACACACTCACTCTCAGACTGTGACCCCTGTCCTGTATAAAACACACTCTCACTGTCAGTATGTGACCCCTGACCTGTATAAAACACACACTCACTCTCAGTCTGTAACCCCTTTCCCATATAAATCACACACTCACTCTCAGATGATGACCCCTGTCCTGTATAAAACACACACTGACTCTCAGACTGAGACCCCTGTCATGTTAGGTGAGCACTTCGGGGGCAGTGACCACAACTCGGTGACTTTTATTCTAGTGATGGAGAGGGATAAGTGTGCACTGCAGGGCAACAGTTATAGCTGGGGGCAGGGAAATTATGATGCGGTGAGGCATGACTTAGGATGCGTGGATTGGAAAAATAGGCTTCAAGGGAAGAACACAAATGATATGTGGAGATTGTTCAAGAACAGCTAATGGGTGTCCTTGATAAGTATGTACCAGTCAGGCAGGGAGTAAAGGGTCTTGTGAGGGAGCCGTGGTTTAATAAGGATTTGGAATCCCTTGTGAAAGGGAAGAGGGCGGCCTATGTAAAGATGAAGCGTGAAGGTTCAGTTGGGGCGATTGAGAGTTATAAGGTAGCCAGGAAGGATCTGAAGAGAGAGCTAAGAGCAGCAAGGAGGGGACATGAAAAGTCCTTAGCTGGTAGGATTAGGGAAAACCCAAAGGCTTTCTATAGGTATGTCAGGAATAAAAGAATGACTAGGGTAGGTATCGGTCCAGTCAAGGATAGTAGTGGGAAGTTGTGCATGGAGGCGGAGGAGATTGGTGAGACACTAAATCAATACTTTTCGTCAGTATTCACTCAGGAACAGGACGTTGTTGCTGATGTGAATATTGAGTCACAAGTGATTAGAATGGATGGCCTTGAGGTATGTAGGGAAGAGGTCTGGGGAATACTGGAAAGGATGAAAATAGATAAGTCCCCTGGGCCTGATGGCATTTATCCTAGGATCCTCTGGGAAGCTAGGGAGGAGATAGCGGAGCCATTGGCCTTGAATTTTATGTCGTCGTTGTCTACGGGAATAGTGCCAGAAGACTGGAAGGTAGCAAATGTGGTCCCCTTGTTCAAGAAGGGGAGTAGGGACAGCCCTAGTAACTATAGGCCGGTGAGTCTCACTTCTGTTGTGGGCAAAGTCTTAGAGAGAATTGTAAGGGATAAGATTTATGAACATCTGGATAGGAATAATGTGATCAAGGATTGTCAGCATGGTTTTATGAAGGGCAGGTCGTGCTTCACAAACCTTATTGAGTTCTTTGAGAAGGTGACTAAGGAAGTGGACGAGGGTAAAGCAGTAGATGTGGTGTTTATGGATTTTAGCAAGGCGTTCAATAAGGTACCCAATGGCAGGCTAATGCAAAAACTACGGAGGTATGGCATTGAGGGTGCATTAGAGATTTGGATTAGGAATTGGCTGGCTGGAAGGAGACAGAGGGTAGTAGTTGATGGTATAGGTTCATCTTGGAGTGCAGTTACTAGCGGTGTTCCACAAGGATCTGTTTTGGGACCATTGCTGTTTGTCATTTTTATAAATGACCTGGAGGAGGGGCTTGAAGGCTGGGTGAGCAAGTTTGCGGATGATACGAAAGTCGGGGGAGTGGTGGACAGCGAAGAACGATGTGGCAGGTTACAGCGGGATATAGATAAGTTGCAGAGCTGGGCAGAAAGGTGGCAAATGGAATTCAATGTAGCTAAGTGTGAAGTCAATCACTTTGGTAAGAGTAACAAGAAGATGGGGTACTGGGCTAATGGTCGGATACTTGGTAGTGTGGATGAGCAGAGGGATCTTGGTGTCCATGTACACAGATCTTTGAAAGTTGCCACCCAGGTAAATAGTGTTGTGAAGAAGGCATATGGCGTACTGGCTTTTATTGGTAGAGGAATTGAGTTCCGGAGTCCTGAGGTCATGTTGCAGTTGTCTAAGACTCTGGTGTGGCCGCATCTGGAATATTGTGTGCAGTTTTGGTCACCATACTATAGGAAGGATGTGGAGGCACTGGAACGAGTGCAGAGGAGGTTTACCAGGATGTTGCCTGGTATGGGAGGAAGATCGTATGAGGAAAGGCTGAGGCACTTGGGACTTTCTCATTGGAGAAAAGAAGGTTTAGGGGAGATTTGATAGAGGTGTACAAGATGATTAGGGGTTTAGATGGGGTTGACTATGAGAACCTTTTTCCGCTAATGAAGTCAGCTATTACTAGGGGACACAGCTTTAAATTAAGGGGTAGATTCTTTACTCAGCGGGTTGTGAGTTCATGGAATGCCCTGCCAGTAGCAGTGGTGGACTCTCCCTCTATATGGTCATTTAAGCGGGCATTGGACAAGCATATGGAGGTTATTGGGCTAGTGTAGGTTAGGTAGGCTTCGGTCGGCACAACATCGAGGGCTGAAGGGCCTGTACTGCGCAGTATTTTTCTATGTTCTATGTTCTATGTGTATAAAACACACTCATTCTCACACAGTGACCCCTGTCCCGTATAAAACACACACTCACTCTCAACCTGTGACCCGTGTCCTGTATAAAACACACACTCACTCTCAGACTGACCCCTGTCCTGTATAAAACACACACTCACTCTCACACTGTGACCCCTGTCCTGTATAAAACACACACTCACTCTCAGTCTGTGACCCCTGTCCTGTATAAAACACACACTCACTCTCAGACTGTGACTCCTGTCCTGTATAAAACACATACTGACTCTCCGTCTGTGACTCCTGTTCTGTATAAAACACACTCTCACTCTCAGACCGTGACCCCTGTCCTGTATAAAACACACTCTCACTCTCAGACTGTGACCCCTGTTCTGCATAAAACACACAGTCACTCTCAGACCGTGACCCCTGTCCTGTATAAAACACACTCTCACTCTCAGACTGTGACCCCTGTTCTGCATAAAACACACACTCACTCTCAGACGGTGACCCTGTTCTGTATCAAACACGCACTCTCAGACTGTGACCCCTGTCCTGTATAAAACACTCACTCACTCTCAGGTGTGACCCCTGTCCTGTATAAAACACACACTCACTCTCAGATGTGACCCCTGTCCTGTATAAAACACACACTTACCCTCAGACTGTGACCACTGTCCTGTATAAAACACACACTCTCAGATGTGACCCCTGTCCTGTATAAAACACACTCTCACTCTTAGTCTGTGACCCCTGTCCTGTATAAAACACATACTCACTCTCAGACTGTGAGCCACATCCTGTATAAAACACACATTGACTCTCAGACTGTGACCCGTCGTGTCTAAAACACACACTTACCCTCAGACTGTGACCCCTGTCCTGTACAAAACACACGCTCACTCTCAGTCTGTGACCCCTGTTCGGCATAAAACACACACTCAATCTCAGACTGTGACCCCGTCCTGTATAAAGCACGCACTCAGTCTCAGACTGTGACCCCGTCCTGTATAAAACACACACGCACTCTCAGACGGTGACCCCTGTCCTGTATAAAACACACACTCACTCTCAGACTGTGACCCCGTCCTGTATAAAACACACACTCACTCTCAGTCTGTGACCCCTGTCCTGTATAAAACACACATTCACTCTCAGACTGAGACCCCTATCTTGTATAAAACACACACTCATTCTCAGACTATGACCCCTGTTCGGCATAAAACACACTCTCACACTCCGTCTGTGACCCCTGTCCTGTATAGAACACACACTCACTCTCAGTCTGTAACACCTTTCCCATATAAATCACACACTCACTCTCAGACACACACCCCTGTCCTGTATAAAACACACACTCACTCTCAGACTGAGACCCCTATCTTGTATAAAACACACACTCACTCTCAGTCTGTGACTCCTGTCCTGTATAAAACACACTCTCACTCTTAGACTGTGACCCCGTCCTGTATAAAACACACGCTCACTCTCAGTCTGTCACACCTTTCCCATATAAATCTCACACTCACTGTCAGACACACACCCCGTCCTGTATAAAACACACACTCACTCACAGACTGTGACCCCTGTCCTGTATAAAACACACACTCATTCTCAGACTATGACCCCTGTTCAGCATAAAACACACTCTCACTCTTAGACTGTGACCCCGTCCTGTATAAAACATACACTCACTCTCAGACTGTGACCCCTATCGTGTATAAAACACACACTCACTCTCAGTCAGTGACCCCTGTCCTGTATAGAACACACTCTCAGTCTCAGTCTGTAACACCTTTCCCATATAAATCACACACTCACTCTCAGATGTGACCCCTGTCCTGTATAAAGCACACTCTCACTCTCAGACTGTGACCCCGTCCTGTATAAAACACACACTCACTCTTAGACTGAGACACCTGTCCTGTATAAAACACACTCTCAATCTCAGTCTGTGACCCCTGTCCTGTTTAAAACACACACTCACTCTCAGATGTGACCCCTGTCCTGTATAAAACTTACACTCACTCTCAGAGTGTGACCCCTGTCCTGTATAAAACACACACACACTCTCAGACTGAGACCCCTATCTTGTATAAAACACACACTCACTCTCAGTCAGTGACCCCTGTCCTGTATAGAACACACACTCACTCTCAGTCTGTAACACCTTTCCCATATAAATCACACACTCACTGTCAGACACACACCCCTGTCCTGTATAAAACACACACTCACTCTCATTCTGTGACCCCTTTCCCATATAAAATACACACTCACTCCCAGACAGTGACCCTGTCCTGCATAAAACACACAGTCACTCTCAGTCTGTGACCCCTGTCCTGTATAAAACGGTCTCTCACTCACAGACTGTGACCCCTGTCCTGTATAAAACACACACTCACTCTCAGACTGTGACCCCTATCGTGTATAAAACACACACTCACTCTCAGACTGTGACCCCTGCCCTGTATAAAACACAATCTCACTCTCAGTCTGTGACACCTGTCCTGTATAAAACACTCTCTCACTCTCAGACTGTGACCACTTTCCTGTATAAAACACACTCTCACTCTCAGATGATGACCCCTGCCCTGTATAAAACACAATCTCACTCTCAGTATGTGACACCTGTCCTGTATAAAACACACACTCACTCTCAGTCTGTAACACCTTTCCCATATAAATCACATACTCACTCTCAGATGATGACCCCTGTCCTGTATAAAACACACTCTCACTGTCAGCATGTGGCCCCTGTCATGTATAAAACACACTCTCACTCTCAGATGTGAGCCCTGTCCTGTTTAAAACACACACGCTCTCAGTCTCTGACCCCCGTCCTGCATAAAACACACACTCACTCTCAGACTGTGACTCCATCCTGTATAAAACACACACTCACTCTCAGTCTATGACCCCGTCCTGTATAAAACACACACTCACTCTCAGACTGTGACTCCTGTCCTGTATAAAACACACACTCACTTTCAATCTATGACCCCTTTCCCATATAAAACACACACTCACTCTCAGATTTGACCCCTGTCCGGTATAAAACACACTCTTGCTCTCAGACTGTCACCGCTGTCCTGTATAAAACACACACTCACTCTCAGTCTGTGACCCCTGTCCTGTATAAAACACACACTCATTCTCAGACTATGACCCCTGTTCGGCATAAAACACACTCTCACTCTCAGACTGTGACACCTGTCCTGTATAAAACACACTCTCACTCTCAGACTGTGACCCTGTTGTGTATAAACATACTCTCACACTCAGTCTGTGACCCCTGTCCTGTATAAAACACACATTCACTCTCAGTCTGTAACTCCTTTCCCATATAAATCACACACTCACTGTCAGACACACACCCCTGTCCTGTATAAAACACACTCTCACTCTCAGTCTGTGACCCCTGTCCTGTATAAAACACACACTCACTCTCAGACTGTGACCCCGTCCTGTATAAAACACTAGCTCACTCTCAGACTGTGACCCCGTCCTGTATAAAACACACACTCACTCTCAGAAGGTGGCCCCTGTCCAGTAAAAACACACACTCACTCTCAGACTGCGACCTCTGTCATGTATAAAACACACACTCACTTTCAGACAGTGACCCCTGTCCTATATAAAGCACACTCTCACTCTCAGACTGTGACCACTGTCCTGCATAAAACACACTCTCACTGTCAGATGTGACCCCTGTCCCGTATAAAACACACTCTCACTCTCAGACTGTGAGCTGTCGTGTCTAAAACACACACTTACCCTCAGAGTGTGACCCCTGTCCTGGACAAAACACACACTCACTCTCAATCTGTAACCCCTTTACCATATAAAACACACACTGACTCTTAGACTGTGACCCCTGACCTGTATAAAACACACACTGACTCTCAGACTGTGACCTCTGTCCTGTATAAAACACACACTCACTCTCAGTCTGCAACTCCTTTCCCATATGAATCACACACTCATCTCAGATGATGACCCCTGTCCTGTATAAAACACAATCTCACTGTCAGACTGTGACCCCTGTACTGTATAAAACACTTGTTCACTCTCAGACTGTGACCCCTGTCCTGTATAAAACACACACTCACTCTCAGACTGAGACCCCTGTCATGTATAAAACACTCTCTCACTCTCAGATGTGAGCCCTGTCCTGTATAAAACACACACTCACTCTCAGACTGTGACCCCTGTCCTGTATAAAACACACATTCACTCTCAGACTGAGACCCCTATCTTGTATAAAACACACACTCATTCTCAGACTATGACCCCTGTTCGGCATAAAACACACTCTCACACTCCGTCTGTGACCCCTGTCCTGTATAGAACACACACTCACTCTCAGTCTGTAACACCTTTCCCATATAAATCACACACTCACTCTCAGACACACACCCCTGTCCTGTATAAAACACACACTCACTCTCAGACTGAGACCCCTATCTTGTATAAAACACACACTCACTCTCAGTCTGTGACTCCTGTCCTGTATAAAACACACTCTCACTCTTAGACTGTGACCCCGTCCTGTATAAAACACACGCTCACTCTCAGTCTGTCACACCTTTCCCATATAAATCTCACACTCACTGTCAGACACACACCCCGTCCTGTATAAAACACACACTCACTCACAGACTGTGACCCCTGTCCTGTATAAAACACACACTCATTCTCAGACTATGACCCCTGTTCAGCATAAAACACACTCTCACTCTTAGACTGTGACCCCGTCCTGTATAAAACATACACTCACTCTCAGACTGTGACCCCTATCGTGTATAAAACACACACTCACTCTCAGTCAGTGACCCCTGTCCTGTATAGAACACACTCTCAGTCTCAGTCTGTAACACCTTTCCCATATAAATCACACACTCACTCTCAGATGTGACCCCTGTCCTGTATAAAGCACACTCTCACTCTCAGACTGTGACCCCGTCCTGTATAAAACACACACTCACTCTTAGACTGAGACACCTGTCCTGTATAAAACACACTCTCAATCTCAGTCTGTGACCCCTGTCCTGTTTAAAACACACACTCACTCTCAGATGTGACCCCTGTCCTGTATAAAACTTACACTCACTCTCAGAGTGTGACCCCTGTCCTGTATAAAACACACACACACTCTCAGACTGAGACCCCTATCTTGTATAAAACACACACTCACTCTCAGTCAGTGACCCCTGTCCTGTATAGAACACACACTCACTCTCAGTCTGTAACACCTTTCCCATATAAATCACACACTCACTGTCAGACACACACCCCTGTCCTGTATAAAACACACACTCACTCTCATTCTGTGACCCCTTTCCCATATAAAATACACACTCACTCCCAGACAGTGACCCTGTCCTGCATAAAACACACAGTCACTCTCAGTCTGTGACCCCTGTCCTGTATAAAACGGTCTCTCACTCACAGACTGTGACCCCTGTCCTGTATAAAACACACACTCACTCTCAGACTGTGACCCCTATCGTGTATAAAACACACACTCACTCTCAGACTGTGACCCCTGCCCTGTATAAAACACAATCTCACTCTCAGTCTGTGACACCTGTCCTGTATAAAACACTCTCTCACTCTCAGACTGTGACCACTTTCCTGTATAAAACACACTCTCACTCTCAGATGATGACCCCTGCCCTGTATAAAACACAATCTCACTCTCAGTATGTGACACCTGTCCTGTATAAAACACACACTCACTCTCAGTCTGTAACACCTTTCCCATATAAATCACATACTCACTCTCAGATGATGACCCCTGTCCTGTATAAAACACACTCTCACTGTCAGCATGTGGCCCCTGTCATGTATAAAACACACTCTCACTCTCAGATGTGAGCCCTGTCCTGTTTAAAACACACACGCTCTCAGTCTCTGACCCCCGTCCTGCATAAAACACACACTCACTCTCAGACTGTGACTCCATCCTGTATAAAACACACACTCACTCTCAGTCTATGACCCCGTCCTGTATAAAACACACACTCACTCTCAGACTGTGACTCCTGTCCTGTATAAAACACACACTCACTTTCAATCTATGACCCCTTTCCCATATAAAACACACACTCACTCTCAGATTTGACCCCTGTCCGGTATAAAACACACTCTTGCTCTCAGACTGTCACCGCTGTCCTGTATAAAACACACACTCACTCTCAGTCTGTGACCCCTGTCCTGTATAAAACACACACTCATTCTCAGACTATGACCCCTGTTCGGCATAAAACACACTCTCACTCTCAGACTGTGACACCTGTCCTGTATAAAACACACTCTCACTCTCAGACTGTGACCCTGTTGTGTATAAACATACTCTCACACTCAGTCTGTGACCCCTGTCCTGTATAAAACACACATTCACTCTCAGTCTGTAACTCCTTTCCCATATAAATCACACACTCACTGTCAGACACACACCCCTGTCCTGTATAAAACACACTCTCACTCTCAGTCTGTGACCCCTGTCCTGTATAAAACACACACTCACTCTCAGACTGTGACCCCGTCCTGTATAAAACACTAGCTCACTCTCAGACTGTGACCCCGTCCTGTATAAAACACACACTCACTCTCAGAAGGTGGCCCCTGTCCAGTAAAAACACACACTCACTCTCAGACTGCGACCTCTGTCATGTATAAAACACACACTCACTTTCAGACAGTGACCCCTGTCCTATATAAAGCACACTCTCACTCTCAGACTGTGACCACTGTCCTGCATAAAACACACTCTCACTGTCAGATGTGACCCCTGTCCCGTATAAAACACACTCTCACTCTCAGACTGTGAGCTGTCGTGTCTAAAACACACACTTACCCTCAGAGTGTGACCCCTGTCCTGGACAAAACACACACTCACTCTCAATCTGTAACCCCTTTACCATATAAAACACACACTGACTCTTAGACTGTGACCCCTGACCTGTATAAAACACACACTGACTCTCAGACTGTGACCTCTGTCCTGTATAAAACACACACTCACTCTCAGTCTGCAACTCCTTTCCCATATGAATCACACACTCATCTCAGATGATGACCCCTGTCCTGTATAAAACACAATCTCACTGTCAGACTGTGACCCCTGTACTGTATAAAACACTTGTTCACTCTCAGACTGTGACCCCTGTCCTGTATAAAACACACACTCACTCTCAGACTGAGACCCCTGTCATGTATAAAACACTCTCTCACTCTCAGATGTGAGCCCTGTCCTGTATAAAACACACACTCACTCTCAGACTGTGACCCCTGTCCTGTATAAAACACACACTCACTCTCAGACTGTGACACCTGTCCTGTATAAAACACACTCTCACTCTCAGACTGTGACCCCTGTCCTGTATAAAACACACTCTCACTGTCAGATGTGACCCCGTCCCATATGAAACACACTCCCACTCTCAGTCTGTGACCCCTGTCCTGTATAAAACACACACTCATTCTCAGTTTGTCACTCGTTTCACATATAAATCACACACTCACTGTCAGACACACACCCCTGTCCTGTAAAAAATACACTCTCAGTCTCAGTCTGTAACAACTTTCCAATATAAATCACACACTCACTCTCAGACGATGATCCCTGTTCTGTATAAGACACACTCTCACTGTCAGACTGTGACCCCTGTCCTGTATAGAACACACACTCACTCTCAGTCTGTAACTCCTTTCCCATATATATCACACACTCACTGTCAGACACACACCCCTGTCCTGTATAAAATACACTCTCAGTCTCAGTCTGTAACAACTTTCCAATATAAATCACACACTCACTCTCAGACTGTGACCCTGTTGTATATAAACATACTCTCACTCAGTCTGTGACCCCTGTCCTGTATAAAACACACACTCACTCTCAGTCTGTAACACCTATCCCATATAAATCACACACTCACTCTCAGATGATGACCCCTGTCCTGTATAAAGCACACTCTCACTGTCAGACTTTGACACCTGTCCTGTATAGAACGCTCTCTCACTCTCAGACTGTGACCCCTGTCCTGTATAAAACACATACTCACTCTCAGTCTGTGACCACTGTCCTGTATAAAACACACACTCTCAGATGTGACCCCTGTCCTGTATAAAACACACACTCACTCTCATTCTGTGACCCCTTTCCCATATAAAATACACACTCACTCCCAGACAGTGACCCTGTCCTGCATAAAACACACTCTCACTGTCAGACTGTGACCCCGGCCAGTATAAAACACACACTCATCCTCAGACTGAGACCCCTGTCATGTATAAAACACACTCTCACTCTCAGTCTGTGACCCCTGTCCTGTATAAAACACACACTCACTCTCAGAGTGTGACCCCTGTCCTGTATAAAACACGCTCTCACTCTCAGATGTGGGCCCTCTCCTATATAAAACACACGCTCTCTCAGACTGTGACCCCTTTCCTGAATAAAACACACACTCACTCTCAGACTGTGACCCCTGTCCTGTATAAAACACACTCACTCTCAGACTGTGACCCCTGTCCTATATAAAACACACTCACTCACAGACAGTGACACCAGTCCTGTATAAAACACACACTCACTCTCAGACTCTGACCCCTGTCCTGTAAAAAAACACTCTCTCACTCTCAGACTGAGCCCCCTGTCTTGTATAAAACATAGATAAAAACAATGACTGCAGATGCTGGAAACCAGATTTTGGATCAGTGCTGCTGGAAGAGCACAGCAGTTCAGGCAGCATCCAAGGAGCAGTGTATAAAACATACTCTCACTCTCAGACTGTGACCCCTGTCCTGTATAAAACACACACTCACTCTCAGTCTGTGGCCACTGTCCTGTACAAAACACACACTCACTCTCCATCTGTAACCCCTTTTCCATATAAAATACACACTGACTCTCGGACTGTGACCCCTGTCCTGTATAAAACACACACTCACTCTCAGACTGAGACCCCTATCGTGTATAAAACACACACTCACTCTCAGTCTGTGGCCACTGTCCTGTATAAAACACACACTCTCAGATGTGACCCCTGCCCTGTATAAAACACACACTCACTCTCAGTCTGTGGCCATTGTCCTGTATAAAA
Organism: Chiloscyllium punctatum; assembly: GCF_047496795.1. Classification (NCBI taxonomy): domain Eukaryota; kingdom Metazoa; phylum Chordata; class Chondrichthyes; order Orectolobiformes; family Hemiscylliidae; genus Chiloscyllium; species Chiloscyllium punctatum. The sequence continues at coordinate 14,686,897 of NC_092760.1, forward strand.
CACACAGTCTCAGATGTGACCCCGACCTGTATAAAACACACACTCACTCTCAGTCTGTTACCCCTGTCCTGTATAAAACACACACTCACTCTCAGTCTGTGACCCCTGTTCTGCATAAAACACTCACTCACTCTCAAACAATGATTCCTGTCCTGTATAAAACAGACTCTCACTCTCAGACTGTGACCCCTGTCCTGTATAAAACATGCACTCACTCTCAGACTGAGACCCCTGTCGTGTATAAAACACACTCTCACTCTCAGTCTGTTACCCCTGTCCTGTATAAAACACACACTCACTCTCCATCTGTAACCCCTTTTCCATATAAAATACACACTGACTCTCGGACTGTGACCCCTGTCCTGTATAAAACACACACTCACTCTCAGACTGTGACCCCTTTCCTGTATAAAACACACACTCACTCTCAGACTGAGACCCCTGTCCTGTATAAAACATGCACTCACTCTCAGACTGAGACCCCTGTCGTGTATAAAACACACTCTCACTCTCAGTCTGTTACCCCTGTCCTGTATAAAACACACACTCACTCTCAGTCTGTGACCCCTGTTCTGCATAAAACATTCACTCACTCTCAGACAATGATTCCTGTCCTGTATAAAACAGACTCTCACTTTCAGACTGTGACCCCTGTCCTGTATAAAACATGCACTCACTCTCAGACTGTGACCCCTGTCCTGTATAAAACACACTCTCAGTCTCAGTCTCAGTCTCAGTCTGTGACCCCTGTCCTATATCATTCTCACTCTCATTCTCACTCTCAGACTGTGACCCCTGTCCTGTATAAAACACACACTCACTCTCAGTCTGTGACCCCTGTCCTGTATAAAACACACTCTCACTCTCAGACTGTGACCCCTATCGTGTATAAAACACACACTCACTCTCAGACTGTGACCCCTGCCCTGTATAAAACACAATCTCACTCTCAGACTGTGACCCCTGTCCTGTATAAAACACACACTCACTCTCAGTCTGTGACCCCTGTCCTGTATAAAACACACTCACTCTCAGTCTGTGACCCCTGTCCTGTATAAAACACACACTCACTCTCAGTCTGTGACCCCTGTCATGTATAAAACACACACTCACTCTCAGTCTGTGACCCCTGTCCTGTATAAAACACACTCTCACTCTCAGTCTGTGACCCCTGTCCTGTATAAAACACACTCTCACTCTCAGACTGTGACCCCTGTCCTGTATAAAACACAATCTCACTCTCAGACTGTGACCCCTGTCCTGTATAAAACACACACTCACTCTCAGTCTGTGACCCCTGTCCTGTATAAAACACTCTCACTCAGTCTGTGACCCCTGTCCTGTATAAAACACACTCTCACTCTCAGACTGTGACCCCTGTCCTGTATAAAACACACACTCACTCTCAGTCTGTGACCCCTGTCCTGTATAAAACACACACTCACTCACTCTCAGTCTGTGACCCCTGTCCTGTATAAACCACTCTCTCACTCTCAGACTCGTGGTGGCCTAGTAGCTCAGTGGTTTGCACTGCTGCCTCTCTGCACCTGGGTTGGATTCCACCTCAAATTGATTGTCTGAATTGAGTTTGCACATTGTCCCCTTGTCTGCATGGGTTTCCTCCGGGTGCTCAGGTTTCCTCCCACAGTCCAAAGCTGTGTAGTTTATGCGGATTGGCCAGGCTAAATTGCCCATAGTATTCATGGTTATGTAGATTAAATGGGTTATCCATTGGAAATGTCTGCTTATGGGGGTGGTGGTTCTGGGTGGGTTTCTCTTCGGAGGGCCGGTGTGGACTCGATGGGTTGAATGGCCTGCTTCCATCCTGTAGGGGTTCTATGCTGAAAACACTCTCTCACTTTCAGACCTTGAAATCTGTGCCAAATCTCAGCAGTTCTCCACCGTTTGCAACTTACCCACCACCAACCATTTTGTCAATGGAGACAGTGCCCACCTTGATGAAAACAAAGCCCCACTTCTTCAAAGAGTGACGAAATTATTAATAATTTATTTGGGCTTGTTTCTCCCACCCGAATATTGTTGAGGGCATGACTGGCAGGTTGAGAAACACTGCCGTAAATACCATCCCTCATCCCTCATTCCTCGACACCGTGCTGCTGATCATTTAACCACTGAGTTGCATTAGGAAGAGAAGTCATTGCTCTGTCTGGATTATATCACTGACCTTTCCAGGTTAGAAGCAGTCTGCTTCTGGAAGGTTTGCCGGTCCTGAATGAACTCTCTGGCTTATAGTGACCCACACTGTTCTGACAACCAGTGACAGAAAAGTGTGTCACTGGGCACTGATTAAACTTCTGGGACATAATGTTCATTGATCTCACCTCGCTCAATAATGGGCACTACAGTACAGTCTACTGAGCAGCTAAATAGCCCTGAGTGGGTCTGGATACGCTAACCGCTATCTCTCAGGAGAATAATTTTGCACCCTGATTCTAGAATATCCATCAATCATGTTAGCTGTTTGAAATGTGAATATAGTTCCATTAATATTCAGCATGTAGCATTCCACCAACAGCTTACTCTTATCACAACGCTGACCGTTAGGGGTTTAGCTCTGCAGTGCTCCAGGAGCTGGGGAAGCTGGAAGCAAACCCATGTTGTGCTTCCGAAGGGGTCTGCTGGGCGTGTGTGTTGGAGAGATGCCACATCATCATGCCAGTTGGCTATTTCAGGGCCTGTCATTGAGAGAAGGTAGGCAGCCCGATACCTCCCCCCCCCCCACCCCCCCCACCCCCCCAGCTGCTGCAGCTCAGGGTGGTGGGCTCTACATGACATCAGTGAGATGGACTTGCCCTGGATTTTGTGAGCCCTCCCACCTTCAAACTTACCTCATGCAGACCCAACTGCTTCCTTGATGCGCAGAAGCTGCCTAACTCGCTGAGGTGCTCCTTGCTTTATCTATTTCAGGTTGCAGTATGTGTTAGCTTGAGACATGGGGCAAGTTTTCAGAGGAGCAGTGTTACTCAAAACCTCCCTGCACTCTGCTGGGAGATGCCCTCAAAAATGCCAGCTGCTGTGTAACCCTTATACGTTTGAGCGGGACACAAATGGGCTCCGGGCAAGAATCCCACCCCTCTCTGGCAGCAAATGTCACCTCAGAGAGCTGCCAGCCAATCCAATTGGCCAGTAGCTCATGGGCCAGGCAGCGGCAAGTTTGTTTGGTGACTGTGGCTGTGTGTACAAACAGCCCGTCCGCAGAAGAGAAGGGTAGGGAGGCCGAACCATGGGGAATGCTGGGATATCAGTGGGCTCTGGTTAAGAATGAGGGAAAAGCAGAGAGTGTTGGAGAAACTCAGCAGGTTTGGCAGCATCTGTAGAGAGCCAAACAGAGTTAACAGTTCAAATCCAGTGACCCTTCGCCGATCATAGCTAGGAAGAGTTGGTATCTATGTTGACGATGTGGAAGGCAGGCCCAGTTTGAGAGGCCACTGGGGGTTGAGGAGGGGGATAGTTTATGATATGCAGTGAGTTGATGCCCTGACTGGGCACAGGGGGACCCATCCAGGATCTTCCTCACCCCTCTTTGGTGGCACCAGTCTGCCCAGTGAAACGTTGCTGGTTTGACTGCCCAGCGAGATCTGCCCTTGGCCATGGGTAAGAATGCAGCAGGTATGGGATGGGTCCCAAGTGATTGACCACTTCAGAGCTTCAAGTGCCCCAAGAGTGGATGAGCCCTCTGATGCTTTCACTGCCATCCACAAAATAGACCATGGAGGGGGAAGGGCAGGTACGGCAGAATACATGATACAAGTGTCCCCACCTTCAAACCCACTGACAGGGCAATCTATAATGTAACTACACTGAATGTTGTAGCTGAACAGAGACCTTGAGGTGCAGGTTCATAGTTGCTTAAAGATGGAGTCGCAGGTAGACAGAATAGTGAAGAAGGCATTTAGTATGATTGCCTTTATTGGTCAGTGCATTGAGTATAGGAGTTAAGAGGTCAAGTTATAGCTGTACAGAACATTGGTTAGGCCACTCTTAGAGTTCTGCATTCAATTCTGGTCTCCCTGGTATAAGGAAAGATGTTGTGAAACTTGAAAGGGTTCAGAAAAGATTTACAAGGATGTTGCCAGGGTTGGAGGATGTGAGCTATAGGGAGATGCTGAACAGGCTGGGGCTGTTTTCCCTGGAGCATCGGAGGCTGAGGGGCGACCTTATAGAGGTTTATAAAATCATGAGGGGCATGGATAGGGTAAATAGACAAAGTCTTTTCCCTGGGGTAGGGGATTCCAGAACTAGAGGGCATAGGTTTAGGGTGAGAGGGGGAAAATATAAAAGAGACCTAAGGGGCAACCTTTTCACACAGAGGGTGGTACGTGTATGGAATGAGCTGCCAGAGGAAGTGGTGGAGGCTGCAGATCCCAGTGTTTGACATTATAATTGCTGAAATGTGTTGCTGGAAAAGCGCAGCAGGTCAGGCAGCATCCAAGGAGCAGGAGAATTGACGTTTCGGGCATTAGCCCTGATTCCTGAAGAAGGGCTTATGCCCGAAACGTCGATTCTCCTGCTCCTTGGATGCTGCCTGACCTGCTGCGCTTTTCCAGCAACACATTTTCAGCTCTGATCTCCAGCATCTGCAGTCCTCACTTTCTCCTCCATTATAATTGTTTGGGTCAGAGTGGGTAGAAGCAGTTTGTTTTAGTGATTGAAAAGTTCAGAATAACACGATTAAAAGAAAGATTTTTTCCGCAGAAGATAATGACAACACTTCAGTAATAGACTGCATAATGTGGCTTCCATGTATGGTTGGGTCATGTGGGTGCTCACATGACACATATATGTTTTTTCACCCAGACTTTGTGTTTTCAGAACAGTTTGTGAGCTGCCTCATACAGCAGGAGCGAGGGGGGATGCGAGTGGATTAAAAAAACTACACTCCAACAGCCGTCAACATTGTTTAAAATTCAATCCCCACACACTCTCCCTGTGCCTACTCCGATCACTCATAACCCCTCCTTGATACCCACCGTATAGCTTCGGTAATTCTTCACTGTGTGTACGGGCTTTAGAATCTGTGCAATGCCAGTGCGAAGTATTTTAAATCTAGGTGTTTAAAGAAACATAAAACCGATTACAATGTGACAAAACGCTCCTTCTAAAGTCAGTGGTTGATATTTCAAAAGCTTCTGGATTGGAAAAATCCATAAAGTTGTGAATGCATCATGTAAAGAAATAGCCATTTCTTCTGAAATCGTATCAAAGTCAAAGTAGGTTATGGTCTGTTTTGATATAATGCGATAGTTCTGTTCCCATGCGTTATAAGAATTATAATAACAGCACCATTTAAACCAGTGGGGACGGAATCAAGCTAGACTAAAATGGGTACGGAAAGCTCACGTTCTACAAAGAATGGTCTAAATTCTTCAATCGCATTCTAGACAATTTGCGTTGAAGAGACACACGTTATAGCAAAACTGACTGTATTATGAGCTGTAATAACAGTCAGTCATTTTCTCAAGCAGCTGCGGCAACAGAACACTGACTTTTGAAACTCAGACAAGTATTCATAATGACCATAACTTATCATTAATTATCATAACTATCGACTTGAAATTGAAAGAATAGCTAGTGTCCTGTCCACTTCAAACCGGGTTCCCTGTCAATAACTGAAGGAAGGTAGGTGCTCAGAATTTATCTTTCAAAAGCAGAATTCTGTGAGAATTGGAGTGGTCTGTACTTTTATCTTTCTATTTAAAACATGATGGGAAGTATTTACTTATATATTATTCTACTTTGTGAATATTTTATTACACTTTAGCCAATGGAAAAAGTACTATAATGCATTCCATCACGCATGCACAATGTTAGTCAATGTAAAGGTCAACCTACTATGCAGTGCAAAGCCCTGAGGTGGATCGTTGCATTAAAACACGTTCACATTGCAGTGCTGTATCTAATATTATCTTTAATATTATCTTCTATTAAAGAATGAAAATACTTTTTGCTTGCCTTTGAAAATGTTCCTGACTCCTCAGCTGACATCCCTCAATGGTCAATGGTCACTAACTCTCCATTTTTAGGGGTTTTCAAAACCCCCAGCAGGATGTGAAAATAGTGTGTGAGAGGGGAAATAAAATGTTGCTGCAGTCATCTCACACTGGGCACCCCAACCTTGGCAGAGATGCATTTGCAAGTAAGGTGTTTACAACTCACGCAATGAACATGCAAAAATGTCGTAGTGTCAAGTGGTTAAAGGAAAATGGGTGAAGGGATATAAGAAATTATTCAAATCACTGCTCATTTGGAGAATAAATGTGGACTTGTTGGATTGAAGGTCTCGTTCAGTGTTATATGCTGTAAGTCACTGGAAATAGTACACTGTTGACATAATTATCATCGGTATACTAAATTATATTTAATACCTGTGCCTTGAAATCACTCAAATGCCTTAATCTGGCTTTCTCTCTGCTAACCCTTCCTACATGTATCGGTGTGAAACACCAGTGCTGACTTGGCCTCAGTAACCTTCAGGAATCTCAGCCCACTCCTCCCTCTCTAAAACCTACCACCTCGAAACGCACCTTGGCCAGTCTGCCTACTCCCACTTTGCGAAGGGTTTTCCTTTCATCGGTGAAGCCTCTTTGGTGGCCTCTTCAAGAGTACAGGCTCTAGTGTGCGAAGGGTTTTCCTTTCGTCGATGAAGCATCTTTGGTGGCCTCTTCAAGAGTACAGGCTCTAGTGTGCGAAGGGTTTTCCTTTCATCGGTGAAGCCTCTTTGGTGGCCTCTTCAAGAGTACAGGCTCTAGTGTGACAATAACTTGTGATTATTATTCTGTTATCTCCATTTCTTCCATCTACAGGTGTGATATTTGGAGCATTATGTGGAGGGCTGCTCCGATATGCATCTCCCATCCACCCCAATATTGTCATGATCATAGCGTTCCCAGGTGATATCCTCATGCGGATGTTGAAGATGTTGATTCTTCCTTTGATCATCTCCAGTTTAATCACAGGTGAGAGCCAGTGGCGGCACTCCCAGGAGTGCTCAGTCCTTCATTCGACATTCCCTGAAGTATTGTGTTTGGTCATTACTGTTCACAAATTCTTGGAAAAGTCGCGGTTAGGTGGCAGAGGAGATTGGTAGCAGAGGTGAAAGACTTCACCCTGTTGAAGTGACTTCCAAAGCTGAGGTTGTTTCCCTCAGAACATGGACATTTGAGCGGAACTTTGTTCAGAATTTTAGTTTGCTTTAGTAAGAGTAAATGAGGAGAGGCTGAAGTGACAGTAACCAGAGGGCAGAGATTTAATTGACATAGGAACCAGAAGGGGGAGCAGGAGTGATCCTTTAGGGCAGAAAGTTATTCTGACCTGCATTGCCTGAAATGTGCAGAAAGATATCGAATGAGTACTTGAAGTTAAAACACCGCAGAATCTAGCTTCAGATCAGGATGATATCGACGGTCTGGTGAAACAGACAGGTTAGAGACAAAAAAATCTGCAGATGCTGGATTCCAAGCAGGAGACTGGAAGAACACAGCAAGCCAGGCAGCATCGGGAGGTGGGTATGTCAACATTTCAGATGTAACCCTAGAAACAGACAGTCTGATGACATTTAACGAGGAGTTGTGAAGTGATGGATCTATTTTGGTGCAAAGATTGAGAGGATGCCAATCAAATCAAATGACAGCTTTCTCAAAGAACAGAGACAGCTTGGCGTGTGTATACATATTTGAAGATGAGAATAGGCTGAGATGCTTGTTTAAAAGAGTGAACAGATTCCTTTCTGAACCGAGGCATTGAGTCAAAAAAACACAAAGATGGTTAAAAACCAAACCTTCAATGATCGCTGGCGAATTGGGATGAGTTCTGGGAACCACATTTTCGAAAGAACATCAGTGCTTTCAAGAACATGCTAAGGAAACTTCGTAGAATGGTGTCAGGAGTGTTCAGCTCATGGTGAGATGGGAACAACTAGAATGGAGTAGGGATGATTAATTGAAGGTTTAAATGGGTTGTTGAACATCAATGAAGAGTTGATTAAATAAATAGAAACAGTTTGAGCAAGACGGAATGATCAGAAGATATGGATTTAAATGAATTGGCAACAGTTCTGTGTGAGGATTTTCTATCCTTTGCAAGTAAAGTTTGGCCCAGATACTTGAAGTTTTTTTTTTAATTGGAAACTATACACAGTGTAAAGAAATATCCCGGCTGGTTTAACCTGCTGTGTCAAATCTATGTTTGTTGATGTTGACAAGGCTTGTCTGGACTCGATGCTAAGGCCAGTGGGCGGCTGGGAACCAGAGCCATGGTGTACTACATGACTACCACTATCATCGCTGCAGTACTCGGTGTGATCCTGGTACTCGCCATACATCCGGGCAACCCTGCGCTGAGAAAGCAGCTTGGAGAAGGGAAGAAGAATGATGAAGTATCGAGTCTGGATGCCTTCCTGGATCTCATCCGGAACCTCTTCCCTGAAAATTTGGTGCAGGCTTGTTTTCAGCAGGTGGGTGACTGAAACCAGAATGCAGCTTCGATGCGGATTCATCGACACATAGGGGACTGGGGGAATGGGGATGATGTTCACTGGAAGTGGGGACCAGGTGAGTGGGGAATAGGAAAGAGAAGGCAGGAGGATTTGGTGGAGACAGGGGTGAGTAAGTAATGTCAGGAGAGGGGAAACTGCTACATGCCGAGAGCGGGGAGGTAGGAAGCTGATGTCCTTTATAAGGAACCTCTTGTCATGTCCCTCCGACCTTTCTCCAGCAGCTTGGAATGATGAGTATCCAGGGTTTGGTTATGAATCAGTCAGCAGCACCCTTGCATTTGCAGTTAAACTGGGAGAAATCACTACAGCATGCTGGGAACTTGGTTGTCCCTCTTCTCCATGTCCACCTAAAGGAAATCGCTTACAGTTCAGCAGCAATGAAGGCAAGATCTGCCTCTCCACATCTATCCACGTCACTCTCTAATCTAAAGTTAATCTCGATCTATCAGAAACAGATGCATGTCTAACACTGGAGGTCAAAAAAGCTAAAGTCAACGTAGTCCTACCAGACCACAGCACCGCCCTCTTATTAGAGAGAGCTGACTGGTGGTGTTTTAACTTGAGAGTCCCCATGCCTCAGGCGAGGGGAGAAGTTGTGAAGGAGAGTCCTTCATGGTCATGTCAGGTGGTGCGGGAATTGCACCCACACTCCCTCGAAGCTAGGCGGCTCTAGACACAGTTGCTCTCATGTTCCACACCAGGCGATCAGCACAGCATTGACTTCGGGTTCTAGAAGTTTCTGCCTAACATGGACCTCCAAGGTCCAAGTAGAAGGAAAAAAGAATCAGAAGGACCACTGGATTGGATTCAATCCAGAGAACTCCTGTGCTGTGCGAGTCTCTACCAAAAAGGCATAATCTTGCAACTAGAACAGGGATTGAAATAAACAAAGCTGTTGTGGTTGTGTTCGTCGAGCTGGGAATTTGTGTTGCAGATGTTTCGTCCCCTGTCTAGGTGACATCCTCAGTGCTTGGGAGCCTCCTGTGAAGCGCTTCTGTGATCTTTCCTCCGGCATTTATAGTGGTTTGTCTCTGCCGCTTCCGGTGGTCAGTTCCAGCTGTCCGTTGCAGTTGGAGGAGGCTTCCGGAGGAAACATCACAGAAGCGCTTCACAGGAGGCTCCCAAGCACTGAGGATGTCACCTAGACAGGGGACGAAACGTCTGCAACACAAATTCCCAGCTCGGCGAACAGAACCACAGCAACGAGCACCCGAGCTACAAATCTTCTCACCAACTTTGAATAAACAAAGCTCTTGATCAAACTGCGGGGAGAGGAAATCCAGAAATCTCTCACGGAAGGTCATAAGATGTGGAAGCAGAGCAGACCATTCTACCCATCCATTCTGCTCCACCATTCAATGAGATCGTAGCTGATCTAGTAATCTTCCACTTTCCTGCCCTATCCCAGTAACCCTTGATTCTGTTACCAATTAAAAATGTTTCTCAACCTTGAGTATACTTAAAGACCAGCTTCAACAGCCCTTTGCAGGAAAAACTTCTGCAGATTGACTACCCTCTGAGAAAAGAAATTCTTCTTCCTCTTTGTCTAAAATGGTTGACTCATTATTCTGAGATTCCACCCTTTGGCCCCAGACTCTCCCACAAGGGAAAACAACCTCTCCCAACCAGTCACGTTTCCTGAGTCATTTGGAACTTTCAAGATGATCCGATAGACGTTTGATGGATAAGGATATCAAGATATGTGGAGCTAATGGAGCCAAATGAGGTTGAGGTAGAGATAAGTCATCATGTGACTGAAAGACCAAACAAGCTGCTGTTCCAGTGATCTGACGGATTTCACATTAGACCACGGTTCATTGGAACCCTGATTGAGGGAAGAAGGAGAACGAATAGGGGATCAGAAATCAGGAACAAACATAGCAGTTGCTGCAACAAACTCGGCAGGTCTGGCAGCATCTGTGGAGAGAAAGCAGAGTTAACATTTCGGGTCCAGTGCCCCTCCTTCAGAACTGATTGCAGCTCGGAAAAGGTTGGTATGTCTGCTGAAGACAGGGTGCAGGGAGGGGGGAGGAGTAAACGATAGGTGGGGACAGAGCCCAGAGTGAGGGAGAACAGCAATTGGGTAGGCAAAAGAATGTGCAGAGGTCAGCCTGGAAGAATGGACAGCTACTAACAGGGACCATGAGTAGCTGACAGTGGGTTGGTGGTGGTAGCAGCCCGTGCCTAGTGTGTGAGATTTAGGGTAAGGACATGGGAGAAGGTGCTCAGGCTCTAAGATTGTGGAACTGGATATTGTGTCCTGAAGGCTGCAGGATCCCCAAGTGGATAATGAGGTGCTGTTCTTCCAGCTTGGAACACTGCAGCAAGACTGAGACAGAGATGTTGGCCAGGGAACAGACTCAGGGGTCTTTGCTGCAGACAGAATGTAGGTGTTCTGTGACTGGTTTCCCACTCTATGCTTCATTTCCCCAATGTAAGGGAGACCACATTGTGAACGCAGTAAACTAGATTGAGTGAAATGCAGGTAAAGTGCTGCTTCACCTGGAAGGTGTGTTTGGGCCCTTGAATACTGGGGAGGGAGGATGTAAACAAGCAGGTGTTGTTACACTTTCTGTGATTGCAGGGAAAGGTGTCATTGGCAAGGGGGATGTTGGGGGTGTGTGGGGGTATTGTGAGTGAAGCAAGAGTGGACCAGGGTGTCCTGGAGGGAATGGTCACTGTGGAAGGTGGAGGGGAGGGGAGGGGAATGTGTGTCTAGTTTTGGCATCCTGCTAGAGCTGGTGGACATGGGGGTTAACGATCCGCTGGTGGGACAGTAGGTGAGGGAGAGGTGGACTATATCGCTGTTGTGGGAGGGAAAAAAAAGAGGGTGAGAGCTCAAGTGTGGGAGATGGCTCAAACTGAGGGGTAGTGGGGAATCCTTGGTTGAGGAAGAAGGTGAACATTTCGGAGGCGCCCTTGTGGAAGTTGGCATTAGACGTGTCAGAGACGGAGGAACTGGGAGAATGGAATAGAGTCTTTACAGGAAGCAGGGTGTACAGTCCAGGTAACTGTGGCAGTCGGTGGGTAGTGGATATGAGTGGCTGGCCTTTCCCCAGAAATGGAAACAGAGATGTCGAGGAAGGGAAGGGAGGAGTTAGAGGTGGACCAGGTGAAGGTGAGAGCGGGGTGAACATTGGAAGCAAAGTCGATAAACTTCTTCAATTTCAGATGTGAGAGGGAATCCGCACCAAGAATATCATCGATATATCGGAGAAAGGATGATGGGTGGGGGGCCGAAATAGGACTGGAACAAGGAGTGTTCCACAAAGAGACAGGTATAACTGGGGTTCATGTGAGTATCCATGGCAACCCGTCTGACCTGAAGACTGTGAGAGGAGTTAAAGGAGAAGTTGTTCAGGGTGAGGACCAGCTTGGGCAGGGGGGGTGGGTGGGGACAGTTCAGGCCTTATTCCCAGGAAGAAGAGGTGAGCCCTGAGAACATCCTGACTGGGGGATTGCACATCCACGGGAAGAGGAAGCAGTTGGAGACCACAAACTACACAGTCTGAAACTGGTGTAAAAGTGTCGTAGGAGTCGCAGGTGGAAGTGGGAAGGAACTGAACAAGGGGAGAACAACATCGAGTCGAGGTAGGAAGAGCTGGATTCTGTTGGGCAGGGGCAGGCAGAAACAATGGGTGTCCCTGGGGCAGTCCTGTTTGTGGATCTTGGGAAGGAGGTAGTAGTGAGCTGTACGAGGTTTGGGAAACTATCAGCCTGGAGGCAGAGTGGAGGAAGGGGAGATCACCAAATGAAATGTGGTTGGTGACCGTAGTGGACACAATGGTCTGGTGTTCCATAATGGGGTCATGATCCAGGAGGTGATAGGAGGAGGTCTCCAAGAGCTGTAGAGGTCAGTCCATCAAGACTACAACAGCACCACCCTTATCGGCAAGCTTAATTATAAAGTCAGGTTTGGATCTGAGAGTATGGAGTGCAGTCAGTTCCAGGGAGGATAGGCTGGAATGGGTAAAAGGGGGTGGGTAGAGGAATTGGGGTGACCAATGTCGCGTCGACAGTTCTGAATGAACAGATCAAGTGCAGGTAGAAGGCGAGAGAGAGAGATCCAGGTGGAGGGAGAGTGTTGGTTCTGTGGGACAGGGAGAGGACTCTTGTCCATTGAAATTGGCGCAGAGGTGAAGGTGATGGAAGAAACATGCAACGTCATGTTGTGCCTGAAATTCAAAGGGACAAAATAGACCTTTACTGGGTATGGAACATTCAGCATTAGAGGGGAAAAGATCAGAAGGGATAGTAAATAGATAACAGGAGGAATAACTGGTTAGCGCAGTTCTCCATTGCTCTGTCAATGCAGTGTGATTCGGTGAGCACATGAACACTCACAGATTCCCTACATTGTGGAAGCAGGCCAGTCGGCCCATCAAGCCCATACTGACCCTTCGAGTCTGCGCACTCATCTGAATACCTCCACGTTTTAAAATCCAGGAGGTTTGTGATGTGGAACGCAGTCATTTCCTTTCCCCCGCTAACTGTGCCTCTTTCTTCCGATAGATACAAACAGTGACTAAGAAGGTGGAGAATCGTCCTGAAGCTAGGACTATTTCCAACCTGACTGGGCTCCTGCTGGAAGCAGCAAATGAAACTCTGGCAGAGTCGGAGGGGCCCAGTTTCACTGTAACAAAGACCTTACAGTTCAAGGATGGCATGAATGTTTTGGGTAGGATCACTTCGGTTATCTTTCTATATCTTACAGACCACTGGATATTTAAATGAGGTAAAAGATCTGTTTGCTGTATGTAGCAGCAACTCTATGCATTTGAAGCCTCCCAAACACTCCTCCACCCCAAATCATTCAAGATCTGCCTTGCGGGTGTAACATTGTGGAATCCCCACAATGTGGAAGCAGGTCATTCAGCCCATCAAGTCCACACTGACCCTCTGAAGAGCATCCCAACCTGTCCCTGTAACCCTGCATTTCCCATGGCTAATCCACCTAGCCTGCACATCCCTGGACACAATGGGCACAGTGTGGCCAATCCACCCTAACCCGCACCTCTTTAGACTGTGGCACCCCTGGCACTGTGAGACAGCAGTGCTAACCACTGAGCCACTGTGCCACCCCCTCTGATGCAGGTATCCCCTCCCTTAGATGTGGTGATTAAAATCATGTTGCGGACACATCATAGGCCTGTACATGACCTCCTTGCCTTACACCCCAGTCCCCTTGACTAAAGGCTAAACTCCCATCAAGTCACTTATTCCATTAACTTGTTTGGTTTAATGTACAATAATACAAGTCTGACTCACCATGAACAAACAATAGTTTCTCATCATTTAAAAAAGGTCTGTTTGTCTGTTCTCCCAGTCACAGCAAGTATCATCTCTCTAACTCTATGTCCTCCTCACAACTTTCTCACTTGGCTTTGTATATCTGTAACTTGGACACATTACTCTCAAAACCTTCAATATACTCACCTAATATTAATAGCTAAGGAACCCAGCACTAATCCATGCAGTGTGTAGTTTCTTTGTTAATGTGATATGAATACAGCTTATGATTACCCTTTCAAATAATCCTGTTTCCGAATCTCCCCTTAAGAGATTCTCCCGCTCTCTATGTTAATCTAAATCAGGATTGAGTACATGGTTGTATGAGTTAGTAATGTCTCTTTACAGATGCCACGTTCTCCCAGTCTCAAGATATTTGTGCTTCACCCCTCTGCAGGTCTAATTGGATTTTTTATTGCCTTTGGCATCGCGATGGGGAAAATGGGGGAGAGGGCGAGGCTGATGGTAGAATTCTTCAACATCCTCAATGAGATTGTCATGAAGCTGGTGATAATGATCATGTGGTAAGGACTGCACCAGTACTCTCTTTGGTTAAACGAAAAAAAACAGTCTGTTTCTAATCATCACAGTTGTCTCAAGAATGGACTCCACACAGTCAAAGGAACATCAACGTCTGCCTCACTCTGGGCCACATTCCATGTTAATTGAATTGTAGCCAGTCATTCACTTATAAAGGGGAAGCATTTCGCCAACCTTCCCCCATGGCACCTTTCCTTCAGCTGAAAATGTTCAGTGAACCAGGAGACACTGATGTTGTTAATTAATGTTGGACATTGGTTGAGAGTTTTGACTGATCTAATAAGTGGCATTTCTTAAAGATTTGGTGCGGATGTGAATGTATAGAAGAATTGGACTGACGGGCTCGATTATAAATATTTACTTTCTTCCCTGGTTGGAAAATATGACTTTGCCACAACCACTTGGCCTGATACTCAGATGGCCAGTGAGTGGCTGGCACTTGGTCAATGAGAGATGCCCGTCAGGGTCATGAGGCAATCCAGAGACCACTGACTCCATGGGAATGGTCCGGGCAATTGAAGATTCCAAAGTACCATTCCCCTGTGATGGAAGCCTCTGAAACAATCCTTTCAAGTCTTGGATTTCAAAGAGCAGTGGAGCTCATCGTGACCCAGGACCAGTTACTGGATTAAAACTTTTTCCAACTCCTGGATGACTAGCAAATGGAATGCCACGCTCAACCCCTCAACTGAATCCCACTCCCACCACAGCCAAATACTTTCCTGGCCTGGAGCCATCACCCAATAGGATCCCGTTATCCCCCAATCATCACCATGGACTTGACCCCTGAAGGTGACACACCCTGGTTTCCAGCTTGAACATTACCCCCCTCCCCATCCTGACCCCCTCCAAACATAACCAGCCTCTCCTGACAATTCCACCAAGACATAATCCCTCACATCCATTGGCCTGAACCTTCCCAGATCTCAGACCTGGGAGCCCGTATCTCCAGCTGCTGCTCTGATTTCCTCCTGTTCCTGACAACTTGCCCACCCTCAAACGATTGGCATGGTACTCCCCCGGATGGCACACATATCCCATCCCTTTCTGCTGGTTGTATCATCAAAGCCCTTGATACCCACCCTCCAAATTGCCCATTGCACTTTGTTATTGATCTGGTATCCTATCTAACAGGCACTCCAAGCCCTTGACTAACTGGCACTCTTACCCACACATTTACATTCTGTGCCCGTTCACAGCAACTAGCGAAGTGTTACGAGCTATTTGAATCAGAGAACGCACCCCACTGACAGCTGTAACATGTGGCATCCATCCTCATTCTCTTTGATGATGGGGTTTGTGGATTCCTGGACAGATTCCTAACAGGAGGCCTCTGTCCAGGAAATGTCATTATGGAAGACATCTCCAGTTGGATGCTTAAGTTACACTCCAACCGGAGATGGAAACAGGGTATCCGACACTGATTGTAACATCTGGCACCTCGTGTTTATAAAGTGCTGGAAAGGTAATAATATGACAAGTTGCATAAAAATATATCGGAGCAAGCAATTAGATTAGATTCCCTACATTGTGGAAACAGGCCTATCAGCCCAGCCAGTCCACACCGACCCTCCGAAGAGTAACCCGCCCAGACTCATTTCCCTCTGACTTATGCACCTAACACTATGGGCAATTTAGCATGGCCAATTCACCTGGCCTGCACATCTTTGGACTGTGGGAGGAAACTGGAGCACCCGGAGGAAACCCACGCAGACACGGGGAGAACGTGCAAACTCCACACAGACAGTCACCCGAGGCTGGGATCGAACCTGGGACCCTGGTACTGTGAGGCAGCAGTGCTAACCACTGAGCCACTGTACCACCCACCATGTGCCATTAGGGAGATATTAAGGCAAATGATTAGGTATTTGAGTGGAAATGGATCTTAAGGAGTATCTCAAAGGAAGAAAACGAAGTGGAGAGGTTTAGGAAGGGAACTACAGACTTGACAGTCTTGGCTACTGAATGGTACAGCCGTAAATAGTGTAACAATTAAAACCAGGCGTGCTTACAAAACTAGAATTCAATGAGTGTAAATGTTTTGCTGGGTTGTAGAGATGGGGGATTTTACAGAGGTGAGGGAGGATGAAGGCACTTCACAACAAGAATGAGGAAGCTGAATTTTAAACACTGGTTTCTGTATTAATTGAATTATGTTAATTAAAATTCAACACTTAATTAACATGAATTTGGAATTTAACATCAAGCATTTGCTAATCCGAGGCAATCAAGAGTGTGGTGCTTGAAAAGCACAGCAGGTAAGGCAGCATCCGAGGAGCAGGAGAATCAATGTTTGGGCATAAACCCTTCATCAGGAAAGTCCGATCTATGTGGGTACGGGCTGTACGTGTATGTGTGATAAATGCGTGGGGACAGAGTGTGTGTCTGTGTGCTTGCGCATGGATGTATCTGTGTAGGGGTGTGTTTGTGAGACTGCAGGGGTGTGTGTGTGTGTCTGTGTGTATGTGTTTGTGTGAGGGTGAGTGTGTATGTGAGTGTCTCTGTGTGTGTGCCTAAGTCTGTAAGGGTGTGTCTACATATGTGTACGTGTCTGTGTGAGGATGGATGTGTTTGTGTGAGGCTGAGTGTGTTTGTGTCTGCGTCTGTCAGGGTGTGTCTGTGCATGTGTATGTGTCTGTGTGGGGATGTGTGTGTATGTGTTTGTGTGAGGGGAGTGTGTATGTGGGTGTGTGTGACTGTATGTGTTTGTGTGATGGTGAGTGTGGGTGTGTGTGACTGTGTGTATGTGGGTATGTGTGTCTGTGTATGTGTGTGTGAGGGTGTGTATGTGGGTGTGGCTGTGTATGTGTTAGTGTGAGGGTGAGTGTGTATGTGGATGTGTGTGTCTGTGTATGTGTGTGAAGGTGTGTGTATGTGGGTGTGTGTGACTGTGAGAATGTGTTTGTGTGAGGTTGAGTGTGTATGTGGGTGTGTGTGACTGTGAGAATGTGTTTGTGTGAGGTTGAGTGTGTATGTGGGTATATGTGACTGTGTGTATGTGATAGTGTGAGGGTGAGTGTGCATGTGGGTGTGTGTAACTGTGTGTATATGTGTGTGAGGGTGAGTGTGTATGTGTGTGTGAGGGTGAGTGTGTATATGAGTATGTGTGACTGTGAATGTGTTTGTGTGAGGGTGTGTGTGACTGTGTGAATGTGTTTGTGTGAGGTTGAGTGTGTATGTGGGTATGTGTGACTGTGTATGTGTTAGTGTGAGGGTGAGTGTGCATGTGGGTGTGTGTGACTGTATTTGTGTGTGTATGTGGGTATGTGTGTCTATGTATGTATGTGTGAGGGTGTGTGTGTATGTGGGTATGTGTGTCTGTGTATGTATGTGTGAGGGTGAGTTTGTATGTGGGTGTGTGTGACTGTGTATGTATGTGTGAGGGTGTGTGTGACTGTGTGTGTATGGGTGTGTGTGTGTCTGTATACGTGTGTGTGAGGGTGAGTGTGTATGTGGGTGTGTGTGACTGTGTGAATGTGTTTGTGTGAGGGTGTGTGTGTATGTGGGTTTGTGTGACTGTGTGTATATCTGTGTGTGTGTATGTGGGTATGTGTGACTGTGTGTATGTGTTTGTGTGAGGTTGAGTGTGTATGTGGGTGTGTGTAACTGTGTGTATATGTGTGTGAGGTTAAGTGTGTATGTGGGTGTGTGTGAGGGTGAGTGTGTATGTGGGTATGTGTGACTGAATGTGTTTGTGTGAGGTTAGGTGTGTATGTGGGTGTGTGTGACTGTGTGTATGTGTTTATGTGAGGGTGAGTGTGTATGTGGGTGTGTGTGACTGTATGTATGTGTGTATGAGGGTGAGTGTATATGTGGGTGTATGTGTCTATGTGAATGTGTTAGTGTGAGGGTGAGTGTGCATGTGGGTGTGTGTAACTATGTGTATATGTGTGTGAGGGTGAGTGTGTATGTGGGTGTGTGTGTCTGTGTATGTGTGTGTGAGGGTGAGTGTGTATGTGGGTGTGTGTGTCTGTGTATGTGTGTGTGAGGGTGAGTGTGTATGTGAGTATGTGTGACTGTGAATGTGTTTGTGTGAGGGTGTGTGTATATGTGGGTGTGTGTGAATGTGTGAATGTGTTTGTGAGAGGTTGAGTGTGTATGTGGGTATGTGTGACTGTGTGTATTTGTGTGTATGTGGGTATGTGTGTCTGTGTATGTGTGTGTGAGGGTGAGTGTGTATGTGGGTGTGTGTGACTGTATGTATGTGTGTGTGAGGGTGAGTGTGTATGTGGGTGTGTGTGACTGTGTGAATGTGTTTGTGTGAGGGTGTGTGTGTATGTGGGTGTGTGTGACTGTGTACGTGTGTGTGAGGGTGAGTGTGTATGTGGGTGTGTGTGACTGTGTGAATGTGTGTGATGGTGTGTGTGTATGTGGGTGTGTGTGACTGTGTGTATATGTGTATGTGGATGTGTGTGTCTGTACGTGTGTGTGAGGGTGAGTGTGTATGTGGGTGTGTGTGACTGCGTGAATGTGTGTGAGGGTGAGTGTATGTAGGTGTGTGTGACTATGTGTATGTGTTTATGTGAAGGGAGTGTGAATGTGGGTGTGTGTGTCTGTGCAAATGTGTTTGTGTGAGGGTGTGTGTGTGTGTGGGTATGTGTGACTGTGTGTATGTGTTTGTGTGAGGTTGAGTGTGTATGTGGGTGTGTGTAACTGTGTGTATATGTGTAAGAGGGTGAGTGTGTATGTGGGTGTGTGTGACTGTGTGAATGTGTTTGTGTGAGGGGAGTGTGTATGTGGGTGTGTGTGACTGTGTGAATGTGTTTGTGTGAGGGGAGTGTGTATGTGGGTGTGTGTTACTGTATGTATATGTGTGTGAGGGTGAGTGTGTATGTGGGTGTGTGTGTCTGGGCGAATGTGTTTGAGTAGCGGTGAGTGTGTGTATGTGTTCGTGTGGGGGTGTATATATGTGTGTGTGCGTGTGTGTCTGTATTACTTGACTGAAAGGAGTTGCATTAGTGGCGTTGTGAGGTGATGAAGGCATGGCTGAGGGTTGGAGTGTCCAGGCTGGAGCCCGCACAGGCTGCTCAGAGAGGAGTGGGAAGGCAGTTACCTTGACAGTGGGTGTGTTGTTAAACTGATAAAGACACAAACATACAGAGTGAGTAAGGAGGGAGTTCCAGGCTTTTGACACGGTATAATATTTCACTCCAAATATGTGGCATTTGGAGTCCCCACATATTGGTCCCTCGATGTTTTTGCCTCCTGTACAGAAGCTGACCTTCCTCTGGTGTCAGGTCTCATTGAAGCAGCTACATTGGACTTGCAATGGTCCATGTCTAGATAAGAGCGGTGCTGGAAAAACACAGCAGTTCAGGCAGCATCCAAGAAGCAGGAAAATCGACGTTTCGGGCAAAAGCCCTTCATCAGGAATAGAGGCAGTGAGCCTGAAGAGTGGAGAGATAAATGAGAGGAGGGTGGGGGTGGGGAGAAAGTAGCATAGAGTACCATAGGTGGTTGGGGGTGGGGATGGAAGTGATAGGTCAGAGAAGAGGGTGGAGTGGATAGGTGGAAAGGATGATAGGCAGGTAGGATAGGTCATGAGGGCGGTGCTGAGCTGCAAGGTTGGAGCTGGGGTGAGGTGGGGGAAAGGGAAATGAGGGAACTGTTGAAGTCCACATTGATGCCCTGGGGTTGAAGTGTTCCAAGGCGGAAGATGAAGCGTTCTTCCTCCAGGTGTCTGGTGGTAGCCTAGTGATAACATTGCTTCCCCTATATGGTGTCTTGTGTTTTAAAAGCTTTTCTGATATTTTCCTGTTGGTGAGTATGAAACTGTGGTGTGTGGTTATGCACCCAGTACAGCAGCCAAGCAGTTATCCTTTGGCGTCAGACACCCACGCACAGCGGTGGCTTACAGAGCTGCAAGTCAGTAGTGCAGTCAGCCTGCCAATACCAATTGTCATGAGTAGCTTTGCAACCATGCTCTTTACAGGAGAGAATATACCCAAATCTCATACCCATACTGAGTTCACCAGATTGAGAGCTGTGTTTGGATATTAGAACACCATTAGGATTACTAACTTGTGTTGTTAGAAATCGTTGGTAGATACTCATCATAGAATCCCTACAGTATGGGAGTAGGCCTTTTGGCCCAGCTAGTCCATTCCGACCCTCTGAAGAGTATCCCACCCAGACCCATTCCCCTACCCTATTACCCTGCATTTCCCCCTGACTAATACACCTAACCTACACATCCCTGAACACTACGGGCAATTTAGCATGGCCAATTCACCTAACCTGCGCACCTTTGGATTGTGGGAGGAAATCAGAGCACCCGGAGGAAAACCACCCAGACACGGGGAGAATGTGCAAACTCCACACAGTTGCCCAAGGCTGGAATCAAACCTGGGTCCCTGGCACAGTGAGGCAGCAGTGCTATCCGCTGAGCCACCGTGCCTCCCCTAGTGATGCTAGGGAAGAATCCACAAAGCAGATATTACTTGGTGCCAAAACTTTTGACTTTTTTCTTCCTGTGAAACGAAAAGGCTTGCCCCTTTGCTTGCTCTGTATAGAGTAGAAACTGAGTTGGCCAAATATCAATATCATACAGACTTGCATTCATACAACGCCACTCACAACCACTAGATGTCTCCAAGCATTTGACAGCCAATGAAGTCCATTTGAACTGCAGTCACTGATGTCATGTTGGAAAGCTGGCAGCCATTTTTTCAAAGCATGTTCGAACCAACAGGAATGTGATTATCAATGTGTTGCAATGGAGTATCAGAGAACAGGAGAGCTGAACAGGAGAGCAGGCTTGAAGAATCGAATGGCCTACTCCTGTCCCACTTCTTATGGTCTTTCATCAATTTAGAAAACCTACTAAATCTTCATATCACACACACAGAGCACCAATTAACCTTGCTTTAATCCAAATATAAGAACTGGTGGATTCTGGGTAATTCAAGATGGAGGACAGGAAAACGTTTGTGGCTCTAAGAGCTGCTCCTTGTTTGAGGTATACTCAGTGTTGGAACTGATTCCTCGAATTCTAGGAGCAGTAATTACTATTTTAAAAGCTGTTGCATTATTTTTGGAACTTTGGGGAAAAAACACACAGACAATGCAAGTAAACAAAATAACTGACTTGATTTAGTTTTTTTTTACACCAGTCAAGACGTTGTGCAGGGCACACACCCCTGGTCCAGGTAGCTCTTAGATGGGTGATTAAAAGATTCTGAAACCTGGGGACATTGTTTTGAATCCAATACGAGATCGTTAAGTTTGATTACTGTAATATTTAAAATAATTTCCATATTGACTTTCACTCCAAAACAAAACCCCTTCATAGCCTCTGAGCTCATAGGAGTTAGGAATCTAATTTACTGAAATTTCCTGATTATATATCTTGATTGTTCACATGGATAAATGATAGATAGAGACAAGAACTTGCAGTAGGTTAGACACTGCATTTTATTGCTATTAGTCAATGTTGTAATACAGCATTTTGACACTGAGATACCCCACATATACACCTTGATGTTACAGCCTTCACGATATGGCTGTGGAGGTCTTGGTGGGACAGGGGCAGTGTCTTTACTTCTGCGTCTGATGTTCTACGCTCAAATGCCATACCAGCACCTGTTGGCATATTCATGGTGTAGCTCAAAGACCTGTATCTTTACAACTGTTTCCCTAAAGGGGAGGGAGAACATACATGACATGATATAAAATGAAATGGTTAATAACAAGATTGCCTCTTGCACTCACCTGGGACAGCAGATATAGGAACAAGAGTTGACCATTCGTCTCAGGCCCTCAGATGAGCATCTCAGCTGAAACACAGCACAATGCCATGTCTAGTACCAAACTCCCTCAAGTGAGACATGACCCAGAGGTCAGAGTGCTACTACTGAACCACAACAGGCAGACAGGCCGAGTGCTAATCTTCAAAGGTCCTTCCTGAGCTCTAATCTTTGATGTTTCCCCTTTGTGTTATTAAAGGTATTCGCCCTTCGGTATCGCCTGTCTAATCTGTGGAAAGATTGTGGCCATTAAAGACTTGGAGGTCGTCGCTAGGCAACTGGGCATGTACATGGTGACTGTCATCACAGGGCTCATCATCCACGGAGGCATCATCTTGCCTCTGATATATTTTGTGGTGACAAGAAAAAATCCTTTCTTATTCTTAGCAGGCATCTTCCAGGCCTGGATCACCGCCTTAGGGACTGCATCCAGGTACCAGGACAATGCGTTGTTCCTCGTCGCTTTTATCTTAGAGAGGGACAACTGTCTGTTTGAAGCACAGGGCTTTGAGTATGAGCTGTCTCTCACACACACTCACTTCTGAATGGATCCAACTTCCACAGTGAATGGGAAGGGTCACCAGTGGATACATTGGCTTGCAGGTTTCTCAGGTTACCGCAGAGTGTCAACGCATTCAACACATACCCCTAGACAGTAGGAAGGACAATGTCCACTTATACAAAGAAATTGAGGGAGGGGAAGAATGGCTCCAGAATTGTCAAACATTGGCGATCCCACGCAGCTAGGTGTGCCAGGAAATTTAACCTGGAAATTCCAGATACAATCCAAACCGAGCCTGAGGAGAGGAACCAGAGGCTGCTGGGTCGGTCACGGCTGAGAGTAGGGATCAGACAGGGATGGAGCAAGGAAGGGAAAGCAGCAAACTGGGAACAACAAGGAACATGGGGCGAGGAATGGCAAACTGGCATCAGGGAGGTGGTGTCTGTGTGGGAAAGGGAACAGGTTAAACAGAATAGAATGAAGAGGATAGGAGCAGGGTAGCTGTTTGCTGGGATAATGACTAAGAGAGGGGAGCAGGATTATGGATATGAAGCTGATGGTGATGTTTGATGGATATGATTGTGTCGGTTTGTTTTTTTTTCTCTCAGTGCTGGCACTCTGCCAGTTACCTTCCGCTGCCTGGAGGAGAATCTGGGAATTGACAAGCGAGTGACCCGCTTTGTCCTTCCTGTTGGAGCGACCATCAACATGGATGGAACCGCACTCTATGAGGCTGTGGCTGCTATATTCATCGCCCAGATGAACAATGTTCACTTGGATGCTGGACAGATAGTGACCGTGAGGTGGGTTTGAAAGCATTTCCTGTTGTCCCCTTCACAACTGTGGAAAGCACTGCTGGTTCTCTTGTGAAACCTGTAACAATAACACCTATTCCCACTGAAATCTAAAGATGACAATCATCCCGAACCACCAAGTTTGCTTCTGTTTGAACCTGTGGAATGTGGCGACTGAGGAGCAGTGTGCAAACCAATTTTTCTGAAGATTGTCCCAGTGTGCAACCTCACTGAAGGCTCAAACAGCACTGCTTAGGCCTAGGGCTCTCAACGTCTCTGTTGTGAGCTGCCTTCTTAAACTGCTGCAGTCCATGTACTGTAGGTAGAGCCACAATGCCGTTAGGAAGGGAATTCCAAGATTTTGATCTAGGGACAGTGAAGGAACGGTGATTTATTTCCAAGTCAGGATGGTGAGTGACTTGGAGGGGAGCTTGCAGGTTCCGATATTCCCATGTATCTGTTGCACCCGTCTTTCTGGATGGAAATGGTCGTGGGTGTGGAAGGTGCTGTTGAACGATCTTTGGTGAATTTCTGCAGCGCGTCATGTAGATACTGAGCATCGGTGGTGGAGGGAGTGGATGCTTGTGGGTGTGGTGCCAATAAAGCGGGCTGCTTTGTTCTGGATGGTGTCAAGCTTCTTAAGTGTTGTTGGAGCTGCCCCCATCCGGAGAAGTGAGCAACATTCTACCTCACATTACACAGTGATTGTGCGACACGTTATGCTGGAGGGTATTCTCAATATGAAGGCAGAAAGACTGGTTACTCTTACCGATGCTGTCATGGACAGATGCACGTGCTGCTGGCAGGTTGGTAAGTGTTAGGCCAAGTATGTTTTTCCCTCTGGTTGCTTCCCTCGCCACCTGCTGCAGACCCAGTGTAGAAGCTGTGTCCTTTCGAACCCAACCAGCTCGATCAGTAGTGCTGCTACTGAGCCATTCGTGATGGTGGACATTGAAATCCCCCCACCCAGAGTATATTCTATATCCCTACCACCCTCAGTGCTCCCTCCAAGTGTTGTTCAACATGGAGAAGTACTGATTCATCAGCCATGGGAGAATGGTAACCAGCAGGAGCTTTCCTTAATAGCTGTCTGGAGTTAGGCCACAGATCAGCTCGGATCTCATTGAATGGCAGAAAAGGTTCAAGGGGCTGAATGGCCTTCGCTGGTTCCTATCTTCCTACCTTGACCCGGTGCCATGAGACTTCATGCGGTCCGGAGTCAATGTTGAGGGCTCCCAGGACAACTCCCTTCTGACTGTGTACAGCTGTGCAGCCACTTCTGCTTGGTCTGCCTGGTGTTTGTGATGTCTCACACATTGTCCATAAGGGTGTGTTTCTATGAGCTTGTCACACTTGTCACTTAACTAGTCTGTGAGACAGCTCTCCCCATTTTGGCACTAGCCCCCAGATGTTAGTGAAGGGTACTTTACAGGGTCAACAGGGCAATTTCTGCTGTTTCTCCTTCTCAGTGGCTAGGCCATCTCAGACAAGAGTGAAGAGTCATACAGTCATAGAGACTTACAGCATTGCCACCTCTGGCAATGAAATAATATCAGGAACGGAAAATACCTCGAGCCAGCTCAGTTGCCCTGCAAGTGGATGGTTATAAAGTTCTCTCTGGCCTTTCGGACTCTGACATCTTGAGTCACCTCCTGCCCTGTGTGTCCATCGTTTGCAGGGAGCTCCACCTCAGCGTCTAGACCCTGTACATCATTCATCCTGACCTCATGTAAAGTGGCCGAAGGAAGTGTCCAGGTAGGCCCTAGTGTGAAGGAGCTATCAGGAGAACCCTTCTCCTCCACCAGCCGTGCCATAGGAACCCTACTCTGAGCAACCTATACCCTTGTGTGTTGAGGGTATGGTGGCTTCAATGTGATGGCTTGCAGTCCTAGAGATAGTACCTTGGGGAAGATGAGGTTTTGAGTGAGTCTGTCTTTTCCATTGACTCTTGCTGACATCAGAGATCACAATCAGGACATGATTCCCTAATGGGGGAACATCGGAATTGGAGTTGATGAGGAATATTGAGATTCTTGTTCACTCTGAATTGAAGCCCTGTAGGAGGTCTCACCTACAGGAAGCAGAGTGGGGAAGATCAATGACCTTCTTTCTACACTGCAGCCCGAAAACGCTGTTCACCTGGGTGGTGTTCTCTGGTTTGATTTATTGTTGTCACATGTACCTAAGTAAAGTGGAAAGTTTGGTTTTGCATGCAGTGCAGGCAGACCATGCTATACAAACAGATACAGGTCATGGGATGTTTAGACAGAGTGAGGAGTACAAAGTTATGGCTGCACAAAAGCAAAATCAACACTAGATTTGCAATTTGGGAGGTCCATTCAGCAGTCTGATAACAGCAGGGAAGAAGTTGTTCTTGGCCCTATAGGTATGTGTGTTTAAGCTTTTGTTGGACCAGAATCTAGTGGCACGGCCTCTTCTGCTGGCCATCTGCAAAGAGCACTCCTCTCTCTTGCACCCACCCCATCCACCAGGTCCCTGTCAGAGAAATCTGGCACCATCTTCGCTGTCAATGAGTTGGTCAACCTCAGAACGACAGTGCACATCTGGGCGCACTACGCTTTATTGAGGGCATGGGCACTGGGAGAGCCAATGTTTCTGTGGATACCACAGTGTATGATAAGAGGGAGCAAACATCTGATGTGAAGGGTGCCGTAGCAGTGGGGTTGGTCATTAATGTGGTGCGTTTGGTAAGAAACAGGAAGAGAATTTGCCAGGATTCACAGCAATAAATCCTCAACCCAAACCCAACCCAATTCAGACTTAGCCAAAAAAATGAAAGCGTGGGATTCGACTCATTGCGTCAAATCAATATGGACATACATCTACTGCAGTTGGAGCAAGAGCAGAGGCTCTTAGTGAAGGGGAAGTTAATTCCATAGTTAGGGTATTTAAAGAGATGCCTGCAGATTGACTTCTTGACCTGTTGGTGAGAGGTTGATCTCATTGTTGAAGGGAGGAAGGACAGATTGGGAAAGTCTGACTCCAACAGCAAGAATCTAAATCCTGACCCCCTCACCTGATTAAGTTATCACAGTCATCATAATTCTCAGCCCTTCAGAGCTGTCCGGACAGTCTGAGAGTCCAGGGAACAGAAAGCTCGCCTTCTTTCATGTTCCCACATCAATATTTGCTCTTACCTTTGAATGAGTTTCTGTCCCCGTGATAAGAAGGTCATGTCGCTTTGTCTCTGGGCAGATTTATTGTGAAGTCATGTGGACCTCTCCCAAAGGCAGGTTCCATGTGAGACCCGTCCACCATTTGTCCTAAAATCAAAGGAAGCAGTTATGCTACTCTCACCCCTCTTCATCTAACCCGATCAAAATAACGGTCATATTGAATGTCACCATTATTTTTAAAATTGAAGGAAAATTAAGCTGTGGAGAGAGAGAGCATTGAGTGAAGGAAATGGGGTTGACTGAAGACCTGGGAATTCAAGGAGCTGGAAACGTGTCTCGTGCAGAATGTGAGTCTGAGAACGAGTGATATGAAGGCAGAGAACTGTCTTGTAGAGTTGGGGGAGCATGGTACCCTGGAGTGTGGATGGTAAGACTGGGATATCACGTCTTGGGATCCATTCCTGCTTGGTGTTAAGAGATGAAACAGCAGGGAGGAGGCAATTTGTGGTAAAATTTGGAGTTGTCTTCACTCTCGAGGATGGTAATAAAAGGGTTCAGCTGGGGAACAGCAACGGGCTTGAAAGACGTGGTGAAGCCAGATCTAGCTGGGGATTGTCAGATCAGTTTTATACAAAGTCCATCTCAGCTAATAGCCTTCAAATTCCAGGCCACAGCATTGCATAGACAGTGGAGCACAAAAAGATAAAGCACGTGATTAGGCTGGAACTTTCCGGATGGTCAATCTGAGGGCAGAATAGCTAAAACCGAGGAACGAGTGGGAACAGTGACAGGCAGAAAATGATCCACACCAGAGGGAGACATTGACTCGTTCCCCAGTGGCCCACACTCCGTGACCTCTTTCCTAAAGAGACTGTTTCATGTTTGCTTCACAGTTTGACAGCTACACTGGCCAGTATTGGAGCTGCAAGTATACCCAGTGCCGGCCTGGTCACCATGCTGTTGATTCTCACTGCTGTTGGCCTACCCACACAAGACATCAGCCTCCTTGTAGCTGTTGACTGGCTCCTGTAAGTAAAAACCCTTCTGTTCAAAAGTTCAATCAAATGGTTTCTGTTTTCACCTCATTTCAAGAACCTGAAGCCCTCTCCTGGTACCCCTTCGTGTGTCTGGGCCAAACTATTTTAACAGTCTGTGTCAGAGGTCCGAGGGGAATACACCTGTCACTTATGGACTGGACTTCGCTCCTGTGGGTTTACAACTGCAGCTTGCAATGTTTTATGGGATACAACGAGATGGCTAAGTGAATGGTACACAAAGCTTGTTGTAATGCGTGATAACCTATTTATGCCTGATGGTGATGACAGACCACTAATAAACTCCCCCAAACAGTGCTGCTAGGGTCATTATTCCTTGAGTCCTTTGTTATATCTGCATAGTATGAGCTGACGGTACCCAACGGTTTTAACAGAGACCGTGTGCTGAGAATGAAGTGTGGGGTTGAATGATGTGAAGAAGACAATAATGGGATTACAGACAGCTATCGATAAATTGACTGAATGGGCAAAAATATCTGGCAGACTAGTATAATGCTTTAATCTTTTAACTCTGTTTCTCTCACTATTTTGTACTTAAGCATTTTTTGTAATGAGCTACTTTGTACCTATGATGGTGCCGTGTGTGACAACATTATACACTTTTCACCATACTCCTGTAACCGAATACACATGACAATAAAATCTAAATCTAAATCCAAATAATGCAGCAAAATGTGATGTTATCCACTTTGGAAGGAAAACTATAAATTCCTTTTTTAAAAAAATGGAGAACAACTGCAGAATTCTGAGATTCACAGGGATTTAGGCATTCTAGTGCAGGAGTTACAAAAATAAAGTCAGTTTACAGGTACTGTCCATAATGAAGAGCGCTCATTGAATGCTATCCTTTATTCCAAGGGGAACTGAGCATAGAGGGTAAGGTGTTGTGGTTCATTTATACAAGGTATCTCAAATGCCTTGTTGCCGTTTTTGATCTCCTTGGGTGTAAATATGATTAGATAAGATTCCCTACAGTGCGGAAACAGGCCCTTCAGCCCAACAATTCCACACTGACCCTCCGAAGAGTAACCCACCCAGACTCATTTCCCTCTGACTAACACACCTAACACTACGGGCAATTTAGCTCTTGCCAATTCACCTGACCTGCACATCTTTGGACTGTGGGAGGAAACCGGAGCACCCGGAGGAAACCCACAGAGACACGGGGAGAATGTGCAAACTCCACACAGTCAGTCAACCGAGGCTAGAATTGAACCTGGGACCCTGGTGCTGTGAGGCAGCAGTGCTAACCACTGAGTCACTGTGCTGCCCTGTTGGAGGCAGTTGCAAGATAGTTTACTGTTTCGGTGCTGGACTGAAAGCTGGTTGTCTAGTAAAGAAGGATAATACAGGCTGAGCTTGTTTACAGTGTGAGCGGTGACTTGGTTGAAGTGTATAGGACACCGAATGGTGGTTGCAAGGTGGACGTGTTTCCTCTTGTGGGTGAATAAAGAATGAGGGGCCACCATTTTGAAATTAGGGGCCACCCTTTTAGGACTGAGAGGAATGGAATTTCTCTCTCTGAGCTGGGTGCAATTCGGAACTCTTTGCCTCAGAAGAGGGTGGAAGTGAGATCATTCTTTGCAAGACAGGGACATCAAGGCTAACCAGGGGTAGATGGGAATGTGGAAATTGGAACACAAGCAGGTCAGCCATGGTCCTACGTTGACTGCGAGAACAGGCTCAAGGGGCTGAATGGTCTACCTCTGCTTCTAATTTGGAAGGAAGCGAATATACAGTCACCAAATTTGCAGACAACACAAAAGTGGGCGGAAAGGCAGTTTACAAATGGGATACAAACAATTTACAGAGATATTGATAGGTTAAGTGAGTGGGCAGAAATTTGGCAAATGGAGTATAATCTGGGAAAACGTGAAATTGATTTTTATGGAAGGGAGAACAAAAGAACAGGGTATAATGATAAGGTTAAGGAACCGTGGTTTACTAAAGAAACTATCTCTTGTTAAGCGGAAGAGGGAGACTTCTGTGACGTTGAGACGAGGTGGTCTAGATGAGGCGATGGGGAGTTACAGATGACCTAGGAAGGATTTAAAGAGAGAATTAAGAAGAGTAAGGAGGGGTCTTTAGTAGATAGAATATAGGAGAACCCTAAAGCTTTCTATCGGTATGTGAGGAATAAAAGGATGACTAGGGTAGGAATAGGTCCAGTCAAAGACAGAAATGGGAGGTTGTTTGTGGACACTGTGGAGATAGGAGAGGTGCTAAATGAATTCTTCTTATGTGTTTTCACTCAAGAAAAGGAGAACATTGTAGAGGAGAAGACTGAGATACAGGCTATTAGACTTGAAAGGATTGAGGTTCATAAGGAGGGGGTGTTATCAATTCTAGAATGTGTAAAAGTAGATAAGTCCCCTGGGCTAGATGGGATTTATCCGAGGATTCTCTGGGAAGCTAGGGAGGAGGTGGCGGAGCCTTTGGCCTTGATCTTTGAATCATCATTGTCTACAGATTTTGTCCTGGAGGATTGCAAATGTTGTGCCCTTGTTGATGAAGGGCAGTAGAGATGACCCAGGTAATTATAGACCAGTGAGCCTTACATCTGTTGTAGGAAAGGTTTTGGAAAGGATAATAAGAGATATGATTTATAATCATCTGGCAAGCAACAATTTGATTAGAGATACTCCACATGGTTTTGTCAATGGCAGATCGTGTCTCACAAACCTCATTGAATATTTTGAGAAGGTGACCAAGCATGTAGATGAGGGTAGGGCAGTTGACTTGGTGTACATGGAGCTCAGTAAAGCCTTTGATAAATGTGGAGACATAGGATTGAGGGTGGTTTAGCAGTTTGGATTAGAAACTGGCTTTCTGTAAGAAGGCAACGAGTGGTGGCTGATGGAAAGTATTCAGCCTGGAGTCCGGTTACTAGTGGTGTGCCACAAGGATCTGTTTTGGGACCACTGCTATTTATCATTTTTATAAATGACTTGGACGCAGGCAAAGGATGGATGGGTTAGTAAGTTTGCAGATGACACTAAAGTCGCTGGAGTGTTGGACAGTGTGGAAGAATGTTACAGGTTGCAGGGGGACTTGGATAAACTGCAGAATTGAGCTGAGAGGTGGCAAATGGAGTTCAATGCAGATAGATGTGAGGCAATTTACTTTGGGAAGAATAACAGGAAGGCAGAGTACTTGGTCAATGGAAGGATTCTTGGTAGAGTGGATGTGCAGATGGATCCTGGTGTCCATGTACACAGATCCCTGAAAGTTGCCACCCAAATTGATAGTGCTGTTAAGAAGGCATACGGTGTGTCAGATTTTATTGGTAGAGAAATTGAGTTCTGGAGCCGTGATGTCACAAAACGCTAGTGTAGCCACACTTAAAATATTGTGCACAGTCCTGGTCACCCCATTACAGGAAGATGTGGAAGCATTGGAAAAGGTGCAGAGGAGAATTACCAGGATTTTGCCCGGTCTCAAGGGAAGGTCTTGTGAGGAAAGGCTGAGAGACTTGGGTCTGTTCTCATTGGAGAGAAGAAGACTAAGAGGGGATATGATAGAGACGTACAAGATGACTAGAGGATTAGATAGGGTAGATAGTGAGAGTCTTTTTCCTAGGATAATGATGTCAGCTTGTACAAGGGGGCACAGCTATAAATTGAGGGGTGATAGATTTGAGATAGATGTCAGAGGCAGGTTTCTTTACTCAGAGTGGTAAGGGCGTGGAATGCCCTGCCTGTCAATGTAGTTAACTCAGCCACATTAGGGAGATTTAAACAATCCTTGGATAAGCACATGGATGATGATGGGATAGTGGAGGGGGATGGGCTTAGATTAGTTCGCAGGTCAGCACAACATCGAGGGCCGAAGGGCCTGTTCTGCGCTGTATTGTAGAATGTTCTATTGTTTAAATGGGGAAAAACTGCACAAAGCTGCAACACAAAAGAACTTAGAGGGTACTTAAGTACGAAACACAGGAGGCGAGCACACAGGAACAGCAGGTAAGTCAGCAAGGTTGATGGAATATTGGCCCTTATTTCAATGAGGCTGGAGTCGAAGAGTAGTGAAAGCTTACTGCTACTGTACGAGGTGATGGTGAGACCACACCTGGAGTACTGTGAGCAGCTTTAGTCCCTTTGTTTAAGGAAAGGTGTTATTCCATTGGAGGCAGTTCGGAGAAGGTTCACTGGGATGATCCTTGGAATGAAAGAATTGTCTCATGAGCAAAGGGTAAACAGGTTGGGACTCCACTCACTGCAGTTTACAAGAATGAGAGATATCGGATTCTGAATAGGTTTGATCGGATAAAGATTCCCCTCATAGGAAAATCTAGGACCAGAGGGTATCGTCTCAGAATAAGGGGGCACCACTTTAATTCCGGGATGGGGAGGAATTTCTTCTCTCAGAGGGTTGAGTGTCTTTGGAATTCCTCGCCACAGAGTGGGGGCAGAGTCCGTGTCTATGGTTAAGGCTCCAACAGATAGATTCTCGATCAATTGGGGAATACAGGGAAAGGGCAGGAAAGTGGATGTGAGGAATGTCGGATTAGCCACGATCCAGTTGAAGGGTTGAGGGGCTGAATGGCCTTCTCCAGTTTCTATTTCTTCTGTTCTTATTAATTCAGATGTTCCACTGTCAGAGGACCTGAATGAAAGAATTTCCCTCAGTGGCAAGGAGAGGCTGGGGTATTCAGACCCTTCCCTCAACCATTCTGAAATCAACCAATGGGATTGCAGTACAGGCAGCGGCATTACATCCCCAGGAATGTCTGGAATCTCCTATTTTAATGTGGAAAAGTCTGCTCACTTCCCCATTAGTATTTGGCTAAGGTGCATAAACAATACCCCAGTTCTCAGCTCAATATTCCAGCAAAGTACATAGCATTCCCAAATTCCCCAGCTCGCTCTTTGGGATCAGCACATCAATATTCCATCAGTGCCACTTCCCAACCTTAACTTCCTGCCAAATCTGGAGTTTTCAGACCCCCTCACTAACACCTGCTTACATACATGTAGAGGTTAGAATGAGTTAACGTGCACAGACACAAACACGTACACACACACAAACACACACCCACCCTACCTGTGTGCAGATTACACACACACACACAGACACACACACACAGACACACACACACACACAAACACACACCCACCCTACCTGTGTGCAGATTACACACACACACAGACACACACACACAGACACACCCACACACAGAAACACACACACAAACACACACCCACCCTACCTGTGTGCAGATTACACACACACACAGACACACACACACACAAACACACCCTACCTGTGTGCAGATTACACACACACACACACAGACATACACACAGACACACACAGACACAGACACATATACACACACACACACAGACACACACATATATACACACACACACACACACACACACACACACACACACAGACACACACACATACACACACACACACACACACACACACACACACCTACCTGTGTGTAGATTGGCTGTCATGTTTCCTACCACAGTGACTGCAATTAAAGAAAAGGTACTTTGTGGCAGTAAAACTGTTTCCACTGTGTAGTGGTGGTGACCGGTGCTATGAAAATGCAGTCTCTGTTTATAGATGCTCATGGTGCCTCAGAAGAGCACTACACAAACTGCTTTTCAGAAACATGCTGTGTGCGTGTGTGTATCTGTCTGTGTGAATCATAGAATCCCTACAGTGTGGAAACAGGCCATTCTGCTCCACAAGTCCAAACCGACCCCCTGAAGAGTATCCCACCCAGACCCATTCCCCTACCCTATTATCCTATAGTAACCCCTGACTAACGCTCCTAACCTACACATACCTGAACACAATTTAGCATGGCTAATTCGCCTAACCTGCACATCTTTGGCTTGTGAGAGGAAACCGGAGCATCTAAAGAAAACTCACGTAGACAGGGGGAGAATGTGCAAACTCCACATAGACAGTCGCCCGAGGCTGGAATCGAACCCGGGTGTGTGTATGTGTGTGTGTGTGTCCCTGTCCATCCCCTCAACATTGTGACATAGCAGTGTCGTCACCTCAGACACGGTTGTCGTGGGAATCTGAGTAGTTGTCTTTGTATTTTGCCTGTCTCATTGCAGAGACCGGATGAGGACCTCTGTGAATGTCGTCGGTGACTCTTTTGGAGCTGGCATCGTCTTCCACCTATCGAGGGAGGAGCTGGCAAATATCGATGCCCAACACGCTCGGCTGGAAGAGGAGCGGTTGCTGAAGGCTGTCCTATTGCACGATGGCACAAAGGCCTACCAGGAGAATAACTCGAACCCTGGCAATTACTCAGGCAACAACACAGTGGAAGAAAAGGATGGCAAGGTACATTTGATATACACCGATATCGAGACCTGCATTTAACACTGCCTTGTTTCCATCCAACTCTCTCCATTCCCATCTGTTTGTTATATCAGTCGATATATACCTCAACTCTCACTGTGGCTAGGAGCTTCACAAAATTTATAAAGAGATAAAGGGAGCATCAGTTTGTTATAATAGTGTCTACTCTGCTTCTTTCAGACACTTGAATTTAATGCCATATCCCTTATAACCTTCTGAGGACAGGTTGTGTAGATGAAATACATCCATTATAAAGTATTGATGAAAATTTACATAATTCAACTTCTCCAGATTCCTTTTGTCCTCTTAAAGCTGAGGTCTCCCTGGCAGTGAAAGGAGAACGTATATTGTATGTTCCAGCCTCAGTGCCAGTTTAACACAGTGAGAGACGACGGGTGGAGAGATTAATCTGAGACGTGCCACGTCTCAGTGAGGTTGGGAATGGAAAGGGGGAGTTAGGGTCATAGGCATCATGGTGACCTCCTTGCCTTGTGCAGGAATTGACCCCACACTGTCTGGGTACATTGCAAACCAGCCATCCAGCCAACTCAGCGAACTAACCTCTTTAGTGAGTGGGAACAAAAGGGGATGAGGAAGCCAGGGGGTGGATGTAGTCAACGTGATAAACCGAGAACCCTCGTCCAGGTAAGCAAGAGGATAGCCCCCAGAGCTGATGGGCATCGGGGGAGGGGTGGGGTCAGTGATGGAGGGAAGGGGAGGGCAGTGATTGAGGGACGGCTCAGTGATTGAGAGAGGGTGAGTGTTTGAGGGAGGAGTGACTAATTGAGGGTGAGTCAATGAGGGAGATGAGTGATTGATTAAGGGAAGTATAAGGGGAGGGGTAGTTGAGGGAGTGGTCAGTGAATAAAGGAGAGCGAGTTAGTGATTGAGGGGGTGAATGAGCAAGGGGTCAGGGTTTAGGGGGTCAGTGATTGAGGGAGGGCTCAGTGATCGAGGCATGAGTGGTTGAGGGAGGTGAGTAGTTGAGGGAGGGTGAGTGAGTGAGGGAGGAGGGGGTCAGTGATTGATGGGCGTGATGACAATTGGTTGAAAAGTGAGACAGGCCAGAATTGGAGGTTGGGAGGGAGAAATGTTCTTTTGAGGGGCCCAGAGAGGATGTTGCTCCTCGTGACACCTCCCCCTGTCCCCCCCAAGATGGTGAGGTGAAGGTGCCACCTACCTCCCACCCATCCCCCCCAGATGGTGAGGTGAAGGTGCCAGCTACCTCCCATATTCAGCTGGTGCCCTTGTACATTGTGATGGTCACCTTTTCTGATTAAGTCCCAACACCGTCATTATCAATCCTTCTCCCTTGTTCTTTAAAAATGAAGAAATAACTTTTGCCCTCCCCACTGAACCCTAGTGGTGAGATTCAGTGATGGATTGATGTTTATCCTTGTGAGGTGAATATCATGATTAGTGGAGATGCTCATGGACACCCAGACACAGGGACAAGGGGAGATCTTTCAGATAATTTCATCGAATCAGAACAAGTGCTATCTCCCCATTCTGCGAATTGTAATGTTCCCTGGGAATGAACGTAAATCTGAATAACTCCATAATTTCTGCAGCCTCAGCGCAGGTAGCTGAAGGTGGGTTCTTTATCTGCTACAAAACAACAACAACCATATCTTGTGTATGTGAGACACTAGAGGTGCGAGCCATTGATTGCGATACCATAGGTAAAAACAATGACTGCAGATGCTGGAAACCAGAGTCTAGATTAGAGTGGTGCTGGAAAAGCACAACAGTTCAGGCAGCATCCGAGGAGCAGTAAAATCGGTGTTTCGGGCAAAAGCCCTTCATCAGGAATACATACCATATGAAGCTCTGTTGGCCAGGCTGGTGTTTTGGGGTATACAGACTGTTAATCTATGAATTATGTTCATCACAAGCATTTGTTGAGCTCATGTGTCTGTAATGTATATGGCTATATTTTTACACATGTCTATTCATTCCACCCCCCTCATCGTCTGTATGTACTGATGAACGCGTTCTGCTCTGAACATCTTCGTTTCTTCTGTCCTTTGGGGTTTCCTGTATGTGTGTCCTCTGGAGTATCCCGGGGCCTTTGCTGAACTGTGGGTTTCCGAGCTTGAGGAAGGAGCAGCAGATTGAGACTTTCGGTCTCGTATTCAGCCAAGGAGAACAAAACAGCCTTTTTATATTGCCAAAAAAAAAACTCAAACTTACTTCAGTTCAATTTGTCCTCACAGGAGGTTGGTCCTTTGGGGACTATGAGCTCTGAAACCCCACCCTCAAAATATAAGTTGATGAAGTTGTTAAGTTACTATTATTGAGTGAGGCAATTGTGACTCAGTGGTTAGCATTGCTGCCTCAGAGGCCCAGGTTCAATCCCATCCTCAGACAACTGTTTGCGTGAAGTTTGTACAGTCTCCCCGTGTCTGCATGGGTTTCCTCTCACATGGATATGCAGGCTAGGTGGGCTATCCATAGGAAATGCAGAGTTACGGAGATAGGGTAGGGGGATAGTTTCGGGTGTAGAGGGTCAGTGTGCACTCGATGGGGCTGAAGAGCCTGCTTCCAAGCTGTAGGGAATCTATGAAAAGTTGAACACAAGCCACGGAGACTAATCCTTAGATTGAATTCTAAAATGGGGTTGGGGTCATCCTGTCCTGTATTCCCTTCGTCAAAATGTCAGTTGGTAACAGACAAGTTGGTCAGAAGGTTCAAATCCTGAAGCAGAACACAGTCATGGCCCAGAGTCCCAGGGCAGGACTGAGTGGGTGCTGTCAGTGTCAGAGGCGTTGTCTCTTAAGTGAGATATTATAAACGAAAGCCCCAATTTAAAACCTTCCAGTCCTCCATTAGCTGGCAATTGAACAAAAATATATAAAATCAACAATATATAAAAATATGGAAGAGGCTTCTCCAACTAATCACTGACCTTATGGTGGTCTCTTTAGTTCAGTAATGACAAACACACTGTGACAGGCACAAACCTTGCTGCTCCTGTTAATGTCAACTCTGGCCATCAATAGCCACGCAGGTTTCAACAAACATCATTCACGCCTTCAAGGGCAGCTTGAGAAAGCGACAGACCAACTGGATATTGCCAGGAAGTTGTTTTTAACACAGATTTGATGAGCTGAAGGGCTGTTACTGTGCTGTAGACTTCTCTGACTCCATGAAGCAGAAAGAATCCAACATGGCCACCATCCCTGGGGCTGTGCGCTCTCTGTGGTGGCCATTGGTCAGAATCGTGTGAGGTTTAGCACATCTGCCTGACAGATCAGACCTCAAAAGGAAAACTTGAGATGGAGTGAACAGGCAGAAATGATACGACAGCACACAATGAAGTGAATTTGAGTCATTTTTTGGAGGGGCTGCTTTGGAAGGTTGATGAAACGAGGTGTGACCTCAAGATATGAGCTGTTGGGGTTGTGGGGCGGTGGTTGATTTTGAGTGATTGAATTGCCTTTCATTACAATCTCAATTTTTATTCCAATGAAAAAGTCAAGGGAGATGTACAATGTGGCAGGTCTGCTGTCACGTGTATTGTCAATGTGAAATCACCGCTATCATTTTTAGCTCAATGCTGAGGGGGGATTATGTCAGTTCAGTAACCTCTCTGGGCTCAAATACTGATTGGATACACAAGCATCACCTGAACAGGAAATTTTCAGCACGCAACTCGCTCCTGCTCTCTTGATTTTGATATTTCTCTTTATCTGAAGTGCCTTGCTCTGCCTGAGTTAGATTTCCCTTCACATTACTTCCAGGTGACCAAGGCCAAAAATGGCACAGCTGCTGACCACACAATTGTTGAGGAGGAACCATGGGACCACGAAAGCTGAGGGGACAGAGAGAGAGAGAGAGAAAGAGAGACACCCAGTCCTATCACCCATGAGCCCCCTCTCCCTCCCGAAACTCTGCTGAGGTTGTTCATCCGACAGGAAACAAAATGATAACATGTCAAAATCCTTTTCCTTTCTCGTTCTTTTCATCTAAATGTGGTTGTTTTAGCTTAAGGTCCAAATAGTGAATACTGGAGCTGGTAAAGGGGATTCTGTTTGGCTTTTTCCAGTAACTGTGTATTAGTACTTTTCAGATTTCCAAGCGGCGGGAGTGGGACTGAGCTGGGCAGCCCAGTGGGTACAACCAAATTCAGCACAAGTGCAAAGGTCACAGTTGCTCCACATGCAAACCCATCATCCCACTCACCCCGCCCTCAGCCTTTGACCTGATGGAGAATTGTTTGTGCCATTCAGTTTATTGCTCACATTGTACAGCAGCTTAATTGAATTTCCATTGCTGCACAGCCAGGGCTTTTGAGGTTCCCGGTGTGCCACGGTGGATTTTGCCAGCTGTACAGTTAGCGTTACCGTCAAGCACAACACGTCATCGACCCACCTTCTCAGGATTGGCCATTCTCAGGGATGTGATCCGGCTTTATGCTCGCTCCACTGCCGTTTAGTAAAACCCTCAAGTGCTTTAGTCCAGTGACGATACCACGTTCCCGCCCTCGTCCCACCTTCCTTGAAGTCAAAAGTGTGAATCCTGCCAGGTGGGTCCACGGCCATGTCACGCACAGCATTCTTGGAAATGGGCAACATTAGCCACTAAACTAGGCCCGAGGAGTCACCCTTCGGCACAGGGTTTCCCCAGTTTGTCAGTGAGGTGTTAGGGTGATTGAGCTATCACAGATGATGCTAAGCCCATTCCAGAAGGCTGTGGACCAATTCTCTGAACTTTCCACATCAGAATATCTTCTTCCTTCAGGGACCAGAAGGAATTGAATTAAACATTCCAGTGTGTGTGTGAGGGGTAAGCAGAAAGGTTGTTCCTGTCTTGAGCCTTTCAAAAGCCTTCCTCTGCACCAGAACTTGAATTACTATCCTGACTCACTCCCATACTTCAAGAATCCTGCGAGCAAAACCCAGACTCCAGGTTGATGGGCCTGACCGGGAGGTGGCAAGGTGGATCTGTGCTACAGCTGGTGTTTAAAACCCCTCACACTCGATCTACCCTTGTCCCAGCTTAACGCACCAGCATAGCTACCCTCAGAAAGGGAGGAAAGGGCGTCACCTTGCACTGCACCAGTGAGATCAGAGATCCCTTGTCATTAATGACACTTATGTTCAGAACAGTTTTGAGATAGTAATAGGGTTCAGAGTTCCCCTTAAATTTGAGCAAACTCTTCTAGTATCAGTGAAATGTATAAAGTCAGCCGGAAGCCTAGATACCTGCCCTTAGATAAAACAGTGCCTCCTGCAGGAGTAAGAATGTACTGAGCCAATATGAACGACACGTCAAATACAGTAAATGTAGGAAACTGATATTCTATTCAGACACATTGCCTGGTTGGACTATGCGCAGTTATTTGTTGTTTGAACACTGAATGCACTGCAATCCCGATCAGCTAAGGATGGAGTTCCCTAACCAGCCAGAGATGGACAGGGTAGGTGAACCTTCGCCCCCATCCCACGCAACCCCAGAAGCCCTTGGCATAGCACAACAACTAATGTGAGAAAAACTGGCTTCTGACCCAATCGATGGTTAAGGTGCCACTGTAAATGGTTTCTGGTGGAGCGTATCCATCTGCTACTGGCAAAAAGGGCATTAATTAAATATTGTCACTGCACAATCTCCTCCCCAGACTCTGTCTTTGATCTTAGCACAATGGACAAGCACAATTTTATGATGAACTTACTACAAACTTCACGACAGTGCAATGCGATGCCAGTATCCTGAGGAGTGGGAGGGAGCTCTTTGCCCAGAAACTAGTGAGGGAAGGTACATCTCTCTGGAATGTCTTGCCCTAGTATATTTGTCAATAGTAATGTAAGGATCCCATAGCCCAACACACCCTGTCCTGGTTAAACTGAAAGGTACCCATATGCACTGGATTGTGATTTTAAAAACAAAACAGTGTTGTTCTTTTCATGCGACAGGTAAGAGTAGATTGCAAGTCTATGCAATCAAAGTTAAAACCCTCCACTGAGAGATTTCACAAGTGAATCAAGTCATTGGAATAAGTTGTCAGGTATCAATCCTTGATGCAATGACTTTTTAAGGATCCAGTTGGTTCTCTGTTGTTTGGTGTTAACTTTTTTTTTTAACTTTCTTGGACTATCTCTTTGAGCTGTTGTATTACTGTGGACTGTTATTAAATTGTGTACTCTTGTGTCTAATATAAACCTTGCATGATGTGTACTGCTCATACCACTATGAAACAAATGGGCAACAATGGGTGTTAATTGTTCTTACTTTTTGACATAACTTTTATAACGCACATGTAACCTCGTAACATCAGCTTTCCAAATCCCAAAAAGAGCGTTTTCTGCTTTTTGACAGCTAGAGTTTTTTTTTGTGTGGTTTCAAACTGATGATAGGCTGAGAATATGCAATGCACTGGCGAGTCAGAGGGTATGTGGTTTGGGAAATGATTCGAATGACTGCTGATTGGAATTTGAGCAAATTCGAGACCATGAGCTGACAGCAGGTGTCATTTTCACCGCCCCATTTTCAGTGATTTAAAAATCCCACCTCTGTCAGCAATTTGTGTGTGATACAGATGCCACACTAGCCATGGGTGAGTAGGCTCATTCCAGCTATTAGCTGACCAGCAGCTGGTAAAGGTGCCTGATGGTTACTGGTGTAGTCTGGCCAGGAACATGTTGATGTCAGCCCTCTCTGTGCAGGAGAGAAACGATCGGATAATCCAGCTACCTGGGTTAAACCTGGCAAGGACACAAAGCACTCAGGGAAACCATCCACTCTGAGGTACTGTGCTCCTACACCTCACTGGTGTCCCGCTGATTTATGGAAATGTGTTTGACAAGGTTGTGTGCAAATGAGTGGAATTCTGGGCCCTGGTCGAGTGGGCACTGGGATCGCAGAGCTTCAGGATTTTAAACAGCACGCATACACAGACACGCTTGCACACAGACACACGTGCACACAGACACGCACACACAGACACGCATGCACACAGACATGCGCACACAGACACGCATGCATACAGACACGCATGCACACAGACATGCGCATACAGACATGCATGCATACAGACACGCACACAGACACGCATGCATACAGACATGCATGCACACAGACATGCATGCACACAGACACACATGCACACAGACATGCGCACACAGACACGTATGCACACAGCGACACACACACACAAAGCTAGCTCACTCTTTTGCCTTTCCCATCATTAATGAAGAAGAAAAAACACCCAGCAAGTTTCCACCTAAAGAGTCAATTCTGCAGCAAAGTGTCCGGCTGGAGGGACAGAGTTATTGTTTGGTTTGAACTCAGTGACCTTCAGAGACAGCAAGGATGTGTCTTCCCCTCATCATCTTTGCCAAATAAACATGAGGGGCTCTTGGTTCTAAAGGCCTGGTCTTTTCTAAGGACTGTGTGTGAGTGATAAAGCTCAAAA
This sequence comes from Chiloscyllium punctatum, assembly GCF_047496795.1. Classification (NCBI taxonomy): domain Eukaryota; kingdom Metazoa; phylum Chordata; class Chondrichthyes; order Orectolobiformes; family Hemiscylliidae; genus Chiloscyllium; species Chiloscyllium punctatum. The sequence continues at coordinate 14,728,224 of NC_092760.1, forward strand.
AGGTGCTTTGTGGCAATTTGCATAGCAGTGGACTTCAGGATACCTATATCCATCTTGTGTCAACAGCTGTTTTAAAATAAACCTGACTTGCAATGCTATTAGATGCGATCAGATGCTGTGATGCAATGAGATGGCCCAGTGAGGCATTCCTGTTCGATGTAGTTTCAAAGGCTGGTCATTCAGGTACACCCTCCTGTGGCCCTGGTTGATTTGAGCCTCTGTACTGCAGTGACCACTCTTGTTAAACCAAGATAGATAGATCAATGTGAAAAGTGTTGGTCGGAGGTTGTCCAAGACTCTTTCTGTCTTTCATCAACCCCCTGCTTACTCCATCCATCCTGTTCACACTGCCGTATCCCAATCCCTTCACAAAAGATACATTTAAGCTTTCGGTCATGCTATGGTAAAGAAATCACAAGCAGAATCTCACAGATCAGCGTTGCTGTCCCACCTGATTCTGGGAGGTGACAGTGTAGGATTCAATGGTTGAGGAACAACTCAGCCTGTTTGATATGGTATGCCACGTGGAGTCAGACTGGCTATAAGTGTCCCTTGGGAGAGATGGGGCATTCCACAGTCTCAAGATCACCTGAAGTGTTTGCATGACACTCAGGTCACGGTTGGCACAAATTCCTGAAGGTTTCATCACCACCTCCTACACCCACCATGCTCCCATCAGCTAATGTCAACTTGTTCCCACGTATTTATCTTGGGAATGTCAGAGGACCCACTCCTCAAAGAAACCAAACTGCTTACCTGACTGGATGGTTCCTGCTTGTTAATCACATAGTCCTTTTTCACCCCAACTCCTCTCAAAACCTATGCCTCCTTGAACTATCATCCCCTCAATGTTAAAAGACAACATTTAGATTTTCCTTCTATACTTAGTGGGCACCACGTCCCATCCCCCAATGGTTTTTCTTCTGGCATGTGCCTTGGAGACCAGAGACTTGTCTGCTGGAAGAGTTACCATTCCATGCCTCTGGGTGACAAACTGGGCACGCAGGGTGACACAGCGACCTCCCACACAACAGGAAATATGATCAGATCCCTGCTCAGAGCCATCGCGTTCCAACAGTGGGCTACACGTCTGCTGGTCAATGTACAAATTTCATTCTTTTCTCTTTCAAACCAGTAGCTGCTGCATCGACACGGATGGTTGAGGAAAGCGAGAGGGCTTTAATGGACAAAGTAGCTGTCCTGATGTATTTTCACCTTCTTTGAGGAGTGAGCTCTCTTTGATTTGGTGATTTTTGGTTGGGAAATGGAAATGGGAGTTCAGGGGGTGTATCCTCCTTGCAATTCTTCCTGTCCACCTGTGCAGTGTAAATATTCCCGACTCTGTTTGATGGCGTATGTTTGTGTGTAGCCGTCTGGTTCAGTTGGACAGCCAGGCAATTTGTCACGTTAAAATTGGTGTGTAACCGTGGTCGGTGTTGTCCAGGTACATGACATGTACCAGCGAGCCGGGTGCTTTCAGAGGAAGTCAGCCTGAAGTGTAACATGTATCCTTTCCCCTTCAATCAACTGGCTGCTTTTTAATGTCCGCAGTCTGCCAGTGAGTCACAATCCCTTGGTTCATACCAGCAGGCCATTCAGGGCTGTTCCCTCGGTTAGTCACTGTCTGTAGCTTGTGGCTGGATTGAATTGCTCTGCTCAACAGTACAGCAATAATAAATGCCTGTGCAGTTCTGACTGTACCCTAAGTACAGTCCACAGCATCCAGAGGGAACTGTGTTGGTAGAGGGAATCAATCACACAACTGGAGATGAGTACATACACACGCACACACATACATATACATAGGCATACGTGCACACATATATGCACAGATACGTATGCACAAAGGGACATATAGATATATACACAGACACACACAGACACATATACACAGATACAGGTGTGCACACATTTATACACACACACACAAATATATACGCATACGCACACAGGCATGCACCCACATACAGGCACAAATACACACATACATATTCACAGACATACACATAGATATATACCCACATCGATCGCAAGCTTTTCCTCTCCCTAAGGCAGTGAGGAAAATGCAGGAGGGGTAAACAATTCGGTAAGTTGGCCCAGGAGGGATACACGGTCCCTTCTCAGCACTTCAGCAATTTGATTCTGGGCAAGAAGGACCATGAATGATACGTAACCGATTAGATTAATGACCACTTAAAACCCTCACCTGACATTAGCACGCTTCCCCACCCCCCCCCCAACTTCCCAGCAAGTAGCTATTTTCTGACGTACCGACTGGGCTGGGAGGCACCCTCTATTTGCACCAATACATGACAGTCAGGGACTGGAAAAGGGAACAAGGGGTTGGCACTGAGAGACACCCTCCTGTCCTTGCCTCCAATCTTTGCTTGCCCATTCCTTGGTAGTAATATCAGTGTTACAGTGAACACATCCAGGGTAAATATGGTAATATCAGCATTGCAGTAAATACTGCCAGGATAAATACAGTGATATAAGTGTTACAGTAAATACAATCAAGTGAGTATCGTAATATTGGAGTTAAAGTAAACATTACTGGGGAAGATACAGTAACATCAGTGTTACATTAAACATCCTCCAGGTAAATACGGTAATATCAGAGTGACAGTAAATAATCCCAGGGTAAATACGTAATATCGGTGTTACATTAAACATCCTCCAGGTAAATACGGTAATATCAGAGTGACAGTAAATAATCCCAGGGTAAATACGGTAATATTGGTGTTACATTAAACATCCTCCAGGTAAATACGGTAATATCAGAGTGACAGTAAATACTCCCGGGGTAAATACGTAATATCGGTGTTACAGTAAATTTGGTAATATCGGTGTTACAGTAAATACACTGTGGGTAAAAAAGGTTATATCGGAGTGACAGTAAACATTCCCGGGGTAAATACAGTTATATCAGTGTTACGGTAAATACACTTGGGGTAAATATGGTAATATCGGTGTTACAGTAAACACTCCCAGAGTAAATGATGTAATATTGCATTACAGTGAATATTCCTGGGGTAATTAGGGTAATATCGGTGTGACAGTAAATATTCCCAGGGTAAATACAATAATATTGATGTTCCAGTAAATACACCCAGTGCAAATACGGTAATATCGGTGTTACAGTAAATACGGTAATATCGGTGTTACAGTAAATACGGTAATATCAGTGTTACAGTAAACACTCTTGGGGTAAATACAATGATGATGCGTGTGATAATAAACAGATTGAGGAATGAATTTAATAGTAATGTCACAGTAAACACTGAGGTGTAAATATGGCAATAATTAGTGTTGAAGTAATCAGCCTCTGAGGGGTAAATAGTCAGTGCCATTAATAACCACTCTATAGCTGTACGACAATAAATATCCTCTGGGAGTAATTAAATTAATATTGAGTATTATAGTAAATACACTCTGAGGGCTAAGTCTGTTAATAAACCATTCTACAGTAAATACCCTCTAAGAATTAGCTACACTAATAATGAGTGCTCCAGCAAATGTCTTCAGAGGATTAAATACAGTAATAATGAGTAAACACTAAAGACTCAATATGATGATCTTCAGTGGCATCTTAGATGCCCTCTGAGGAATAATTAGGACAAAACAGAGCTGGGGTCATCCCACTCTTGACATATAATTGCAGTAAAGACCAACAGTCACTCTGACAGGCACATCCAGGAAGAGTCTTCATCTTCATATGTAGCATCTTCATGGGGGATCCAGCAGTATTCCAGCACAATCCTACAGAATCTCACCCACCTCCCCTATTCCTCCAGCTTCCCTTCGCCCTTTCCTTTGTCTCCCAGTCACACTTCATCACCCCTCTCTTTATTTGCTCATTATTAATGAATGGTATACCATTTGCAATGACTGTGGTCTCAGTCTTGGCTAACTGTGGTGGCCAGACAGATTAACAATTCCCTTCCTGCCTGACGAATTGACCAGTAATGGAACAATGGGACATCGAGTTACAAGCATGGTTATAACTGACTTCCTCTGTCTAGACCCACATGCAGATAAAGAATTCTCTCTTCACTGTTTTATATAGAAGATTTTTTGATCTTTTGTATATTGTCATAATTTGCTGTTGGGATTACCATGTACAAACTTGCATCCTTTGAAATTAATTGGATTAATTCACTTTGTGTTATACTTTTGGTGTTATATACGTTTACAGAAAAATCTAATAAATGTTTATTGGTACCTCAATTTGAAGTGTGCACTGTGTTATTTGTTCTTTCCCTGTTATTATTTTTCTAATCACTTTATTTTACATTCTTGCCAAGTGTTTCTGAGGAACCAGTTCATCTAGGGAGCAAGGAAAATGAATGGAATAAAGCTGCGTTTCCCATTCTCTATTGAGGCCACGAGGGTCTATTTAGTTGCACTCCCATGTCAAAGGATAGGATCCTTTCTGCACTGTTCTCACTAACATCTCACAGCACAGGCCTTAACGACAATAGAAATAACAAACTGACACCAGTACAGAGAATGCTGGATAAACCTGGTACGGGACATTGGTTAGGCCACTTTTGGAATACCGCGTTCAATTCTGGTCTCCCTGTTCCAGGAACGATGTTGTGAAACTTGAAAGGGTGCAGAAAAGATTTACAAGGACATTGCGAGGGTTAGAGCTTTTGAGTTACAGGGTGAGGCTGAACAGACTGGGACTATTTTCCCTGGAGCATTAGAGGCCGAGGGGTGACCTGATAAAGGTTTATGAAATCATGAGGGGCATGGATAGGATGAATCACCAAGGTCTTTCTCTTAGGGTGGGGGAGCCCAAAACTAGAGGGGAAAGATTTAAAAGGGACCTGAGGGGCAACTTTTTCACACCGAGGGTGGTGCGTGTATGGAATGAGCTGCCAGAGGAAGTGATGGAGGCTGGTACAATTACAACATTTAAAATACATCAGGATGGGTACATGAATAGGAAAGGGTTTAGAGGGATTTACCTGCTGTACAGCTCCATGACTATAGATCTGGCAACATCTGTGGAGAGAGAAGCACACTTATGTTTTGAGTTTGGTATGATTTCTTAAGAACTGAAAGAATCTTTTGGAATTTTTAAAAATACTTTTGACAGGAGATGGAGGAGAGGGGAGATAATATAATGGGGTCAAGAGTGTGGTGCTGGAAAAGCACAGCCGGTCAGGCAGCATCTGAGAAGCAGGAGAATTGATGTTTTGGGCATAAATCCTTCATCAGGAATGAGGCTTGTGAGCCAGGGGGCTGAGAGATAAATGGGAGGGGGGTTGGGAGTGGGGGAGGGGGGGGGAGGTGAAGGTAGCCAGGTATATGATAGGTAGATGAAGATGGGAAAGAAAGTGATAGATTGGAGAGGAGGGTAGAGCAGATAGATGGGAAAGACAATGGACAGCTTACGAGGGCAGTGCCAAGTTTGAGACTTGGCACTGGGATAAGATGGGGGGGAGGGGAGAAAAGGAAATGGGGAAACTGGTGAAATCCACATTAATCCTGTTATGGACTAGGCCAGACCACTCAAAACACATTCTTAAGTAGGTAGCCCCAGATCATAACTTTGAAATTTGTTTTGGCAAGTGTACAGTGAAAATTACCCAGAGTAAGTTCACGAGGTTGAGTACCAGATTTTAATATAGACAAAAATGTATTCACAAAATTACACAATAAAACACAAAGAACAGAATAAAGAACACCTACAGAACTCAGCCTATCCAACTGGACTTAATTATGTTGTTCCGAATATATACAACAGACCCAATGAGCAAACTCCCTTTAAAAACCAGTATAAATGGAACACATGCTAACAGGTTGAAGTTGAAGGGCAGAGAGCGAGAGAGAGATTCCACACAGCTCCCCTTTGAACTTCCAATCAGTTGAAGACTGAACTAAAATTGCTCAGCTCAGCTAGAGAGCTGACCACTCCCCTCTCTTATACAGGTCACTTCTAAAACATGACCACTTTGGCCTGACATCTCATCTGTTTGCATATAAACAAAAGGTCTCTCAAAATCTTTTTCATCTCTGTACCAAACCAGACTGATCGGAGCCCAGCCCGGTTTAATGCCCCTCTGAAAGAAATCAAGGCCATAGTATGCTTGAGCCAAGGAATAGCTTTTAGAAATAAAAATGACTACCTTTGTGACACCTCCCCCCTTAAAAAAAACATGAACCATCAATACCAAAAGATGGCATCATTTTTTAACCCTTCAAAACCCAGTTAGCAGTCTAAACACACGTATTCACTATATTAACCATAAACATGCAAACACGCCAAACCACATGCAAATTCAGGCCGTGGCACACCTGCCACTGAATGCTTCCGTATTTCATTGGAGCCTCGATAACACATCAGTAAACACGTTTTCACAACCTGCCACATGCACAATTGTCAAATTGAATGGCTGCAACAACAAGCTCCATCAAAACAGTCTGACATGTTTGTCTTTAAAATTTTCCACAATATCAATGGGTTATGATCAGTGTATACAATTGTCTCAGATGCATTGCTGGTAATATAAACACTGAAATGTTGTAATACCAACATCAAACTTGAAGTCTCTTTCTCCACTGTTGGATATTTCTGTTGATGAACATTCAACTTCCTGGAAAAATACCTGGTAGGTCTTTCTATTCCCTCGTCATCCTCCTACAGGAGGATCGCACTGACACCCACATCAATGGCATCGATAGCCACCTTGAAAGGCTTTATCTAATTCAGTGTGGGGCAGTGGTTCACACAGTTTTTAGGCTGTCAAATGCCTTTTGACAGTCTGCTGTCCACTGAAACTTCTTGCCCCTTTTTTAACAATTCGGTGAGTGGAGCAACCACGCTGCTAAAGTTCGGCATAAACTTCCAGTAAAATCCACTCAATTCGAGGAACAGTAGTACTGCCTTTTTCGTTGACGGAATGGGAGATTCCACAATTACTTTCATTTTCGCATCTCTTGGGCCATTGGTCCATGTCCAGTAACATGGCCCAGGAAGGTGACTTGGGCTTTGGCAAATTCACTTTTAGCGAGGTTTACCACCAAGCCTGCCTTCCAAAGTCGATCGAACAAGTCTGATAAATGCTGTAAATGTTCCTTCCATAAGTGACTAAAAATCACCAGGTCACCAATGTACACCACACAATTGGGTAACCCGGCAATGACCTTATTAGTCACTCTCTGAAATGTGGCTGGAGCCTTTTTCATATCAAATGGTATGATTTTGAAATGATATAGTCCATTTGGTGTTACAAAAGCCAAAATTGCCTTTGCTCTCTCTGACAGAGGTACTTGCCAGTGGCCTCTGAGCAAGTCCAACTTAGAAATGTAAGTTGCTTGTCCCACTTTTTTGATACAGTCCTCCAAGCGTGGAATTGGATATGAATCAGTCTTTGTAACGGCGTTGACTTTGCGATAGTCCACATATAACCATTGGGTACCGTCCTGGCTTTGACACCAGCACTATGGGTGAGCTCCAGTCACATTAACTCACTTCGATTATGCCAGCTTGGAGCATGCGCTATATCTCCTGAACCTATGCCAACTTTAGAGGGTTATGCCTATAAGGATGTTGCTTAATTGGAACAGCATCTCCTATATCTATATCATACACAATTATGCTAGTGCTTCCCATTTTTTTCTGCATATCTCCCCATGTGATAGTAATAACTCTTTCAGGTCATTTTGATTTTCTTGTGGAAGGTAACTCAATAATTTATCCCAATTTTTGACAACTTCCTCATTGTCCAATTCGATTTGAGGAATGTCCAATTCAGAATCCTCTGATGACAATCCCTTCTAGGTCCAGGGTCCCAAGGCAGAAGATGAGGCGTTCTTCCTCCAGGCATCGGGTGGTTAGGGTTTGGTGATGGAGGGGACTCAGGACCTGCATGTCCTTGATGGAGTGGGATTGGGGAGTTGAAGTGTTCAACCACGGGGCGGTGGGATTGGTTGGTGCGGGTGTCCCAGAGATGTTCTCTGAAACAATCGCAAGGTGGTGTCTTGTCTCCCCAATGTAGAGGAGACCCCATCGGGGGCAACAGTTCAGTAGGTGACATTGGTGGAGGTACAGGTAAATTTCTGTGAATGTGAAAGGATCCTTTGGGGTCTTGGATGGTGCTGAGGGGGAGGGGGTGGTGTGGGCAGATGGACGAGGGAGATCCAGTGGATGTAGTGTACCTGGACTTTCAGAAAGCTTTTGATAAAGTCCCACACAAGAGGTTAGTGAGTAAAATTAGGGCGCACGGGATTGGGGGCAAAGTACTAGATTGGATAGAGAATTGGTTGGCTAATAGGAAGCAAAGGGCAGTGATTAACGGCTCCATTTCGGAATGGCAGGCAGTGACCAGTGGGGTACCGCAGGGATCCGTGCTGGGACCGCAGCTTTTTACAATATATGTAAATGATATAGAAGATGGTATCAGCAATAACATTAGCAAATTTGCTGATGATACAAAGCTGGGTGGCAGGGTGCAATGTGATGAGGATGTTAGGAGATTACAGGGTGACCTGGACAAGTTAGGTGAGTGGGCAGATGCATGGCAGATGCAGTTTAATGTGGGTAAATGTCTGGTTATCCACTTTGGTGGCAAGAACAGGAAGGCAGATTACTACCTCAATGGTATCAAATTAGGTAAAGGGGCTGTTCAGAGAGATCTGGGTGTTCTTGTCCACCAGTCAATGAAGGCAAGCATGCAGGTACAGCAGGTCGTGAAGAAGGCTAATAGCATGCTGGCCTTCATAACAAGAGGAATTGAGTATAGAAGCAAAGAGGTGCTTCTGCAGCTGTACAGGGCCCTGGTGAGACCACACCTGGAGTACTGTGTACAGTTCTGGTCTCCAAATTTGAGGAAAGACATTCTGGCTATTGAGGGAGTGCAGCGTAGGTTCACGAGGTCAATTCCTGGAATGGTGGGCCTACCTTACACTGAAAGACTGGAGCGACTGGGCTTGTATCCCCTTGAGTTTAGAAGACTGAGAGGGGATCTGATTGAAACGTATAGAATTATGAAAGGATTGGACACTCTGGCAGGAGGAAACATATTTCCGCTGATGGGGGAGTGCCGAACCAGAGGACACAACTTAAAAATACGGGGTAGACTATTTAGGACAGAGATGAGGAGAAACTACTTCACCCAGAGAGTGGTGGCTGTGTGGAATGCTCTGCCCCAGAGGGCAGTGGAGGCCCAGTCTCTGGATTCATTTAAGAAAGAATTGGATAGAGCTCTTAAAGATAGTGGAGTCAAGGGTTATGGAGATAAGGCTGGAACAGGATACTGATTAGGAAAGATCACCCATGATCATATTGAATGGCGGTGCAGGCTCGAAGGGCTGAATGGCCTACTCCTGCATCTATTGTCTATTGTCTATTGTTTTGCAATTCCTGCAGTGGCAGGGGAAGGTACCTCCATCCACCTGGACATCCCTTGCTGGCCTCTTATCTGCCCTTGACCTCTTCATTTCTAACTGCTCGCTACCACAGATGATGTAACGGCCCTGTTTGAAAGTAATAAGTTTGCTAAAGGTGGAGAAAGAGAAAAAGAGATATAAAATGGGTGTAAATTAAGGTGTGAAAGGGGGAGAATGGGTCCTATCTACCGGGAGCAAAGTAATAAAGACACAAAGAAGTGAAGGCTGTGGGGGTTGCACTGGGGACGAGAGAATGTAAGAGGACCAGCGAACTTACGTCATGTGGTCAGTTTCTAAAGTCATGGTATTCGAGACTGAGTCCTAGAGGCTGAGGGCACAAGTGGAAAATGAGGTGGTGTTCATCCAGGGTGGCATGGTGGCTCTGTGGTTAGCACTGTTGCCTCACAGTGCCAGGGGCCCCAGTTTGATCCCACCATTGGGTGACTGTCTGTGTACAATTTGCACGTGTGCCTGTGTGGGTTTTCTCCACAATCCAAAGATGTGCAGGTCGATGGATTGGCTATGGGAAAGGCTAGGCAGTTTGTCGTGAGAAATGGAGGTCTCTGGTGGGATGCTCAGAGGAACACTGTGGACTCGGTGGGCCGAGTCAGCTGCTTCCACACTATCGGGATTATGTGATTCCTGTTTTGTCCTTTATTGGGATGTCGCAGTGACCTCAGGACAGAAATGTTAACATGTGAGGAAGATGATTTATTAAAATCAGGGAAGGCAGGGTCGTTCCTGTGGACAGAACGGTGGGGCTTTGCGAAGCGGTCACCTAGTCTGTGTCTGATCATGCCAGTGTAAAGGAGACTGCATCATGAGCAGTGACCATTGCAGAGATTGTTCTGGGACTCAGCTGATTGGCCCTTGTATGAGGTATGACTCATACTGTGGGGAGCTTTGCCCCTGACCCCCAATTCCCATTAACTTCAATGTGATCACAGCTGCCTAGAGTCACTGTCAGTCAAGTTATACCTGATGTCAACTGTAGTAGTCACTTTTACACACTTCTGGATTTGTATCCATGTTTGGACCAAGGCTGAAGTGTGATCAGAAGTCAAATGGCCTGGCGGAAATCATGCTGAGCATCAGTGAGCAAATTGTTGGTGAGTTAGTAGCATTTGATCACCCTGTCACTGAGACCCTTCGTCATTTTGAGAGTAGAGTGATGAGGTGGTCATTGGCAGATTGGGCTTGTCTGCTTCCTATGGAAGAGGACATACCTGGGCAATTTTCCACCTTGTTCTACTGACCCTATCGAATCACTTCATAAACAGCTCTGTGAGGTCACCTCTTAGTCTTCTATAGTCAAGGGAACACAAGCATGGTTTGTGTAACCTATCCTCAGAACTTAACCCTCTTTCCCCACTACAGTTTGTCTGAAATCCCATCCTGGATGATTTGTAGTTTCTCTCAGCAGAACATTATAAAAACAGATTTTGGATCTCTGCTCAAACACTGCTGTCTTGTTAATGGCTCCATCTCCCCACAGCCATTGAGTCAGGCTGAATGAGGCTGTTTGAGACCTCTGTGTTCTGGCCTTGAGTTGAATTTAGTATTCCACATTGTCTCCATTGGAAATATTGCTCACTTTGATCTCTCTGGTAGACATTGTCTCACTTAGTCCTGCTCCATCCAATATTCCAATGCTCTCTTGTCTGACTTCCTATTTGTCACCCTTTATAAATTCAGAAACTACTACAACTATCTCATTGTAGGGAGCAAAATTAAAAGTCTCACCCTCCCAAGCTTATAATTCCCTATTCATGTATTGCTATAACTGTACATTCTCCCACCCCCCAATAAACCACTGCTCCGATTCACTTTTTGTATAGAATTATCTCTCTTCTCCCCATCATTAGACATTTTGCCGAGTTATGTCCTCAGGACAAAGTAAGCAAATAGACAGCTGCTACAGGCAAAAGGTGGGTGAGGTATTCCATCTCCTTGTCCCACCTGTTCCTTTTATCCTCCTGCTAAGACTGCAAATTCCTAGGATCACTGGGATCTGAACAGATCCGAACTCACAAGATGACTGGGGGCTTGATGCCAGCAAATGGAGACAAGAAATTATACAGTGCTGAGTCAGTGTTAGAGGACGGGGGAAAAGTATGAAGGTTAATCATTTGTTAAATAAGTAAAAAGTATCAAACGAAAGGTCCAACTTTGATCATTTTCTGAGGAGACATTGGGCATCTTCTGTTATAATCCAGATGATGTCACCACTGAACAAACCAGATCCCAAGATGATATCTGGCTTGATAGATCATATTTATTGTAATATGTTAGTCTTTCACTGAAAGGTAAGCACATATGATGAAAATTTCGCTCTAATAATAAAATGGAAGCTAATTTCACAAAA